>NC_069789.1:128675068-128994617 GCF_027406575.1 Nycticebus coucang | reverse complement strand
GGGTCAGTCAATAAGCACTCTTTAACTATCATGCTTGGGTCCTTGTGACTTGCATGTAAGTGACACGGTAGACTTCTGAGCCTTCCCAAGCTCTCGTTTCCTTATAGTTAGAGCAACCTTTCAGAAGCTTTCCATCTTTTAGGCAAAAATCTGAACTCTTCTTGTGCCTACCTGGCTCCCATCAGTCTGGACAGGGGCCCTCCACTTCAATCACTTTGGCCTTAAATTTCTAAGGGCACAGGACCATTTGACAAGACATTCCTTCTGACTGGCATCCACTTATCTGTGCTGCTGAGCAAAATCCTACCCATCCTTCAGGTCTTCCCTGACCCAACACACTAGGTCTGGTTCTCTTTTCATAATCTCTCACGGCATCCTGTATATTTTTCTTGTAATATCTAGGAAAATGGCAATTGGAAAAAAAAACTGGGTAATTACTGAATGCCTGCTTCCCTGGCTCTTAAGAGTAAGATCCAAGTGGGACAGTGTTTGTCTTGTTCATTGAACCCACAGCTCAGCACATATTTGGCACAAATATATATTTGTAAAGTGAGTAGAAGAAAGAATTACCAGCTACCAGCTGAAGAGGAAATAAATACCCATCTTTTGGGCATTGACTAGACCTGCTGGTTGTGGAAGGCCTGCCCAGACACACAGAGAATGCTGCAACAGCTTGGCAGAGCAGTTAGCAAACCATAGAATAATCGAATATACCCATATGTGTTTTTCTCCTACAATTTTTAAGTGATTAGCAAATGTTCTGAATCCAATTTTAACAGTGCTAACCATATCGATCAAAGAAATTTCAGCTCAGAATACTGAGAGCCAAAGTCAAGAACATACTGGTTTGGGTGACATTGTGTTAGTCTCCCAAGTGTACAACTGTGGCTTATCATTGTTCACGTTTAGTTGTGTTGCCCCTTTTATTTTAATTTTTACTTCTTGTTTTATCGTTTCTTATTCATTCCTCGAAACAGTCTTATGGGGAGAGCTGTTCCCATGGACGATGAAGAAACACTTCCTCTTTCAAAGTCTCTATTTTTTGAACGCTATGAATTGCCAAAGAGGAAGCAATCAAACCTATCGAGCGAGCGTTCCCTGCCCTCCGCCCTGCTTCCTGGTTTTAAAATGCCTTTGGATCCTCCGGTAAGTGGATAACTATTCATTTTTAGGGAATCACGTCTTTGACCTGTTGGTTCAGCTGGAAGACACCACAAGGGAATCGATTTTGGAAATTCAATTCATTACACCCTAACAACGAGCCACGGCCTGCAGCTTTCGCGAAGGTGACAGCGATACTAATCCTACGTAGGAGAAATTTAGCTTCCTTCGTTTTCAATCACAAAGTCTGCAATTCCCTTCCGGGCGGCGCGGGTCCGGGACTTGGCTCCGGGCTGCGCCGCACACACGCGGGCCTCCGGGGGAGGGCGGCGAGTGCAGCGAGCGCTCCGAGAGACTCTGCGGGCCTCCAGGGGACGCCGCCGAGGTCGCCCCTGCCGCCAGAGGACGAGGCAAAACCAGAACAGAAATCGTTGATTCAAAAACCTCCTAGGGAAACGTTGTTTTCCAAAGGCAGGTGCGGCCTTTTCCAAGTGATGGTTCTTCAAATCTCCGACTGGAGCAGAACTTTTCTCGCCGCAACCCGCCCACGGCACTGGGTCTCCGCCGCCGCCAGCCAGCGGGAGCAGCCAAGGGACCGCGGGCGGTGCAACAAGCCGCCGCCAGCTCCGGCCACACCCGCCACACCCTGCGGCCGCGCCGAGCCGCGGCCAACGCCCCCGCCGTGTGCCCGCCTCCCCTAGCCAGACGGCTCGCGATTGGCTGGAGAGGCTGCCCGTCTGGAGGAGAGGTTGCGTCGTCCGCAGCCCGGCGCTCCCATTGGTCGAGGCGGCGGCGGCCGCGCGCGCGGGGTCCCGGCGGGGAGGGGAAGCCGGTGGCCGCGGCGGCGGAACGGGCGGAGGCTGCCGGTTTCGTAACCGTCGCTCCTCCTCGCTGACTCGCGGGCTGCGAGGCCTGGGTCGCGTCAGGCCGCGCCGCGCGGGGCTGCTCGGAGCGGAGGCCGCCTGGGGGCGGGCGGGCCGGAGGCGCAGGTAAGAAGGCCGCGGCGGGTACGCGGAGACCCGGGAGGAGGCCGCGGCGGGGCCGGGGCGCGGGGCCGGTTCGGGGAGACTGGGCCCCGTGCGAGGTGGTCTGCTGGCCGGGAAGGCCCCGCGAGGCTCGAGGCGCAGGCGGCGGCCCCGCGCGGCGTCTGATGCAACCTGCCGGCAACACCCGGCGGGGACGCTGAGCTCATCCCTGGCCCGGGCCCAGCGCCGCGGCGCCACCCGCCGACCCCGACTCCCCCCACCGCCGCCCGGAGCTCGAGCGCGGCGGACGGCGGCGACCGGATGGAGGGCGAGGTGTGCCCCCCTCCAGAACCCGGCCCTCTGCGAAACGTGCGGTGTGACAAGCCAGGCTCGTATTGGCCCCTGGGGATGAAGGGTGTTCCCAGACTAGCAGAAGGTGGACGGTGTCTTTAATGCCACATACGATGATGTTTTCTGCTCCTCCGAAACGGCTCGGCCTGCGCTGGTCAGGAATTCTATCCAGAAGTTAATAAAGCGACAAAGCAGCCAACGAGAGCAGTTGATTTCTAAATACATAACTTTACCGAAAGACTTTTTTTGCTTATTTATGAGGATCTTTTTGAGTGTCCCGCAGTTCACCGTTGAACGCAGCAACAAGCCACGAGTCGAATAGAAAAAATAAGTACAGGCAACAAAGCTCTTTGCTAGCAGGGTTGGCGGCAGGGGGCAAATAAAGGCGTCTGGATAGAGACGGTGGAAATGCATGTTGAGGGGAAAGAGATTTTGTTTTTCCATGTAAGTTTGTTTGTTGCTGTTCTTCAGAAGGTCTAAGAGTTTGGTTTTCCTCTTGTTTGATGTTTATCCTGTTTATCTGCCACCTTTAAATGCCTCGGTTTTAGAAAGGTTTTAACATTGGTGGGTGACACAAAATTACCTCCGAAGCTGCGCTCAGTTGAATCCTTACTTGAAATAGATTGCCTTTTAATGCAGATCGCCCTCCGAAAGAAATGTGTCTCCTAGGGACAATCTTGAAATAAAATACTGTAAGGGTTTGCTTTACTAAGAAATTCTGCATCCTAAAGTTGTTGATGTTTTAACTTAGGATCTTAAGGTTGATTCTGTTTCTGGAAGAACGTACCATAAACAAGGCTAGATAATTACAGGATGCTAGTGAGCTGAAGCATATTTCAGTTTCTTGATTCCTGCTTCTGGTGAGCACACTTGGCCGGTTCAATTATTTTTAATACCTGCCTAAAAAAAAAAAATAAGTAGGTGGAAACAAAACTTCCACTTTTTCAGAATATCCTTTAAATTATCAGGAGCATTTGATGACTGAAAGGGGTTCTGATCTTGGAGAGGTGGTTTCATCCCTGGGCAATTAAATAGCCCATAGTAAGCCCTGGTAAAGACAAATAGGACCTCCTTGGGGTGAACTGGGTCTTGTGATCTAAGGTTGCTTCACCTGGGTTATGGGAATGGTAAATACAGGTAGCCACAATTCCAGGCTGATCCTATATTTTTGGGATGGGTGCAGTGGGTTTTTATATCACATATAGGTAGGGGCACTGGTTTTCTGACTTTTTGGCTCCCTAGCCTTGTAAGTAAGAAAAGAAAAAATGAGCATGAGCTCCTAATAGAGGTGTGTTTACAAACAGTGTTTTTATTTTGTGTATTACAAATCACACTAAAAGTAGATTAGAAATTAAAAAAGATAAACATAGCTGGGCATGGCAGCTTAGGCCTGTAATCCCACCACTCTGGGAGGCTGAGGTGGTTGGAGACCAGTCTGAGCAAGAGTGAGACCCCTGTCTACTAAAAATAGAAAAACTACCCAGGCATTGTGGTCCTATAGTCCCAGCTACTGGGAAGGCTGAGGCAAGAAGATCTCTTGAGCCCAAGAATTTGAGGTTGCTGTGGGCTATGTTGCCACAGCCACTCTACCAAGGGTGACAGAGTGAGACTCTGTCTCCAAAAAAAGACATACATTTTCTTGTCATACCCCAGTGGAGCACTTACATACTACTTCCTAAAAGAGTGTATATCCCCCGTCAGGGACCCTGAGTAGATGCTGGGCAAGTGAAGGTGATCAGAGTCCTGCCTCTGGCCTAGTCTGCAGGGAGACACACCAGAGAGTGAAGTTGACAGATTATACAGAAGCACAGAGAAGAGAAAAACACAGACTATGGAGGATACTGACAGAGGTTAGTGTTGTTGAGGTGTGAAGCAGGAGGGGAGAGGTGCTGGAGAGAAGGTCAGGACCTGCAGACTGGAGCCACAGATGGACGGCGTGACACTCGGGTGTGTTACTTTACTCTAGGACAGTGATCAGAGGGAATCCTGCTAAATCAGAGACTAGTGCCCTGAGAGATGATGTTAACCCGAGGGTAACATGTGGCATTGGGATGGAGAGGAAGAGTAGAGATGAGATTTTTTTTTTTTCTTTTTCTTTTTTGGTTGTCTTATATAGAATTGTCAGTTCCCAAAGACCCAACAGATTTGGGATAAGGGAGAAACATCAGTGCATATTTTTAAGTGTTGACCTTCCCTGAGGAAATTAAGTGAACAGTTTGGAGGGCAAGAGGAAGACTACCTGGTTCTAGGTATTGGTGGTAGGGAGTGATAAAAGGGTTAGGATAGTTCTTGGCAGGTTTTTTTTTTTTTTTTTCCTCTAAGTAAAACTTGAGAAAAATTTGATTTTGTTTTACTCATTCTGACATTTTGAACTTTCAGTGATTTGAATGAACATTACTTGCCTGAAGAAGTTTGAATTTTAGAAAACTGGTTACCCATTTAGTCCAACATTCTTAAGATCCATTGTTAATCTGCAGCAGTGGCTCTCAGATGTCAGTGTCAAAATCACTTGGGGTCCCCTTAAAACAGTATCCTCAGTCCTACTCCTGGGTGATTTGGGTCAGTGGTAACCTGAGAATCTGCACTTCTGAAAAATTGCTGAGTGAGGGCCTGCATGAGGGACCACACTTTGAGAGCACCTACTTCCAATCTTTTTTCTTTTTTTCTTTCTTTTTTCTTTTTTTTTTTCTTTTATTTTTTTTGAAACGATTCATAAGCAAGGAAATGCGGTGCCGCCCTGCTTCCTGCAGACTGAACTTTGATATCTGTGCACGCAGGAGCCGGACTTCATTTAGGGTTGAGTGTCCAGACTGGAAACAAACTTATTTTTTGCCTCTTGTTGGTGCTCAGTAAATGTTTGTGGAAGGAACAGAAGCATAAAACAGTGTCTTTTTTCGGTGTAAAAACAAAATCGATAATCTGTCTGAGGTTAAGTTCTTTTGACTACTTAAACGCTTTGATTCCCTTTACTTGGTTAAGTTTCTGTTCACTTTAAGAGCTACTTTTTTGGTTTATATATGGTTGAAGAACTTTAAAAAAAAAAAACATTCTTGGAGTTATTTTTATTATCTCCATGTTTCTGTTTCTTGACATTTACCAGTTTGTAGTTTCAGTGAATACTCTTGATTTTTAAGCCAACACCTTGCCTGGTATGTTCAGCCTGGTTCCTTGGCAAGATGAGTCAGACTGAGATGAGAGAGCCCTTCCCTGTTCTGTACCTTTAGATACAGACACAGGCACGTTGCACGTATATCACTGAGCTTACAGCCTGTGATGAAAAGAGTTATTCGTGACCGAAGGTCATGGTGTATTGTCAGTTGGAAGGAATCTTACCACCCACACCCTTCATTTGCAGATGGGACACTGAAGCCCACCAAAGAGAAGGGATTCGCCCAAACCGGAATGGGCAGCCAGAGCCGCCCTGGCCCCGGTCTGCACCACTCTGGATCAGTGGTCCCCGAGCTTGATCAAGTTGACTGTAGAGATTGGCTTTTAAGAATAAAAATATAGGGCAGCGCCTGTGCTTTGCTGTAGCTGAAGTTATGCAAATACAAAAAAAAAAATAGAAACATAAGTGAGTAGGGCGCCGGCCCCATATGCCGAGGGTGGCGGGTTCAAACCCGGCCCCGGCCAAACTGCAACCAAAAAATAGCCGGGCGTTGTGGCGGGCACCTGTAGTCCCAGCTGCTCGGGAGGCTGAGGCAAGAGAATCGCGTAAGCCCAAGAGTTAAGAGGTTGCTGTGAGCCGTGTGACGCCACGGCACTCTACCCGAGGGCGGTACAGTGAGACTCTGTCTCTACAAAAAAAAAAAAAAAGAATAAAAATATAATTGCTATATAAAAATATTAAGAAGGGCAGTGCCTGTGGCTCAGTGGGTAGGGCACCGGCCCCATATACTGAGGGTTGCAGGTTCGAACCCTGCCCCGGCCAGCTAAAACAAATAGCTGAGCATTGTGGTGGGCGCCCGTAGTTCCAGCTACTGGGGAGACTGAGGTAAGAGAATCGCTTACACCCAAGAATTGGGTTGCTATGAGCTGTGACACCATGGCACTCTACGGAGGGTGATATAGTGAGACTCTGTCTCAAAAAATATATATTAAGAAGTAGATAAGTAAGATGAACATGGTCACAATGTTTTAACGCAATCCTAAGACGGATATTAATAAACAAGTTCTTCCAATATTGAGTAAAACATGTACATTCTCTTCACACCAGATAGATAAGCACTAGAGTTAAGGGGCAGTGAGGGTGGCTCAGGTTACTACTGGACAGCCACTTTTTAACTGTAAGAAAAATTAAGCCAGGTAATTAACAAGGGAGATTGTGAAGTGTCCATTGCTGAAGATAGACTTGGAGGCGGTCTTCCTCACGATTTGGAAGGAAGCCGTCTTGCCTTAGGACTAGAGTGAGCTGGTGACCCACTGAGCACTGGAGAGAAATAATGTATGGAGTTTTTTAAAAAATTCAAAACAAAGTAGTATTTATTAATGAAACACTGGAAAATACTGAAGAGCCCCCAGAAGAAAACTACAGTCTTCTCTCCTCCTGCCTCCTGCAGACCTCACTGTCAGCATCTGGTGCACAGGTGAGAGGCGCACATATGCTCTTTGCCCTTGTTCCCGGCTGAAATCTTTGCAGACCTGATGGCTAGATCTCTGGTCGGCATCTCAAGAACATAGAGGTGAGGGTCTCATCGTAAGCCTGGCACGAGAGCTGCCCAAATCAGAAACAAGGCAAGGCTACTCCCCTCTCAACCCTCCTCTGTGGAACACAGTGTGACCGTTCTCTGCTCCATTTTTCGTGAAAGGTAGACTGGGCTTGCAGTGCAGTGGGCTTCTCAGCAGGTTTCCCGCCATAGAGTATGGGGTCCAGGGGCCTCATTATTTGTACTGCTTTTGTCTCTTTCATTCTAAAGTAGTAGTGTCTTAGCAGATATAAATCTTTGAAAAAGTTGGTAGACCTCTGCGTTGTTAGGTGGACTTTCTGAAGCAGAGATATTTTTACAAAGCAGGCCAGTAAACCAAATTTATATGGAACTGCTCAGCTAAAGGTCTGGGTGAAGCTCCTGGTGATTACTAACGGAGCTTTTCTAAATAACTGAGATGTACTCATTTGGGGCATTCCATAATTTGGAACAGAATTTTTCATTGAAGTAGTTTTAACTTTTTCCAGTGAAGTAGTTTTAACAGTTTCATAAAAAGAGAACAGGCTGATTTTCTGGTTCATAAGACTACTTTCTAAATTTCCAGGAGTGCTGAGGCACAGCCCCCTCCTCTTGACGAGTCTGTCCTGAAGGGCCTTCAGGATGGGGGAGGTCTGCTTTACACTCCTAAGGCCACGGTGGGAACTCAGCAGCTCAGCAGGATTCATGGGATTCACAGCAGTCGCAGCTTTGACCCTTTCTTCATCTCTGCAGGCAGGGGGTCCCCTCAGTGCATTCCTAGTGTGAAGTGGCTGCAGCTGCTCAGCCCCTCTATCCAGCTTGCTCCCTGGACTTACACTTCCTTGAAGGCATCATTAGGGCTTTTGTTTCTTTCCTCCTTGTTTCCGGTTGTGTGTGTGTGTGTGTGTCTCTCTCTCTCTCTCTGTCTCTCGATGTCTGATTAGTTTTGTCAAAAAAGAAAAAACGAGTGGAAGCATGGTGGGATGGGGGAGCAAATGGGTCTCAGAGCTCCTAAACTATGGTACTATCATTTGAAGTCATTTAAAAAATAAAAAGTCAAAAAACATCTTTTTAAAATATCTCATAGACCAGGCGTAGTGGCTCACATCTGTAATCCTACCACTCTAGGAGGCTGAGCTGGGTGGATCACTTGAGTTTAGGAGTTCCAGACCAGTCTGAGTAAGAGGGAGACCCCATCCCTACTAAAAATAGAAAAAATAGCTGGGTGTTGTGGTGGGCACTTATCGTCCCGACTGCTTGGGAGGCCGAAGCAAGAGGATCTCTTGAGCCCAAGAGTTTGAGGTTGCTGTGGGCTATGATGCCACGGCCCTCTACCCAGGGCAACAGAGCGAGACTCCATTTCAAAAAAAAAAAAATCTTATAAAGAAAGGTCTGGGAGAAAACTCAAGTCCTTGACGATTCCCTCCGTATGCTGGGAAAGCAGCATGCAGAGATGATAGCGTCACAGTGCCTGTCAGTACTGGAGCCTGGCACTCCCTCCAGCGTTCTGTTTGGACTGGAACCAACAACTGAGACCCTTCCACCCTTTCATTACGGTGTCTTTCTTCTTCACAGTGGAGCCCAGCTTTTCCACGTTTACCCAGATATCTCAAATTCCTTCTTGGGGGACTGTCAGTTGCTGTTAGCTCACATGTGCTGCCTTATTTTCGGGGTCGTGTTTTGTTTTTCCTCCTGTTTATGGTAACAGTCGCAGATGGACAGCACCCTCAGGGATTCCGGTGGGCTGAGTTTAGCCTTATGGTGCTTCTGAGCTAAGTTAACCTCTCTAAATTAAATGATGGAGACTTCAGAAACAGTGGAACAGTTGGCACTTGCTGTAGACTTTTCTCAGCATAATCAGTCAATGTTGGCCTGCTGTTAGGTACAGGACAGTTTAATCTCATTTGATGCTGTCATTTCAAATATCTTAATACAATTTATTTTTTAACTAGGTACATGTGAAGATTTTTTGGCCATTTAGCGTGGAAGCCATTGATCCCCTGTGCTCATTTCTGCGTGTTCTGTGTTGGCGAGGGAGAGCGCCCAAATGAGCAAGCTGTCGCAGCAGAACAGTACTCCGGGAGTGAACGGGATAAGCGTCATTCACACTCAGGCACATGCCAGCGGCTTGCAGCAGGTCCCTCAGCTGGTGCCCGCTGGCCCTGGGGGAGGAGGCAAAGCTGCAGCTCCAAGCAAGCAAAGCAAAAAGAGTTCACCTATGGATCGAAATAGCGATGAGTATCGGCAGCGCAGGGAGAGGAACAACATGGCTGTGAAAAAGAGCCGGTTGAAAAGCAAGCAGAAAGCACAGGACACACTGCAGAGAGTGAATCAGCTCAAGGAAGAGAACGAACGTTTGGAAGCAAAAATCAAATTGCTGACTAAGGAACTAAGTGTCTTAAAAGATTTGTTTCTTGAGCACGCGCACAACCTTGCAGACAACGTGCAGCCCATTAGCACTGAAAGCACAGCCACAGATTCCAGTTCCGGACAGTAGACCTTGCCCTCTCCACAAGACTCCACAGCTTGTGGTTCAAACGTTAAGAGGATGTGACCTCCCGCAGCACTCGTCCCAGTAGGTGAAGGTTGTCTTGTCCATTATTCAAAGACACAGTGGAGGTGGTTATTTTTAGGACCAGTACTGAGAGTTGATTAGCTAAACATGTTAAACTTGTAATTCAAATGTCTGGTTTTAAATGATACAGCTTTTTGTGGGGATAAAGAAGCAAACATTTTAAAGATACATGGTAAAAAATTATCCTGGACCCTGATGTTTGTAATAAATCTTGACTTCCTGAGAAATTCTT
Source organism: Nycticebus coucang (assembly GCF_027406575.1). Taxonomy (NCBI): domain Eukaryota; kingdom Metazoa; phylum Chordata; class Mammalia; order Primates; family Lorisidae; genus Nycticebus; species Nycticebus coucang. The sequence goes on along the minus strand of NC_069789.1, from coordinate 128,984,729 downwards.
CTTTTTCAAATTGGGGAAAAGAAATGGACAACCGGCAGGTTGTGCTGAAGGTTCTTGGCTGTAACGGGGATGGTGAGTGGGATTACAAAAAGTTGAATGCCATCTGTGTGATCTATTTGTGACTTTATTCTAAATTATGTATCATTAAGTCCTTAGAGCTGTAGAAACCAATCACTTTGTAACTTGAAGTGATTTTATGTATAAACTTTTATCTTAGCATAATTAGGACTGGTTCCCCCAAGTACAAGTTTTTGAATTGTGATGTCAGTTGAAGGAAACTCATCAATCATATCTTAAAGTCAGGATACAGCCAGTTGACTTCAAATAACATTGAGAAAGAAATAGGTTTTATTAGAAAATAAAAGTAAAGCATATTACAATTATTGGGTTGGGATACATGTGTGTTATTAGATTGACATTATTTTGTCTTTAAAAAAAGCTCAGTGATTTAGAGAAGCTTCTGTACCAAGCCTTCAGTTTCTGCAGATGCTAGTAGAGTAAGCATTGTTTTGAATAGTTTCGACATTCAGGTTAGTAAACAAAATGTCTTAGCAGTTTGATGACACATGCTGATTGGGATCTGGAATATTAATTAACTCAGCAGGTAATTTTCTCTTGTGTTCAAAATAACTGCCATGGGGCTATGAGTTTTAAAGGCAAAGGTTTCTTGTAAAGGATCATTTGGTATTTGATCTTAACCAAGTGATCATTAGAAAAATCAACTCCATGCCATCTCCCAAAATTACTGTTTAAGAAAACTTGAAAGTGTAAGGTTTAACCTTTAATTTATTCACTTAAATACATCTTTTTATATTGTTTTTATTATACATCTCTTTCTCTGGCTAGTGGACCGTTCTTCTAGACTTTATATACCACTGCTTCTGCTTAGTCATGTGCTTTTATGTACCATAAATTATTTTAGAAAGAAAATGCTGATAAAACTCAGGATATTGACATTTTTTGTTCAGACTACATAGCAGTCACTCAAGTAGGGAGTCTAGAGTCTGGCTTGTATCAGTGTTGGTAGTTCAGATTGTCAACTTTTTTCCTTTTTGTAGTACAGTTCTAGCTCAAATTTGTTGGCTTTAGTTCTTTGTGCCTGGGCTGGTGATAAAACTGATTAAAAGTTTGTCACCAGGCATCTCATTTGGTCACGTTTGACCACATTGCCCTTTCAGACTAGGATTTGGGATAATGTAAGCAGAATGTAACTCACGTTGCTCCTGGGGGTGGTGGAAGAGTGCTGACTGTATATCCTCCTGGGCAGGAGAAGACACCGCAGTGCCCTGCAATTCAGCAAAGCCATTGTTAGGGTCAGGAGGCCCTGCTGAATGTCAGACAGGAGCCCGGGGTTGTTCCATGACATGTTGTCCCAGGAGGGTTATTAACACCTATAGAGCCAAGAAATAGGTTTCTGTTAGGGTCTAGTACTGGTTCACTTTGGTTGGAGTATTGATCTCCTCATAAAGGCTGATAAATGTTTTGAATAACCAGGACGTATCACAGAATCCTACTGATTGATGTTATGTAATTAACTTAATCGGTGATGCAGTTAGGTCACTTGAATCTTTTTTTTTTTTGAGACAGTCTCACTTTGTTACCTTAGGTAGAGTGCTATGGCGTTACAGCTCACAGCAACCTCAACCTCTTGGGCTTAAGCAGTTCTCTTGCCTCAGCCTCCCAAGTAGCTGGGACTACAGGTGCCAAACACAATGCCTGGCTATTTTTAGGGATGAGGTCTCACTCTAGCTCAGTCTGGTTTTGAACTCATGAGCTCAGGCAGTCCACCTGCCTTGGCCTCCCAGAGTGCTAGGATTACAGGTGTGAGCCACCTCGCCCGGCCTAGGTCACTTGAATCTTTAAGCACCTATGATAGAGGCTACAGACATTTTAATCCCTTATTCACTAAAAAATGTTTTTCAGAAATTGAAATCCCCATGGAATTTATGGTCACCAATTATATGAATTGACTTAAACATCTTGAAAAAGAAGCTTTAGGGAATCATCAGGGATGTGTGCTCAATATTTCAAATCAGGACACAAGGTTAGAACTTTGGGAAAACTTGAAAGCTTTTCCTGTTACCTATGCCAATCAAAACTTAAGCAAGCAATCGTGCATAGAATAGAATTGTTCACCATTGTCTTACTGAAGTAGTTGAGAATGAAAGTTTTTAGTTCGACAGATTTTTCAGTATAAAACTGAGGGAAACCAAGAATAAGTTCAGAGGTTTGAGAATTGTAAAGTGACTGTTATAACTTATACTCTGTGTGTCACTTAGGAGCTATTAGGATTTGCTCTGCCTTTGCAGACGTATCCAGTGGTTTAGGCTTTAGTCTGCATTTCTAGCTGCACAGGAGTCTCTGGGTGGGTATTTTCGGCTGGTTTTGGCTGCAGGTGGTGAGAACACAGCGGCTTTTCCTGCTGCTGGCCCCTTGCAGTTACTGGGATGCTTTGATGTGCTTACTAAGAAGTAATAAGACTTTAATAAGACTTAACCAGGTTTTTGAAATTCCAGTCATGAGTGTGAGATTCTCAAATTTACAGAAAAAGTAGATGTACAATTTAGTATTTGATATTTAAAAAAGGAAACTGTAGCAACTTTTGATGTTTCTTAATCTTCTGTAGAGGGCTGACGTCCCTTTGTACCTGAACCCACTTAGCACTCTTGGTGCTTTTTGATGCCTTAGAAATAGGAAAAGTTTTTGTTTGACAGAAGCTGGGAAGGAGGAAGTCCATTCTGCAGCCGTCAGAGCTGCCTCTCAGGAAGAAGTGCTCACTTGTTCATTTTGTTCCTGGCTTTCCTCAGTTTGTGAGATTACTCTATTTTTTTAAATATAATTTTATTTCTTTCAATGAATTTAAAATAAAAAAAAAGTTTGAAACGATGACTATTTCACTGTGGGTTTCTTTATAATGGACATGGAAAAGCAGTGGGATGTAGAACAGCTTTGAGGGGCAGGCAGGTGCCGGGCCGCCCTCCCTGTGCCCAGTCTGGGGGTGGGGCGGGGTTGGGAGGGACAAGGAGAGGTACTTGGCCCACGTCTACATCCCCTATTTCCCTTAGTGCACTCTGAACACGGGATATATCTTTAGTTATTGTCCAGTCACTTGGTATAATCTAAACCGTAAACTAGAGCGGGAGAAGTGGTAAGTAGGTTCTACTTAATGACGTCTCAGGCATGGTTTCCAGCACCACAGTGGAAGAGTAAGAGTTGTCTTGGGTGCACATTAACTTCATAAACACTAATGAGCAAAAAGATTCGTGCATAATTTTCATGATATCTGCCACCACAGATAAACAAAAACATCCTCACGTGAACTATATATGGCTTGTGGGGTGTGGATCGAACACCCCCGAGAGTGGTACGGGATTGGTAGATGATGAGACACACAGTCAAGAACGTGCAGTAAGGCCTTTCCCCGCGCTACAACCCCATAGGATGTGTGTACTTTCATTCATGTGACATCGTATGTGTAGAAGTCATTTGCCAATTTCATAAAGATTGGGAGTCCAGGAAGCTGATTTGAAGTGTTTCAAGAGAAGACGCCACTTACTTTTCTTTGTGATCCTACAGTATTTTTAAATCTTGAGAAATAAATTTCTACTTGTTATAAATTCTACATCTTAATAAAGATTACAGTATAGTAATTATTTCTATGGGTAGTATGTCCCAGCTCATTCTTATGAATTAGTTATAATTTCGAATCCAATAATGTCTTGAATTTTTGAGAGAGATTATTTCTTTGTGAAAGTGCCAGGTCTTTTGTAACAAAAGCAGTAGTAGACTACTGCACATCGGTCCCAGAGAGTTCAGGACGAGGAGGACACCAGTGCCTACAAATTCTTCCAGCATCTGGACTTGTCACAGAGCTCTAGGCCTGAAAGTTAGGTAGCAGCATCAAGAAAAACGGAGGTTGTAGAATTGGGCTTGATCAAGAACAGAGTCGTTAGTGAGTCACGTGTCACACCCTGCAGCCCAGACACGAGTCTCGCCACTCCCTTAGGAGATCCTCGTCCACACCGCCGCCTGTCAGTTCTGCATCCCAACGGACCTTGAACCTGGCTGCCTCACCCACCCCAACCACCCCCTGTGCAGAGCCGTCCTCGTCTCCGCCTGGACACCGTGACTGGCTCCTCATTGGTGTTCCTGGCTGGAAAATTCCGTGCATCTCAGATGCATTCTGTTGCTCTCCACCCAGTGTCCTTGAGACATGGCTCTGATTCCTGTGTCAACTTCTTTCTCTCCTTTCCACCCTGTCTAGTTTTGTTTTGGCCCTGGGGGTCCCCTGAGCTTTCTCCCCTTCCCTGGGACAGCTCCTTAGACCTGGCGGCACCACCCCTGGCTTGTCACTCAGCGCTTCCTGTCTTGGCCCCAGCTTTCTACACGAGGTCGGTCTGTTACTCTCCACGATGGCACTCTTCAGGGTGGGAGACAACGTACGCGTCTGTGTGTCTGTTCAAGGTGGAGCCTCTCGGACTACAGGCTCTGAGAGGAGGAATCATGTTTTTAGACTGTGCTGGCTCAGAGAAGATAGATGCTCAGTCATTTACTGAATGAATACCTAGACCCTTCCAGAGTTTTGGGAAGCTTTCTGGAAAGATCTCCAGTATATTTCCCAGACTGCACAAATTATGCAGAGTGCGGAGCAGACCTTTGACCTGCTGACCCAGGCTAAATGGTTACATCTCTGTTCTAGTGGCCCTCCTGGACACAGGGTGAAACTACTGAGGTTTCTCCTTGCTTGAGAACCAGAGAAAACACTTGTGTGAAGCAGCCTCCTGTAGTACGGAACGTCGAAGGAGAAAGGCGTACGATGCATCCTCTGTGACTTCTCTGATGCTCAGCGCCACAGTGGGTACCAGGAGACACACCTATGTGCCGACAGAAAACCTTAAAGAATATGTTGTAAATCTTAGAAGCAAATAAGGTAACTGATGATTTGAAACTGAGTTTGGCTTTTATTTTAATGTGACCGCATCTTAAGTACTTTTGTGTTATTTCCATTGGGAAACAATTTGTACTCAATTCTCCAGGGACATCTCAAAATGGTTAGCTTGGGCTACAGTTTTCTATCCCTTCATGGCTGCTTCTGACATCCTTTCTTCCCACTTGCCCTTCACCTTGGCTCAGAAACTCCTGGATGAGAGGACTGTGAGGAGATAAATCTGGAATGGCGGGCAGAATTCTAGAGGCAAGCTCCTGGGATGGGGCAGTCCATGCACTGAGGGACAAGCAGAGGTAAGAACAGGTATTTCACCATCGGCAAGGACCAGGCACCGCGGGGCCCTGGACGGCTTCCTGCCGGAGTTGAGTTTGGCAGGTGAGCTGCTACTTCGGGAAGACAAATAGTCACACATGGAAGGAGCGAGCAAGCCCTCCTTTGCCATGTGCTTGGGTAGAAGCCCATCTGATGGATGCCAGTTTGCTATTATGTCCTGCTCGAAAAAGCAATCAAATCTCAGGTTTAAATAACTGTGCCTCAAGTGCTACATGCTGCTGTCTCCTTCAGAAATCCCGCTTTGAGGCAGTAACTGTTTCGAAGAGGCTTCTGAGGTTACTGGTAGCCTTTCATCCTGTGCGAAGGCATGGCCACTCTGCCAGTAGGAGCGTCTCAGGTCTCTCTGCACAGCTGGTTGCCCTTCCCACCCCACTCGAAACCGCTGGCTGCGCTGGTACCGGCAGGGTAGAGCTTGGCACAGCACTTTGCCACAACATTGTCCCAGAGTAGTTCTCACACCTGTACGTGAGGAGCATAGGGGAGTGCTTCTTAGAGTCACAATTCCCAGGGCATCACCTCCGCAGATTCCAATTTGGAAGGTCTGAGAGTCGGTCCCAGGAATCTTTTTTTTTTTTGCAGTTTTTTGCCGGGGCTGGGTTTGAACCGCCACCTCCGGCATTTGGGGCCGGCGCCCTACTCCTTTGAGCCACAGGCGCTGCCCCCGTGTCCCAGGAATCTTTTACCAAGTGCCCCAGTGGCTCCGATCCTGTGTGCTTGGGAAGCCTCGCAGCAAGTGATGGTGAGACCCTATCTCGAAAAAAATAAGAATAAAAAAGAGCCCCCACAAGGACTATTTTAGGAAAACTTTTATTGTAAATTCTATTCTGCATATTGATTTTTGAGAGAAAACACTGGAAATGCATCTTCCTGAGAAAAGGAATGCAAATGACAGACACATTTTAGTTGCTACTGAAGAACAAAATATAGTCAATCAGCATTTTAAGTCATGGTCATTTAGGCAAGGTACAACACAGATTAAGGGTGTAATCTCGCAGGAGGTTAATTCAGAAAAGCATGTTTCCTCCCTAGGAAAAGCATTATTTGGTATGATCACAGGTGGATGCCAGATGTGACTCCCGAGCACCATCTCCCAGCAGAGGGCCGGTCAGCAGGCTGAACAGTGGGGAAGCCCCTGCTGGGGCTTCCTGACTGGCTCTACTTGGGCCCAGAGAAGGGAGTGAAGGCCTTGTCATGGCCTGCCATGCAGGATTCAATTTCATCCACGGTGCGGGGCACGCAGGTCAGCAGCTCCATGCCACTGTCAGTCACCACCACGTCCTCCTCGATGCGGACCTGGGTCAGGCATAGAGACACTCATTAACTGGCCTCCTGTGCGAGGGCAGAGGGTCAGACCCATTCCGGGCCAACCCCAACACTGAGAGGAGCTCTCCCTGAGCTGCTACTCCCCAAGATGGAGTGTCTTGTCACAAAGGCTTCTCCCACAGGGCCATCTGCTCCTGTCACCTGTTCACTCTGTCCTTGCCAGTGGAAGGAGCCCTATAGCAGGCAAGGGTTTTGCAGAATCTGTCTCCTCCCACTGAGGGTGTTAGAACCTGTCAGGTGACAGCCACGGGAGGGTCAAGCCAGGCCCTTCTCGAGTGAGGCGGTCAAGACTGTCCCTCCTCCCAGAAGAGCCCCTGAACAGATGCAGGTGGTAAACAGCTGCAGTGGGGTGGCAGATGTTGTGGGAGCAGGAGTTCGGGGCCCTGGGGCACTCACCCCGCCAAACCCGCGGAAGCGCTGTAGGACTTCACGGTTAAAGAAGCAGGCGCGGGCTGGGTCAGCCAGGGCCTCGTCCAGGAGGTGGTCGATGAAGTAGATGCCCGGTTCCACCGTGAGCACCATGCCTGGTTCCAGGTGGCGTGCAGTACGCAGGCTGCACAGGCCGGGCTCATCCACGCGCTCCACACCCTGCAAGGAGAGGAAGGGTGGGGGGGACCCAGCTGATGGCTCCAGGGCTGGCCACTGACACCACTGCCTCATCAGGGGACACATAGGCAGCTGAGGGCCAGCTTCAGCCTGCAGTGCTGGGCCACGGCACTTCTGATGCAACTCTCTGCCTTGCATGTAGCCCCAGGTTTTGAGTGTCCCTGGCCACATGCAGCCCTTGGAACTGTCTCCATGAGAGTCCTATGGACACCCCTGTGCACAAACCAGGGCACATTGCCCAGACAGTCCTTTTGGGCAGGCAGAATGTGTGGCTGCCTTCACCCAGGCCCCTCTCCCAGCCAGGAGCCATGGTAGCAGCCAAACCACTGAAGCCAAAAAAGCTCTTAAGGATGCTGCGAGGCCTCCTGGGGCCACATCTTTCCTTCCAGCCCACTCCTTCCAGGCAGTTCAAGCGGAAACAGGCCCAGAAGAGCGGGTCCCAGCCCCCACAGGCCATGTCCCAGGTTTTTCATGTGCCCATCCAGGAAGAGGGACAGGTATGGTCATCAGAATGGGACTGCTAGCCCCAGCGTGTACCTGTGCAAACACACATGTGCCTCTGTGTGTGTGGCCTGGGGTGTGGCCCCCAGAGGAGCACACTAGGCCCTGCCGCTGGACCCTAGGAAACAACCCCCAGTCTTTGGAGGAGGAATGAGTGACAGTGATCTGCTGCCTGAGAAGCCCCTGTCTGCCCCATTGCCCTCCAGCACACATCAGCCTGAACCTACCCACTGTATAGGCACAGCAGGTGGGGCTCGGGACAAGAGTTCCTGTCTTCCCTGGGGCACCCATCCAGCCTGTGTCCAGGGCCTTGGAGTGAGGGGCCATCATGCAGCCCGTCTAGTCAGGAGCTGAGCTTGCCCTCCCTGCTCCTGGCTCCCCTGGGAAGCCCAGCTGTTAGAGACAGAGCTGTCATTTCTGACTGTTTTGGGGCCAAGAACATCAGACTTCAATTAGTGGTTCATGTAAGGTAACCAGAGACAGGCCGGCTCAGCCTCTGAGGCTGGGCATAGCAGGAAAGGCAGTGACTGTGACTCCACAAGGACAGGGGCAGCCTCCCTGACCTGGTCTGAGCAGGCTGGGTTGGAGGTGGAGGCCTCAAGGCACCACAATCCCTGTGGGTAATGCTGTAGGCACAGGCACCTGACTGGTGGGGTCCCTGGCCCACAACACTTTGATCTGGGCCACAGACCTGAAGGCTAGGCAGGAGGGCAGGGTGCCCCAGCCGAAGGACCTTGCCTGAATTGATGTTCCCTGTGCTCAGGTGAGATGCCATGGGGGCAACCCAGTCTTGTCACAAGCTGCTTGTTGGAGTTGGGAGTCCAGGGCTTTCTGCTCCAGGATGTACGTTCCTGCTCTCGTCATCCGAAGCCTTTGCCTGTCCCTGGCGTCCCCTGCCTGCCCCTTCACTTCCTACTCCATGCTATGCACCCGGCCCCTTCTCTCCACCCCAGGCTGTCAAAGCCAGGGGCCTGGTGAAGGTGAAGGGGTGACAAGGTGTCAGGGCTCTGTCGCCAGAGGTTAGTTTGCAGGCTGAGCTGCCTGTGGGCACGCAGCAGGGAGGCAGCGTTGTTGTGAAACACAGAGAGATGTGCCTTCCTCCACACCAAAGTTCTAAGGACCACCACTCACACTGGGGTAGGGGAAACGGGGCGGGGGGAAGCCGGGGGCCACCGACTACAGTCACCCTTGAGTGTCAGCTCTTGGGGTCTGCCCTGGGGGACCCGCCAAGAACAAGGCATAATGGCTAGAGCAGGGCCGAGGAAAGTACAGACTGGCGGAGAGCAGGAACCCTGAGCCCTTCTGTCCTGGACTGGCAGCCTTGTGAAGGTGGGGAGGGGTCTGCCCTGCTGGCCCTCGCCCAGCCATGCCTGGGCACAGAGCTCCACAAGGCCTCAACTTTTACTGGGCTGTGAGCAGAGGAGACCCAGATGTGTCTGTAGGCCTGGAATGAAATAAATGATTTTTATAGGAAAAGCCATATTTTTTTCTACAATGTTTATCTGTCAGAAGAATAGAGTCTGAGTACAAAGGACTGCTTACTGGAAAAGATGAAAATAGTTTGCTGCCAATTTTCTCTGGTGGAAAAAAAAGTGCTTTGGCGACTAATGAATAATGAACCTCAGCTAACAATGTCTGGAAGCCCTGTTCTTGGCTCCCTGAAAACAATGGGATGAATAGAAATTAGGAAATTAAAACTGATTTTGTTTCTCCAAATTTAACTGTTTACACTTGAGGAAAAAATAATTGAATAATAATGCTTCTCTTAAGCAATCCGCCCCCCTACCCCACCCCCACCCCCACCCCCAATCTCTTTAGTGCTTTCAAAATACCCTGCAGCCAAGAGGCAGAGCCTGTCTTGGCTAACTGACTGGTGGGCCCCAGGGCGTGCACTGATTGCATAATCAGCCCCCTGCACTGTGGGCAGCTGGCCAGGCGGCAGGGACCGGCTCACCCCACATGCCTGGCCCAGAAATGCCGCAGCCACCTGCCTGCTAGGGCCTCCCTTCAGCACCCTCTGGGTGGTCCTCTGAGGGCTGGTGGTAGGACAGGGAGGAGCCTTTTCTGCAGATGCCCCCCAAGCCTCCCTCCCCTGCCAAGGGTCCCAACGATGCCTAAATATGGGTGGCTGCAGGGCCACAGGTGTGTTGCTCAGCGGCCTGGCGGTAGAGGGTGCATCAGTGCAGGAGTAGGGCGAGGGGCAGTCACCAGGTAGGGGCCTTGCCACCCTGATCAAAGAGCAATCAAACGCAAGAGCACAGGAGGGGTGCAGGGCAGCTTTGTCACGAAGCCTGGCTTCTGCCCTGTGTCCTGCGGGATCCTCTGCACTGTACCATCTACCATCCCCTGGGGCAGGGCCCTGCGTACAGAAGATACCACCTCTGCACCTGCATCCTGTGGACGGGCCACTGGAGGGGGAAGGCTTATGGGTCACCTCTGCCTTGCACAGGCCCTTTCGAGGGTCCTCCTTCATCCTCCCTAGTACCCCAGGGAGCTGAGGGCCCCGTCACTCTGTGGCACTAGCCCTGGCTACCTCCCAGAGCCCTGCCCCACCAGGGGGTGGCTGGACTCAGTGACAGCCCACAGGCAGGCCACCCTGGCTGCTGCGTCCACACTGACCTCTGGGTAGCCTCCCACGTCGTGCACATCGATGCCCAGGAAGTGACCGAGCCCGTGAGGCATGAACACGGCTCCCAGGTGGGCCTGGACCATGGCGTCCACGCTGCCGCTCAGGATGCCAATACGGGCCAGCTCCTCCAGGTGGACGCGGTCGGCCAGACGGTGCATGTCCGGCCACCAGACACCTGCGGTGAGCCACGGAGGCTGCAGTGAGCCATGGTGGCCAGCAGCCTGCTCACTGGCAGCCCAGACAGGACCCACCAAGCCAGGGACGGGTGGATGCAAAGCCCCCATGTGGCTGAGGCAGGAGGGCCTTGGGGGGAGAGAACTGGGGATGTGGGCCAAGGTGGCCCTCTGTGCGGGGCTTTTGCAGCCAAATCTCTGGACCTGGGGCCCCTTCATGTCTTTTCATTCTGCCCTCAGGAACAGGCTCCTGTTACCCGTCTCCTCTAGGCCATGGTGTGTCCACCTGAACGGCGTGTGCCACTGGGGCCAGGGCAGCCTCACCAGATCCCTGAGCATTAGCAGGTCAAAAGCAAGTCTCCCTAGCAGCAAGCGTGGGGCTGCCTCAGGCTCAGGCCCAAACCCTGCCCCAGAGCTTCTGGCCTGGGTTTTGCTGCTGTGGGGCAAAGGGGAAGGCTGTGGCTGACGGAGGGGGCATCTGCACACATCCCAGAAGAGGGTGAATTACCCAGAGCTGCTACACTGCGGGGAGCAAAGGTTTCTGGGGTGAAGGTGCGGCTGGCAGGGAACTGCGCCCCACCTCTAACAGCACCAGGAGCCAGGTGGTCATTTCCGTGGGAGCCGGGATCCCTAGCTGCTAATCAAACTCATCTTTGTCCCATGTTTCTGGGGCAAAGGTCACCGTGGAGTGCCCTCCCAAGCAGAGCTGCAAGTGCCACACAGGCTGTGTGGGGCTCAGGCCTGGCCCCCAGGTAAAGGGGGCCCTTGGGGGCTGTGAGAAGGCATGTGGAGAGCTACCTGCACAGTGCCTCACCTGGCACCAGGGAGCGCCCTGTCCTCTCTGGGCTCTGTGGAATCCCTGGCTTCCAGCGCCACCTCTGGACTCACATATGGAGCACCAGAAAGGGCCCTCGGATGGTGAAGCCTCCTGACACCATGCAGCTGAATTTGCACACCCTGTGTCCTCTGGACACCTGGACAGGTGAGCAGGGTGAGGGCCCAAATCACTGTGCCATGCTGGCAAAGTTCAGCCTCTGGCCCCCAGAGGCCTCCCTGCCACGTTCTACCTGGGCTCAGATCTAGAACCTGCCTGCATGAAACCCCACCGTGGAGGGGAGCCCCATTGTGGAGGTGAACACCACCTGGTGCTCCACATGGTGATAAACCTCAAACTGGGGGCTCCACCTGGTGATAAACCTCCAACTGGGGAGGGCCGGGACCCAGGCTCAGGGCTCTGAACTGCGGCAGCTGGCACAGGGTAGACGAGGAGCTGTCAGGGGTGACCAGGGATGAGAAACTTCCCTGGGACGCAGGCCATCACCCCTTAAATACCAGGCACCGGTCCCCCACACCGAGGCCTCTTCCCTGCAGGAGAGGGACACCGCACAGTTGGGGTCTTGAGCTAGCTGCAAGAGCAGGATGTTGGGGAAGTGGTAGGGTTGTGACCTGGCCAGGTCACAGGGCAGTGCTGACCCAGGGCCTCAGGGAGGCAAGAGGTGGTAGAAGCCAGCAGAAGTACCCATCCACACCCTACAGTGAGAGAAGGAGAGCTTGTCCCTGGAGCCCAACACCCTGAGGTGTCTAGCTACAATGATGCAACCTGTAGGGAGAGCCCACGCAGGCCTGGGCACCTCTGGGGCCACTGCCTTGTGTCTGGGGCAGTCCTGGGCATGCACACCTTGGGTGGCCCAGTCTACAACTCTGATGGCAAAGCCAGGGTGGGGTTTTCCTCTGATGCAGTGGCATTCCTGCAATGGAGACCTGGGCAAACTCTGCCCCTGTGAGCCTCAGATGTCACGTTTTGTCAAACAGCCACAACACTCTCCCCAGCAAGCTGGTCCCGGTCTCCCGGGCACCTTTTGGGGGCAGCGCCCTCGACAGTGCCAACACCTTTCTTCCTCTAGAACCTGGACCAGACGCTGGTTCCAACTTTGTTCAAAGGGCTCAGACCAGCCTGAGTGACATCCCACCGCTCCTGTCTCAGACCCTTGGCCCCCCACGCTGTCTTCCTCCACAGCATCCTCCAGAGGCCTGGCCCTCCTGTCCCGGGTGGTTGTCTGCAGCTGCTGTGCCAGCCAGAGCCTGTGACAACTCACCTGTGGTCCCAGCACAGAAGTCAGCACCTCCTAGGAAAGCCCTTGCTGTCACTCTCCCCACTGTCCAGATCACTCTGTCCTTGCACTTTTCAGCCTGATACCGTCCCCCTCCTCAGGACAGATCTGCTGCAATGGTCCTTGCATGACCCCACTAGAGGGGCAATTTGCTGAGGGTGCCCACTGGGCCTGGCACAGGGTGAGTGCCCCTCAGTTCTTCTCTGGAGGCTTAGGTCCCAAATGGCCCCCAAATAGTCTGCAGAGGTGGCGGCTGGCAGCGTGGCATGTGAGGCCCAGAGGCTTCCTGCGCTGTGGCTCACACCCTGACCCCAGCTCAGCTCGTTTCTCTTGGATGGAGGCCCTTCCTGGCCGCCAGAGGGGAGCCCCAGGAAATGCAGCCTCCTTCCAACCTGGCTAATTCCAATCGTGGGGCTGCAGTCTTGGCCTGGCCTCAGGAGAGGGTGGGAATCAGGTATAAATCATGCTCCGTGGTGGCCCCTCTTGGGGGCCAGCGGGGTGCTTGCCAGGATGTGCCGGCCCAGGCGGCCCCCATGGCGCCGCTGGTCTTCCTCGCCTGTGCACCCTTGGGGAAGGCCTTGCACACAGCTCTCTTGGCTGGGAGCAGGGAGTTTCTGCTGTGTGTGGTTAGGGTTGTGACAGTGATTAAACTTCTAGCAACTTGGCCCCAGTGTCTGGCCCGGATGGTGGTTACGACACCCACGGCCTGGGCGGGGGGCCCCCACAGTATGTGAAGGTTAGTGTCCATGGGCTAGGCTGGTGGGGTGGGCACACGCTCAGGGGCCTCCCCGCCAGCCTGGGTCCACCCTCTGACTCCCAGGCTCACCCACCCTGGCTGCCTACGGCACTGCAGAGCCCTTTGGTCCCAGCCAGAAGGTACCACTGGCCCTCATGCTGCCCTGCACTCCCTCCCACCTCCAGCAAGCCCCAAATCTTGTCCTGACTCCCCCAAAACCTCTCTCTTGGAGCCCTGCCAGCCTCCTCCCCTGCCCTGGATCCTTGCACTGCTGGGATGCCAGGAACATCTCTTCAGAATGGGACAGACCAGAGAAAAGCCTAGGTCCTCAGCCTGGCCTGGTCTCTGGCCTCATCCCTCACCCAATGTGGGGTGGGGTGGGGTGGCCTGACCAAGGCCCCTGATCCTGAGAGCTGATGTTCCTACCTCTTTTCCTTAGCTGGGGGCCACACCTCCCACTTCTCCCGTGGGCCTGTGTTGAATCCTAGGAATCCCTCGGACTGCTCCTTCTCCAGATCCTAGAACTTGCTTCCATGGTGGGGCGTGGCAGGGCACGCCTGGCACGTGGAGGGTGGTTGATAAATGTGCGGAGAGAGTGGAAAACCTGGCCTCCTTCACGGCTCACTCATGGCCATTGCTGTGCTCCCAGCCCGCCCTCTGTGTGCTCAGACCCTAGGGGTGATAGGGGAGTCTTTGGGTTAGTACCTCCCATATGGAAACTGCTGGGCTCAGAGAAACACTAGCCTCCTGGTGCCCAGGCCCTCGAGGAGTCCAGAGGAGCCCATCTGGGCCCCCCAGGCAGTGCCCTCTCCTGCTGGCCTGACATACCGGGTGGGGCTGCCCCTCAGAGCCACAGCAGAAGCCATCACACCCTCGACGCCTCCTGGCCAGAGCATGATAGTCCCAGGGGGTTCTCAGGCCAGAGCCAGAGGGGAAGACAGCAATGGGCCTCAGTGTGTTGCATCCTCAGGGCCACTTTCGCACACAGAGTCACTTCAAAGGTAGAGATGGCCCTCCAGGAATGCACCATGTGTGAGCCAGGCCCTGGGTATGTAGGAGGCTGAGCTGGTGTGGGCAGACCCCATATAGTGCCAGACCGTCTGGAGACCCACTCACTCTGCCCTAGAGCAGGAGATAGTGTGGCCCAGCTGGCTGCTTGGAGCACGCTCCTCAGGATCCCTGCCCCCATACCCTGGCAGAGAGCCCTCAGGGAGTACCCTGGGGCCAAGAACTGAGGAACCAGCATACCGTCCCGCCCCTGCAGGAGCGAGGGCGCTGTGCCCATGCCAGAGCGCCTGCACCATCCTGGCCCCAACAGGGAAGGTGCCTGCGAGCAGGCTGCCACCTGGTCCCCTGCACCGTGGTCTGCCCCACCCATGTCCATGCCACCTCTGAGGATGAAATCTGATGGAAAGTCTAGCCCCGTGGCCCTGGCCCTAGCTGGGATGGGAAAGGTGCCTGTGGGCTATAGGTGACACCAGCTGGGTCAGCTGGAGTCAGAGCTCCTGCATCCCCCTCCTGTCCGGTCATCCCACAGATCTGCCTGTTCTGGGGATGGGGGCACTTGCTGTCACTGACAGCCCCTCCTCTGACTTCCCATCAGCAGCTTCCCCTCAGGCCCCAGGGACCAGGGGCAGAGGGGAGGGGATCGTGCATGGGGCCACAGTGCTCGCAGCCACGGGGACGTCTGGGAGAGTGCAGGACAGAGGCGAGAGTGGCGGTGAGGGGCAGCCGCACAGGGCAGGGCAGGCTGGTGGGTAGGAGATGAGGAGCAGGGAGATACACGGCGTGCTGGGAGCTGGACCAGAATGCAAGAGGATTCCCATGGGGAATCCTACACCCTAGCGCTGAGCTCTGACTGGGACCCCTGGTGCCTGGAGGTCCAGCAAGTCTGCAGGGCCAGGGCTGCTGTGCTGCTCACAGGGGTGGCTTCACGGCCCTCCCCAGTGTCCTGTCCTTTCTTCTTCCCTCAGAACAGCTGGGGGCCCCAAAGACAGGGTGGGCTGCCTTGCAGCAGGCTACTTGTCCTGACACAGAAGCCTCAGTGACCTACCACCCCAGTCTCCCTGGGCCACATCCTCCAGGGTGCTGCTGCGGCGCCTGGCCTGGCCACACTTACGTGGACTCCTGACCACCAGTGTGCCCTGCCTGTATGAGCTCGGCCCTCCCTCCTCTGGCCCCAGGATGGGGGCCCAGGCCTGCATTCCTCAGTCCCCCTGGGGTCGTATGTGCCGGGACCTGTGTACATTCTGATCGTTCATTCCTGTCTCTCCTCTGGGCATCGCTGTGTGACTTCCTGCTTGTCTTTATTTATTCTTCCCTGGAAGGTCACAGGAAGCAGTCGGGCAGTCTCGGTGGGGTGTTTATCTTGGCCCAGGAGCTGAACCCACAAACTGGGGGCATTTCTGCTGGGACAGGGCAGGGGGTGACCTGGCCCTGGCATCCTTGATGCGATGGGGAGGCGACCCACCCCCACGTGCAGAGCAGTTTTGTGGACACAGGCCCACCACGCTGTGTCACCCAGATGGGGTCTGGCTCTGCCACACATCCCACTGTCAAGAATGGGTCCTGCCGGGGTTTGCTCTATCCCCTCACACAAGGGCTTAGGACCCCATTGAGGGCTTGGTCGGTGCTGGGCAGAAAAGCCCCAGGTGTGCGGCAGAGCCTAGGGGAGGACCTGCCTCACAGGCTCTGTGGAGATCAGCTCTGTGGGGCGTGACCCGGTCGCCCCAGCCACACTTGGGAGGCCTGAGGCCTTGTGTCTGCCCCAAGAGTCAGGCACGGTCAGGGCACCCCATAGAATGGGAGAGCCAAGTGAGTGCTGGGACCTAGCCTTGGACCTTCCTTAGTGCCAGGTGGGGCCCTGGGACTTGGCCACCCTCTGGCCAGAACTGGGTCACCGACCTGGCCAGGACACCAAATGTGACAGGGCCCCAGTAGGCCTTCCTGTGGGCTGGGGCAGGTGGGACCAGCCTGGGCTCAGCCACCCCCTAGTCTTAGTACAGGGCCAGGTAAAAGGATAATGTCCTGCCAAGTACCTCCTCCCGTCCTGCCTCCAGTGTGCAGCAGGCTACACAACCCTCTGTCCATCTCTCCCATGGCCTGACACGGGCTTGGGTCCAGGGGTCACTCAGTACTGCCCTGCTCTAGGACGCTGGGGTCAGGCTGGGCCCTGGCCCCTCCCTGGCAGCCGAGCTTAGCTTCCACTGCTGGAAGCATCAACCCATCCAGCCTGGGGCTCTGGCTCCTGGACATCCGTATTTCACAATTGCTTGTGGATGTCTGAAGGTAAAGGGGACACGGTCTGCTCAGCTTACAGTGACAGAGCCCACCCTGGCACAGCTGCAGCAGGGAGCATGTGAGGCCGGCCCGCGCTCTGAGACTATGCCCAGTGCAGGGCCCTGGCAGAGGAGCTGTGCTTAGAGACACGTGGCATGGCTCCCACCCGCGCTCCCCACCCAGCCCGGCTGGGTCTGAGTCCCTGCCCAACTAAATGACTGATGGCATTCAAACCAAGCGACAAATTCTCACCCTAGTATAAAGTAAAGGAGGAGGAGGAGATGCACCCTTCCTCAGGAAGCTGGATTTCACATCTTACAGGTGTGCACTCCCAGATTTAAAGGTCAAAAAGAACATGAGGGGACACGATGTGCTGGCTCATGCCTGTAATCTTAGCACTCTGGAGGCCAAGGCCTGTAGATTGCTTGAGCTCAGGAGTTTCAGACCCTTTTTCTACTAAAAACAGAAAAAGTAGCTGGGCATTGTGGTGGGCACCTGTCATCCCAGATACTCAGGAGGCTCGGGTAGGAGGATGTCTTGAGCCTAGGAGTTTGAGGTTTCTGAACTGTGATGCCACGGCATTCTACTCAGGGCAATGGAGTGAAAACACTATCTCAAAAAGAAAAAAAAACAAACAAAAAAACACAGGGGGACTTGCAAGCCCTCTCCCCATCCCTCCCTGCACCTCCTTGGTGGACCTCAGAGCTCAGAGCTCACAGATTCCACTCTTACTGCCCTCTGCACACAAGGGACACTTTTTTGTCCCCTTTAGCCATCTGTCCTGGAGATTTCCCTATGTGAATACTAAAGAGGCAGGTGTTGATTCTTAAGCAAACAATTCAGTCTAAGATGCTGTTTGCTTCTGCAGCCACTAAACTGGGTGAGTCCAATCAATGCTGCTGAACCATCAAGACCTTGTTTACTTTTCCATTTTCATTTTGGGGCATATCTGAGTCCTCTGTGCCCAGACTCATTTGTTGTCAAGCTCTGATCCTGTTGGTCAACTGAGGTTGGGTGTGAGACTGGGGGGTGAAGGTTGGCATAGCCTCCCTCCCTGGCTCCTCAGCCTCTGGCAGGGGTTCTTGGGGCTAGACTGGGGGCTACCTGAACAGCCTGCCCACCCTTCACCTCCTCTGAAAGTGACAGTTGCCGAGACTCCCCCTGGCCCAGCGACTATGGCTGTAATTCATCCCAACAACTGGCCATGGGGCCACAGGGGACTGCTTGGCTAGTCGCTGAGCCATCAAGTTCTGGGCCCAGGATCTGTTTGCTTCTTTCCCTGAACACTGAGGACGGGACGCTCGGCTGCCATCAGCTCTCTGCTGGCCCTTAACAAATGGCACTTGGAAGCCTGACCAGAGGCCAGTGTGCAGAGTTGGCCGAACCCAGCCCAAGTTGACTCTGCAGTGGGGAGACTGCGCTGGGCCAGGACTCTCTGGTCGGGGCCTGCATGCCCCACCCTGACCCCGTGGTCCACAGGGGCTCCAATGTGTGCAGCCCTCCTGCCTGCAGGCAGCCCCGGGGCTGGTGGAGGATGCCTGGGTTCCCCCCATGCTGGAGGTGGCAGAGGCTGCCTGGGAGCCCAACTGCCTCTTGGGACACCTGCACAGCCAGGGGTGGGCGATGCTGAGTGAGGGTAGGAGGCTGCAGGGGCCTGTGGGCTGTGCTGCGACCAGAGCCCTACCAACATTATGTGCTCTCTGACCTTGACCCCTGAGGAGGGACCGTGGCACTCGCACAGGCCCACTGCTTCCCTAGCTCTGGCCTCACCCCAGACAGGCTTTACTCACTTCTGAATTTGCGGGGGCACCAAATGATCCACCTTGGCTGGAGACCACACTGTTGCCTCCAATCTAAGATGTAGACCCCTGGGCGCCTGGTGCGTGTGGGGGACTGGAGAGGCCAGGATGGAGCAGGAGGCAGGGAAAACCCATCCACACTCCAGATCATAGCCAGGTGGCAAACGGACCTTAGTGATGACCCAGGAGCCTGCATGTCCACAGATGGCCACCTGCTAGGGGGCCGGGGAGCCAGTGGGCCAGGGGGCCAGGGCTGGGGAATCCAACGACTGAAGCCCTGGAGGCTTGAAGTGTGAACACAAGGCCACATCCCTCCATTCTCCCTCCAGGAAAAGGCGACAAGTCAGGGTCCTCCTGTCACTGGGAGGCAGAAAGGGACAAACACCAGAGCTGGGGTCTGATCCTGCAGGTGCTAGTTCCCACCCTCCCATGGCCACAGAGGCCGCAGGGCTCACGAGGTAGGAGGAATGGGGACAGCAGGAAGCTCCCAGAAGGAACCACAGCTGGCCTTGCAGCGGGGTGGAGGGGCTGCTGGCTCCCTCCCAAGGACCTCTGTCCACCTTGCTGGATCCCAACGACCAAGGGCACACCAGGGGGGCTTATGTAGGCTGCCCAGGGTCTGAAGAATGCTGGGGAGACCATACAGTGAAGGCTGGGATGGGGGTGCAGGCCCAAGGTTGGCTGTGGGGAGACAGAAGCCCGGGGCCCGGGCAGCAACCATGGCCGCAGCAGAGCAATGCTGTGCGCGTTTGGCGCTGTGGGCGCTTCACACAGCCTAACTCATCTCCACAAGCGCCGCCTCCCTGTTTACTGACCAGCAAACAGCCACCCAGAGGAAGAGCGTCCCAGCCAATGTTACAGAGCACCCAGAGGGGCTTGAACCTGCTCCAATGTCTAAGCAGATGCCAGCGTCTGGAGCACACTGAGCCCTCCCCGGAGAGGACTCTGCTTCAGGACAAGGACATGCTGATGTTCCAATGCCCAGTGGGGGCGGGAATGTACAGTCGTCAGCCTGTTTCCCAGGAGTGACCCTGGGGACCTGACAACATCTGGCGATCTTACTGGCCCAGTAAGAGGCAGGTGGTTTCAAGCCACAGAATGCAGGGCCCGTTTCAGAGGCGGGGGGTTGCCTGCCACACAGCTGTCCCCCACATCTCCCGCGAGACCCCACCTGTCCCGATGCTCACCTGGCTTCATGGCGCTCATGACGGCCCGGCAGCTGCGCAGCACCGCCTCATAGACAGCCTTCTGGTCTGCGGTGAACTTGCCATTGGCAGGAAAGGAGCAGGTGATGTCAGAAGCAAAGCAGTAATATTCACCGCCCATATCGAAGAGGCTGTGAGGAAAGGAGGGCATGGGCAGGGGCACCCAGCTGCCCTCCCTTCCCACACTCTGCCCTGGATGGGCAGGGGCACCCAGCCGCCCTCCCTTCCCACACTCTGCCCTGGATGGGCAGGGGGCACCCAGCCGCCCTCCCTTCCCACACTCTGCCCTGGATGGGCAGGGGGCACCCAGCCGCCCTCCCTTCCCACACTCTGCCCTGGATGGGCAGGGGGCACCCAGCCGCCCTCCCTTCCCACACTCTGTCCTGGATGGGCAGGGGGCACCCAGCCGCCCTCCCTTCCCACACTCTGCCCTGGATGGGCAGGGGGCACCCAGCCGCCCTCCCTTCCCACACTCTGCCCTGGATGGGCAGGGGGCACCCAGCCGCCCTCCCTTCCCACACTCTGTCCTGGATGGGCAGGGGGCACCCAGCCGCCCTCCATCCCCACACTCTGCCCTGGATGGGCAGGGGGCACCCAGCCGCCCTCCCTTCCCACACTCTGTCCTGGATGGGCAGGGGGCACCCAGCCGCCCTCCATCCCCACACTCTGTCCTGGATGGGCAAGGGGCACCCAGCCGCCCTCCCTTCCCACACTCTGCCCTGGATGGGCAGGGGGCACCCAGCCGCCCGCCCTTCCCACACTCTGCCCTGGATGGGCAGGGTCACCCAGACGCCCGCCCTCCCCACACACTGCCCTGGATGGGCAGGGTCACCCAGCCGCCCTCCCTTCCCACACTCTGTCCTGGATGGGCAGGGTCACCCAGCCGCCCTCCCTTCCCACACTCTGTCCTGGATGGGCAGGGTCACCCAGACGCCCGCCCTCCCCACACTCTGCCCTGGATGGGCAGGGTCACCCAGCCGCCCTCCCTTCCCACACTCTGTCCTGGATGGGCAGAGGGCACCCAGCCGCCCTCCCTTCCCCACACTCTGTCCTGGATGGGCAGAGGGCTGTGGCACCCTTCTTGTGATGGGGCCATTGTAGGCAGCTCCTACCCAGGTGTCTCCCACAAGTGCGTGAGCAGCAAAGCAGCCTAGACAGTCCAGAGCCATCCTGCGAGACCTCTGTCCCCAGCAAGAAAGGGGTACAGGCTCGGCTGCGCAGGGAGGGCTGAGGGGACTGCGGCAGAGGACACTTGTTCCTCATGGCCTGGCTTTCACAGGCCCAGCTGTTGAGGACTCACTTGGAGAACTAAGCAAATGAAGCAATGTCCCCTGGTCCCCACTAGCATCTGGCTCCATCCAGGCATCCTTGCATCCCCTCCTAGTCCACCTGCACTCGGCAGGGCTGACACACTGCCCATGGGGACAGGGGCAAAGGCCTCAGGAGTGGGCACCTGAGTAGAAACTCCGCTGGCAGCTGCAGGTCCCCTGGCTGGGGGAAGGTACCCAACGCTGTCCCTCCCCACGCAGGGGTGGGACAGATTTGCCCAGCCAGGGCCTGAGTGGTGGGAAGGGAGGGAGGCTGGGTGACACTTCAGAGGATGGCCTCATATCCAGCAGTGCTTTTCTGGGGCCAACAGTCACCTTGTCCAGGACCCAGGCTGGTGCTGCTGACTCCCCTCTCCCTGTCTGTGGGCACCCCTGCGTCTCCAGGTGAAAGACAGGGACCAGCAGGACACCAGACAGGGTGTGGAAGTCAGGCCAGGTGGAAGGGCAGGCCTGCTGAGTCAGGAGGACGGCACTGGAACTGTCCCTGATGCCCCGTGAACAGGGCCCCTGGTGCAGCGGGCAGGAAGGAGCAGGGTTGGTCCTTGCTGTGCTAAGGGCCTCAGGGCCCTTTCTCGTCAAAGGCAGATAAGAAGCCGGTCCTGCTCATACCCCAGGTGGACAGGATGTGGGAAGGGCTTCTGGGTCCAGCTCCCACGACTACCCAGAAGCAGCGCCCCCACACAGGGTCACACAAGCGAACAGGGGTGGGGCCTGACAGAGTGGGATGGTGCACAGGAGGGGGCCCCTTTCCATCCTGTCCCCCTTCACCACCTCGGGAGGCTGCTGGCAGCAAAGAGCAGGGTCCCACCAGCCTGTCCAGCTCCTCCATAGGGTCATGATGAAGGGGACAAAATTGGCTCAGAGACATGGGTCCAGCCTTGGGTGTAGGCTCCCACTATAGCTTCAGGGCCAGGGGACAAGAGCCAGGTGGTGCGAACCGCCCTCTAGGATTGGCCAGGATCCACTCTGCTGGGGTCTGGTTCCATCCTTGACCTCCTATGGGGGGGCAACCTGTAGCCAGATTCTGGCCAATCTGTGCCCCAGGGCAGGGTGTGACTCCCTCCACCAGGCCTCTTATCTGAATCCAAGCTCAGTAAAAATAAAAACAGCCGCCCAACAGACTCCCCAGAAGCAGGCTGTATGCCTGCCTTCAGGAACCCTTTCCCAGGGGACAGAGTGGGGGATCCTGGCCCTGTGCCATGTGGCATGACAGGTGGCAACAGCCACCCCACAGACTCGAATGCTTGAAGGACAGTGGAGGGTCAGGATTCTTAGACACGTGGCTGGAATCCAAAGCCCCCAGCCGGATACCTGGTAATCTTTTTCTGATTGCAAAACACCAGAAACAATGTCAACAGTGCAAAAAGCACCAGATAACACCTCAGGTGATTCTCGGGGTTGGGGAAGAGCCCCCGGCACCCCAGCATGACAGGGAGCTGCGTGTTGCATCAAAGTCACAGACTTCTGCCTCCTGCTCCCAGAGGAGGCTGTCCTCCCAAGCCCAGTGTGTGAGGACAATGGAATGGAGAGGGGCCCTGAGCAGGCTCCCCCGTCTCCTGCTCTCCAGAAGGTGGATGATGCAATGGGCCGTCTGTGCCAACAGCTGCCTGTCGGCTTATGGGGTACACCTGGGCCCTAAACTGAAGGAAAGCGAGGCTTGGAGCACTGGTCCAGCAAAGCCCCGAGTCAGAGGGGTGAGCAACTCAAAAGCCCAGGGATGGGCACTTCTGTCTTGGCTTCAGCACTTCAAGGCCTCAGTTTTCCCACCTATCAAATGGGGATACTGCCACTGCTGCAAGCCTGTGTCCTCTGGGGCCAGCATGCATGTGGAGGTGGGCAGCAGAGCTGTGTGGGAAAGCAGAGCGTTTTTGTTTTCATATGGGATCCCCACATTCCACAAAGGCAGAATGGCTTGTGGTTTGTTGGTTTAAGACATTCAAGCTTAGCCTGGGTGGGCGGTGGGCAAGCAGGGCAGTTCAGGAGTACAAGGGACACAGATTCCCAGAGGGGAGACCTGCAGCAGTACCCCCAGGCAGAAAGAAAGCTTTACTGGTTTGTGCTGATGGAAAAGAAAAGCAGAAATTGAACTATTAAAAAAAAAAAGAAGAAAGAAAGAAACCAACCAGGAAGCCCACAGGAAAATGCTGGCGTCATCTAGAAGGGTACAGATGAGACTCTTCTGTACGATGCAGACTCCTAACCAAGTTCTCTAAACCCTTGTCAATAAAACGAAGAGCCTGGGGTGGCGGGTGCCTGGATGTCCTCAGCCAGCCTGGCTTTATCTTCCAGACTCTAGAAGACGTCAGTTGTGGGTCATTTGCTTTTTGGAGCAGGAAGTATACACCCAGCCAGCCAGCAGCCAGCTCCGTCCCGTCCAGCGGCCCTCAGGCACGGGGCTGAAGGCTATTTTCGCACTCCTCTCAGTTCCCCATCTTTTTCTGCCTTAAAAAGAAAAAAACACAACAAATCCCTCTCAGAGTTTCTACACACATCAGTTATTCAGATGCGATCCATTCTGGAATGCAGGGATGGAAGCCCCCGCTTTTATAAATCATCTCCCTCCACTCCATCCGTCCTCTGAATGCGAACTGACAGTGGGGACTTCGGTCATACTTTGGCTGCAGTCGAGAAAGCAGGATCTCTCTCCTTTCTGGCTGCCTGGGGACACCCAGTGGGGACACTGCCATCTTTGCTTGAGCGACTCTGAGTGATAATCTGAGACATCTGGGGAGATATTACACATCTCCAAGCTGTCCACTGGCGCCTCGACCCCCACATGTACTCAGATGGCTCTGCTTCTGGCTGGGAGAGAGGCTCCGTCTTCCTCTGGCTCTTCCCGGCAGCTTCTCGGGCTACCTGCCACCACTGGCCCAACCCAGGCCCCCTCAACTCCCCCGGCCCCACTGCAGGGACCAGCCAAGGCCCACATGGCAGAAGGCCTCGGAGATGGTTCAGCCAGTGACCAAGTGGCTCAGGAAGGGTTCTGGGGGAAAGCTGCAGTGTCTCTGCAAGGCCACTTTGTCCTCAGTTTGTGGCTTCACTTTAAGCCCGTGAGCATACACCATGGCTCTCAGCTGCAGCTCGGTGAAGGCCAATATTTCCATGGGTGTGAGGAGGAGCAGTCATGAAGTAGTCTCAGCCTGCTGTGTCCCCGGCCAGGCCAGGGGGATTTCTGAGGGGCAGGAAGCTCTCACTTCCTTTCAGACCTCAGCATGAGATGGGAAGGAAGGCACTTGGCTTCTTTTCCGTTTGCCAGGTGGGGTGGCCAGCCCTGGCAGACAAGGTGGTGTGCTTTGGTCTCCCAGCTGCCTGCTCCCACCAGGCCTCCGTGGAGGGCCAAGCTCCAGGTGTGGCCAGCAGGGGCAAAAGCCATCACACAGTCCTCGAGGACAACCCCACCACCACCACCAGTGCCATAGGCTGACCCACCAAGCAGGCCTGTCCCAAGTGCTTTCCTGGGAATCTTTGTCCCATTTAACTGAGCCATGGGACAGCCACTCCTGCAGGGCCTGGGCAGACAGGAAGCTGCTGGACTGCCAGCCCACTACACCCCAGCAGCAGCTTCCGGGGCTCCGGTCCCAGTGTCCCTGGTGCACACAGTAACAAGAACAGCTGCTGCAGTGGTCTCCTGGGTGTCTGGGGGAATCAGCATTACTATTTTGTATGAAGCGGAGAGATGGGGGACCATGTGGGACCCTGCCTGGGAGGTGAGCGGCTCACAGCTGCTGCCACCTCGAGGGCTTGTGGCCACGGAAGCATGTGGGACAAGGCTGGGCATCAGCCCCAGCGGGGGAGGGTAGGCTCGGCATCACATGCAAAGCGCATGCTACAGTTCACTTTTTTGGTGACCAGTGTCTCATGACATCCGTAAGCACCCGGCTGTCTGGGTAGTGCTGTTCAAACCACAGGTCATGACATCAACCGAGTGGGGTGCAGCCATGAAGCGTGAACCACACGGATGGAAAAGGCACAGGAAGGGTGTCTGGGGACGGGGCCCAGGTACGCGCATGTCTGGCTGCGGGTGTGAGCAGGAGCAGTCATGAAGTGACTGGGGATGGGGCCCAGGTACGCGCATGTCTGGCTGCGGGTGTGAGCAGGAGCAGTCATGAAGTGACTGGGGATGGGGCCCAGGTACGCGCATGTCTGGCTGCGGGTGTGAGCAGGAGCAGTCATGAAGTGACTGGGGATGGGGCCCAGGTACGCGCATGTCTGGCTGGGGGTGTGAGCAGGAGCAGTCATGAAGTGACTGGGGATGGGGCCCAGGTACGCGCATGTCTGGCTGCGGGTGTGAGCAGGAGCAGTCATGAAGTGACTGGGGATGGGGCCCAGGTACGCGCATGTCTGGCTGCGGGTGTGAGCAGGAGCAGTCATGAAGTGACTGGGGATGGGGCCCAGGTACGCGCATGTCTGGCTGCGGGTGTGAGCAGGAGCAGTCATGAAGTGACTGGGGATGGGGCTCAGGTACGCGCATGTCTGGCTGCGGGTGTGAGCAGGAGCAGTCATGAAGTGACTGGGGACGGGGCCCAGGTACGCGCATGTCTGGCTGCGGGTGTGAGCAGGAGCAGTCATGAAGTGACTGGGGACGGGGCCCAGGTACGCGCATGTCTGGCTGCGGGTGTGAGCAGGAGCAGTCATGAAGTGACTGGGGATGGGGCCCAGGTACGCGCATGTCTGGCTGCGGGTGTGAGCAGGAGCAGTCATGAAGTGACTGGGGATGGGGCTCAGGTACGCGCATGTCTGGCTGCGGGTGTGAGCAGGAGCAGTCATGAAGTGACTGGGGACGGGGCCCAGGTACGCGCATGTCTGGCTGCGGGTGTGAGCAGGAGCAGTCATGAAGTGACTGGGGACGGGGCCCAGGTACGCGCATGTCTGGCTGCGGGTGTGAGCAGGAGCAGTCATGAAGTGACTGGGGACGGGGCCCAGGTACGCGCATGTCTGGCTGCGGGTGTGAGCAGGAGCAGTCATGAAGTGACTGGGGATGGGGCCCAGGTACGCGCATGTCTGGCTGCGGGTGTGAGCAGGAGCAGTCATGAAGTGACTGGGGACGGGGCCCAGGTACGCGCATGTCTGGCTGCGGGTGTGAGCAGGAGCAGTCATGAAGTGACTGGGGATGGGGCTCAGGTACGCGCATGTCTGGCTGCGGGTGTGAGCAGGAGCAGTCATGAAGTGACTGGGGATGGGGCCCAGGTACGCGCATGTCTGGCTGCGGGTGTGAGCAGGAGCAGTCATGAAGTGACTGGGGATGGGGCCCAGGTACGCGCATGTCTGGCTGCGGGTGTGAGCAGGAGCAGTCATGAAGTGACTGGGGATGGGGCCCAGGTACGCGCATGTCTGGCTGCGGGTGTGAGCAGGAGCAGTCATGAAGTGACTGGGGATGGGGCTCAGGTACGCGCATGTCTGGCTGCGGGTGTGAGCAGGAGCAGTCATGAAGTGACTGGGGATGGGGCTCAGGTACGCGCATGTCTGGCTGCGGGTGTGAGCAGGAGCAGTCATGAAGTGACTGGGGATGGGGCCCAGGTACGCGCATGTCTGGCTGCGGGTGTGAGCAGGAGCAGTCATGAAGTGACTGGGGATGGGGCCCAGGTACGCGCATGTCTGGCTGCGGGTGTGAGCAGGAGCAGTCATGAAGTGACTGGGGATGGGGCCCAGGTACGCGCATGTCTGGCTGCGGGTGTGAGCAGGAGCAGTCATGAAGTGACTGGGGATGGGGCTCAGGTACGCGCATGTCTGGCTGCGGGTGTGAGCAGGAGCAGTCATGAAGTGACTGGGGATGGGGCTCAGGTACGCGCATGTCTGGCTGCGGGTGTGAGCAGGAGCAGTCATGAAGTGACTGGGGATGGGGCCCAGGTACGCGCATGTCTGGCTGCGGGTGTGAGCAGGAGCAGTCATGAAGTGACTGGGGATGGGGCCCAGGTACGCGCATGTCTGGCTGCGGGTGTGAGCAGGAGCAGTCATGAAGTGACTGGGGATGGGGCTCAGGTACGCGCATGTCTGGCTGCGGGTGTGAGCAGGAGCAGTCATGAAGTGACTGGGGATGGGGCTCAGGTACGCGCATGTCTGGCTGCGGGTGTGAGCAGGAGCAGTCATGAAGTGACTGGGGATGGGGCCCAGGTACGCGCATGTCTGGCTGCGGGTGTGAGCAGGAGCAGTCATGAAGTGACTGGGGATGGGGCTCAGGTACGCGCATGTCTGGCTGGGGGTGTGAGCAGGAGCAGTCATGAAGTGACTGGGGATGGGGCCCAGGTACGCGCATGTCTGGCTGGGGGTGTGAGCAGGAGCAGTCATGAAGTGACTGGGGATGGGGCTCAGGTACGCGCATGTCTGGCTGCGGGTGTGAGCAGGAGCAGTCATGAAGTGACTGGGGATGGGGCCCAGGTACGCGCATGTCTGGCTGCGGGTGTGAGCAGGAGCAGTCATGAAGTGACTGGGGATGGGGCCCAGGTACGCGCATGTCTGGCTGGGGGTGTGAGCAGGAGCAGTCATGAAGTGACTGGGGATGGGGCTCAGGTACGCGCATGTCTGGCTGCGGGTGTGAGCAGGAGCAGTCATGAAGTGACTGGGGATGGGGCCCAGGTACGCGCATGTCTGGCTGCGGGTGTGAGCAGGAGCAGTCATGAAGTGACTGGGGATGGGGCCCAGGTACGCGCATGTCTGGCTGCGGGTGTGAGCAGGAGCAGTCATGAAGTGACTGGGGACGGGGCCCAGGTACGCGCATGTCTGGCTGCGGGTGTGAGCAGGAGCAGTCATGAAGTGACTGGGGATGGGGCCCAGGTACGCGCATGTCTGGCTGCGGGTGTGAGCAGGAGCAGTCATGAAGTGACTGGGGATGGGGCCCAGGTACGCGCATGTCTGGCTGCGGGTGTGAGCAGGAGCAGTCATGAAGTGACTGGGGATGGGGCCCAGGTACGCGCATGTCTGGCTGCGGGTGTGAGCAGGAGCAGTCATGAAGTGACTGGGGATGGGGCTCAGGTACGCGCATGTCTGGCTGCGGGTGTGAGCAGGAGCAGTCATGAAGTGACTGGGGATGGGGCCCAGGTACGCGCATGTCTGGCTGCGGGTGTGAGCAGGAGCAGTCATGAAGTGACTGGGGATGGGGCCCAGGTACGCGCATGTCTGGCTGCGGGTGTGAGCAGGAGCAGTCATGAAGTGACTGGGGATGGGGCCCAGGTACGCGCATGTCTGGCTGCGGGTGTGAGCAGGAGCAGTCATGAAGTGACTGGGGATGGGGCCCAGGTACGCGCATGTCTGGCTGCGGGTGTGAGCAGGAGCAGTCATGAAGTGACTGGGGATGGGGCCCAGGTACGCGCATGTCTGGCTGCGGGTGTGAGCAGGAGCAGTCATGATGACTGGGGATGGGGCCCAGGTACGCGCATGTCTGGCTGCGGGTGTGAGCAGGAGCAGTCATGAAGTGTCTGGGGATGGGGCCCAGGTATGCGCATGTCTGGCTGCGGGTGTGAGCAGGAGCAGTCATGAAGTGTCTGGGGATGGGGCCCAGGTATGCGCATGTCTGGCTGCGGGTGTGAGCAGGAGCAGTCATGAAGTGTCTGGGGATGGGGCCCAGGTACGCGCATGTCTGGCTGCGGGTGTGAGCAGGAGCAGTCATGAAGTGACTGGGGATGGGGCCCAGGTACGCGCATGTCTGGCTGCGGGTGTGAGCAGGAGCAGTCATGAAGTGACTGGGGACGGGGCCCAGGTACGCGCATGTCTGGCTGCGGGTGTGAGCAGGAGCAGTCATGAAGTGTCTGGGGATGGGGCCCAGGTATGCGCATGTCTGGCTGCGGGTGTGAGCAGGAGCAGTCATGAAGTGTCTGGGGATGGGGCCCAGGTATGCGCATGTCTGGCTGCGGGTGTGAGCAGGAGCAGTCATGAAGTGTCTGGGGATGGGGTCCAGGTACGCGCATGTCTGGCTGCGGGTGTGAGCAGGAGCAGTCATGAAGTGACTGGGGATGGGGCTCAGGTACGCGCATGTCTGGCTGCGGGTGTGAGCAGGAGCAGTCATGAAGTGACTGGGGATGGGGCCCAGGTACGCGCATGTCTGGCTGCGGGTGTGAGCAGGAGCAGTCATGAAGTGACTGGGGATGGGGCTCAGGTACGCGCATGTCTGGCTGCGGGTGTGAGCAGGAGCAGTCATGAAGTGACTGGGGATGGGGCCCAGGTACGCGCATGTCTGGCTGCGGGTGTGAGCAGGAGCAGTCATGAAGTGACTGGGGATGGGGCCCAGGTACGCGCATGTCCTGGAGACCACAAAGTGCTCACGATATGGCTGGTTGGTGACAATCAAGCATCCCTTTGAGGAAACAGCAAGAAGAGTGTGTGGGCCCAGCGGCAGGAACAAGCCCCGGGAGTGACACTTCATTCTCTAAAGTTCACCAGGGCATCAGGCAGCAGGTAGAGTGGGACTTGTGGGCCCTTCTGCTAGCTGGGGAGAAGTCCCCGAGCACAGACTGGCTGCCTCTAAGGCACACAACGTTCAGATGCCAGACAGACTCAGGACAAGCAGCCAACAGGTCTGGGCAGAGTTGCTCTATTCCCATCCACAAGGACCAAGAGATGCCAAGGTGGGCAAGTACCCTGCGGCCTGGGTGGCCAGGACTAGCACACCTGTGATGTAGACAGCATGGCTAGAGAGGGTTCTGCTGTCACCTCAACTCAGGGATGCCTCTGCTCATCAGCCAGGCTTCAGGATGGTCATTGTCACGGCAGGGAGACAGATGGGGGTCTAGGCCCTTGGCACGGAAGGAAGGGGACAAGGGGGAGCTGAGACAACAGGATTCTCCTGCAAACCTGCTGGCAGCCCACCAGCCTCCCTGCCCAGGAGTAATGTAGATGCCAGCACCCAGCAGGGGTGAGGCCTGCCCCACTGTCCTGAGACAACGCTGCCCTCTTCTGGCCCGTGCTGGAAGGACCGCCAGCCACGTCCTGCCTGCAGCCGGGCATTCCAGGCCTGAGGCACTACCTTGCACCCACACTCCAGAATGTTCTAAGATGGAGCCACAGGTACGACCCCCACTGATGCAGAGGTGGGAGACATAGGAGGTGGCAGGTGAGGATGTCTGGGGAGAGCTGCATGGCGGCCCCACCCTGGGTACACTGCTTCCCAGTAGATTTCACCGTGGATGGCGCTCGCTGGTGCCCACGGGACATGTGCCTCCCTCCTTATGGGGGGTTCTGGTGTCCACTGCCAGGGCCAATTATGGAAGGATAGGGCAGTGTATATGGGCTCAATGACCAGCAGCAGGGGCGGTAGGTCCCAGCCACAAGTATGCACGTTCCCCTGCTAGGGCTGAATTTAACAGGGAGGGGTCTTCTGGGCCCCCCTGCTTAGGGGGCCTTCAGCCACCTAAGACACCATCCATCCTTGGCGAACACATATTAAAAGCATTAATTGGCAAGCGTGCCACTCTCTTGCAGCCCTGTTCTAGGAAGGTCTGCCTACTCGCCTAAGGAGGAAAACAAGCCTACCTACAAGTCCTCTGGAACAGGGACTTGGTGCTGAGGTTCCTGGTAAACCCCAAGGGCACAGCAAGAGAGGGCCTAACCCAAGCCGAGGAAAGGGGACCCTGGGATGTGAAGATACCCCACAGGGCCTCTCCTCACCCTGGGAGCCATGCAGGGCAGGTGGGACAGGACCTGGCCCAAAGGACCCAGGGGGCTTGGTGTGAGGAACAGCCCTGGAGCCACGCTCTCAGTTCCTGGCTCGCAAGCTTGACCTGAAGCAAGAGCCAGAGAGGGCAACCAGGGCGTCGTGGCTATGACCGTAGCTGACAGCAGCCAAGGCCTAGGTCCAGGGAAGCTCCTGGCACCACAGGGACAGAGAATGGGAAGGGGGCCTGGCCGACCTCCAGCCCTGCCTGGCACATGTGTCGCAGAGGACAATTCTGGGGTAGAAAACACAGGAGAGGAAAGCCACGCAACTAAGGACCTGTAGCTGCTGGACAGTAGAGGCCCACAGTGCAGGAAGGATGAGGCACTGATCTGCCTGGCTTGGTGATGACACTATCACTGCTGTTGTCATCTGCCAAGGGCCCATGCTGAGCTGAGCACCAGGCCTGGCACTTTGCAGGTATGATCCCTGAATCTCAGAGCTGGGTGCCAGGTTACCCTCCATGATGGATGGAAAAAACGGAGGCTCTGAGGGGTAGCCACTCTGCTAGGGAGAGGGAAGAGAGTTAAACTGTCACACAGCACAGCCTCGTTCAGGGTCCCCCGTGTGTGAACGTGTGTGCACGTGTGGTGCCCCTATATGGGACTATGGAGAGAGGGACAGAAAAGGCAGCCCCCCCCCCCACTTCTCCAGAACATCCTGACTGCTCTGGACCAGCTCTGACTCCCCAAACAACCCCATTACGTAAAGCTCAAGTATCTATGGGGCATTTTTACCCTGAAGCCAAAAGGACTGGGACCCAAAGCTTGGAACACAAGCGCAGCAGGGAGGTGCTCAGCTTCAGGAAAACAATCCTGCATAAGACTTATATTTGGGTTTCCTACCTTATGATGAAGCATCGTGGCTTTTATGTTGGGATAAAAGTGTGATTTATTATTTACCGAACACAGTAGGCGCTCGGCAGATCAATTTCAATAAAACAATGGATTATAAATGCCGCCAGCAATCTGGCAGGAGCGGTAATCAACAAAACATGTTGTTCTAAATGCTGCATAATAAATTGACTATAATAAACTCATAATTATTCTACTGGCTACATTTCAAAGTTAGCACTAGAAAAATAAAATTGCCAATTTGGACTTGGCATTAACATCTGCGGGCTTCCTTGAATCACTCCCATCTCAACAGCTGCAGTACAGAGATGCAGGTGCCGCGTGCTGCCCAGGAGGGCCAAGGCCGTGGCATCTGGGCGGCGTTGAGGCCTGATGTGTGTGTGATGTGTCTAGGGACTGAACCCCGCCCCTGCTAGGGTCCACCCCAGAAACACAGCTGGGGCCAGCCCTTTGTGGGGGTAAGGACCCCCTCTTGGCAGGTAAAGAGGGGAGTGAAGCAGCAGCCACTTCTTTAGGGTATGCTGAGCTCACAGAGGAGAAAAACTCGTGGCCCTACACCTGGCCAGGGTTGTCCACAGGCCAGCAGACCTAACCGCTGTTGTAGCTAGATCTCTGCTTCCACCCTGGGCCTGGGTTCCTGTGTCCTATCCGGTTCCGCTCTCACCCTGTTCCCAGAATGGGCTGCAGGGTGAAAAGAGCGTTGACAAAGACCTGGAGAGGCAGGCTCCCACGCTTGCTTGCCCTGCTCTCCAGCTGAGCCAAGTCTGTTTGCCAATCTCCCCTCTAAGTCCCTTCTGGCTCCACACCTGGGCCTGGAACCCTCCTTGTGTCTCGGCTGCCTGCCCACGCACTGGGGTGAGGCACCTTGTGGGACCAGGGTTATGGGTTGGTGAGAATATCCACAGAGAGACCAGAGGGGAGGACTCTGTCAAAGTCGCTGTATGCCCTTGCCCTTGGCCCCTAGGTCTCTCTGACCCAACCAGCCCTGGGTCCAGACACTGCCCGACTAAGCCCACTGTCCAAGGACACTGGATGCTGGCCCACGATTTGTGGGGCTCACTGAAGCCTGGGGTGTGAACTCAATTCTGTGAGGTCAGTGCAGCAGGCAGGTTGGGGAGATGGCCGCTGGGGCCTGGCTTGTGGTCAGGCAATTCTACTGGCCTGACTCTGGCCACTTTGCAAATCACCCTCTGTAGGCCACGACCTGCTGGCCAGGCCCCTGGAGAGAGGGCACAGTGGCTCAGCACTAGTGTGCCCCTGTCACATCCCTTCTGCTGGTGATCTTGAGATATCCGGGCTCTCTCCATAGATGAGTAAACTGAGGCTCAGAGGGGAAGCAAGAGGCTTGGTTTCTTCCAGAAGGCTGAGACAGGCTCTGGCCTGAGCTAGCACATCCCATATACTGCCCATCCTGGGTGAGCAGAGAGACCATGGCCAGTCACGATGCCCGCAAGCCTGTGGCAGGAAGACCCTGGGATGGAGGGGGTCCCAGCACCCACCGAGCCCTGACAGCCCAGTACTCGGAGTCTCTGGGCAGCTGCGGTCTCTGCATGCCTACTCACGTCCCTCGCTGGGAGTGGGCGGGTGACTCTCGGGTCAGGTTCCCATGGTTCCCCACTGCAGGGCTGAGTCCCGCTGAGGGGAGGCTGGGTCCAGGCCCGTGAGCAGCCACCGTGGGAACTCTGCCCGTGAGAAGCGAGGGCAGTGGAGTGGCCAAGAAGGGCTTCTGGGCACCACAGGGGCCCGAGAAAACGTGTGACACTGCCCAGAAGCAGAGCTCTGAGGGAGCCTGGTTCAGGTATGCGAGCAACAGATGAAAAGAAAGGGCTGGGATGTCCCTGCCTACTGGCCAGTAACCACACCGAAGTGTCTAAAGGCCAAAACAGAGCCTGTGCAGCTTGTGGCCGTGTCCCAGGGCCACAGCATCTGTGTGGCTCTTGGTGGCCCTACCTGGCCAACATCTGGGTGGTACAGAGATGGGGTAAAGAGGGCCAAGTGCTGTGGCAGGGGGCCGGGTCTACAGGGGCTCCCAGACCCCTCTCGAGCCCTGGAGTGGCCTGGCATGCTCTGCCCTACACGTGGGGGGTCTATGCGCAGGACACAGGCTACCAGAGGGGTGGAGGCCACAGGACCTGGCCACATTAGCCTTGTTGGGGCCTCCATGAGGGACTGTGGGCTCAGTAAAGCAGACCTGGGGGTCAAACACCACCTGTGACCTCCTGAATAAATGGTCACTTGTGCCAAAGGACCCTGTGGCTGAAGCTGGCAGGTTTTAGAATGTTGGGGGTCCCTGGGGTCAGACTGAGGGGCCCTACCCTTGTGGAGTTAAGACATGGACGTGAGTATGGTGTCCCTGAGTGGTGAGGGTGGCCTGGGCAGAGGATGGGGACAGTTCCGGTCCCCCTCAGAGAGGCCACTACGCCTCGGCCCCACAGGAGACCACGAGGGGACCCTGTCCAGTGTCCCTTTCTCACTATTCCCCACGGGGCATAGGCTGCTGGCCTTGCAGAAAGCACCACACAGTGGACGACCTTGGCAGAGAAGTCTGGGCCAACAACAGGCCTGGGGACAGGGACTCAGCAACCCCTGGTTGGCCCTGAGGTTGAGCTCAACCTCAGCCGGGCTGTTCACACACAGAGCCAGGCCGGGCAGCAGGAGGGCTGGCCCCACTCACCACATGTCTCCGTCCTGGATTGTCCGGTCATTGGGGGCCCCAGCATGTCCATAGTGCAGCACAGCTGCGTTCTCGCCACTACAAAGAACAGGGGAAGTGCTCACAGCCAACCCTTACCAGCAGGCCCCTGCCCCTCCCCCCAGGCAGCATGGGCCACCCTCCAGCAGAGGCCCACAGCCTGAGGCGGGGCCAGGGAACATGGTGGCCCAGGCACCCCATAGCCACATGGCTGCCAGTGAGCCTCTTGGCCCACCTACAGGGCCTCTGGCTGGGAGCACCACTTACGCAGTGCCCGAGCTGGAGGTGTAAGAAGCTCTTCTAAGGAATAGAAGAAGGGCGCCCCAGCAGGTGGGCTAAGGAGGGAAGGGCCTGTGGAAGCTCCCCTTTTTGGCAGCTAAGGGGTGAGGAGCTTTTTTCTCTTTTTTAAGAGATGGGGTCTTGCTCTTGCTCAGGCTGGTCTTGAACTCCTGGGCTCGAGGGATTCTCCTCCCTTGGCCCCTTATAGTGCTGGATTATAGGTGTGAATCACCACGCCAGGCCTCGGAGTGAGGGGCTCGATGGCAAGGCCCTCAGTGACTGAGCAGCCACCCTGGCATCCTGGCCCCAGCAGCAAAGCAAGAAGCCAGTGCTCCCTGTGCCTCTGCTCCAGAGGGCTCCCCTAATGAGTGACACCTTTAAGAAAAAAAAAGGACTTTTAAGTCTGTCCAAAGGGGGGGAAAAAACCCCACCTGGGTATAATATTTATGGCCCCATTCGAGAGTCTCCCAGGAATCATAAAAGCAGAAATAATGATTTTTCTCTCTATCCACCAGAGAAGAACATTTCCAAGGACTGAGATGTTCACATGTATTATTCATGTGCCGAGGATGTGCGCATCAGCAGAGCCGCCCGCTCCTTCCTGGCTGGGCAGGTGCCAGCCCCGAGGGGCAGAGCCTGGGCAGGGAATGGGAGACCAGCTGGGTTGAGCCCAGGAGCCCAGGGCCTACCTACAGTCAGGACATGTGCCTAACAGGGCTGTGCACACCCAGCGTGCACCGTGACGCACACGGCCACAAAATGCCCCATATCATAGTTTCCGGTACCTGTGAGCCTCCACGCACACCCGGCCATGTGCAGAAGACACAGAACTGTACACATGTGCACGGAGCTCCTACCCCACCTCGACACGCCGTGTGCAGATGCTCTGATAGTGACACGCACACCCACGGCCATGCTGATCTCCACACGGCCACAGGGACAGGTGCAGGCACACCCACACACAGACACACGACCACTGCCTCCTGTGCCAGCACGGCCCCTTCCATCCTCTGCCCGCTGGGGACAGAAGGGAGGGGGTGGCAGGTACCTCCTCTCTGGGGACTGATGAGGCTCCAGTCCCCATAGGCAGAGGCAACCTGGGCCCCGCCTCAGAGGTAAGTGTGACTTCCAGGCTGGGTTGCTAGGCACTGGTGTGGGAGTGCACGTCTAAGCTGGGGGGAAAGTGAAGGCCCACTTGCTAAGCACTGCCCGCCTGCCCGCCCCACCCTGCCCCGTGATCACACTCCTGCTTACCTGCCACAGATGCAGGTGTAGGAGCTGTGCCTCATGCCACCCCGGGAGTAGCAGTAGTGCTCGAAGAGGCTGCAGAAGAGACACACGTGAGAACGGGGCCACCAGGGCACGCACACCCCCAGTGCCAGCCCACCAGCCCGACGAACCCCAGGTCTTAATCTGCTGCAGCTCCACGCAGGTCCGAGCCCCCGCCACCATGTGAGTGTGCAGCCCGCATGGAGCGCGAGGTCAGTGTGGAGTGAGGAGGAAGCTGGGCTCCAGCAGGGCCCAGCCACCTGTCCCGGGAGCTTGCCATTCTCCCACTCAGGACGGGCCACACGTGTTTGCAGGGCTTGAGGCAGGGTCCTCCCTGTGACTCTGCAGCCAGTGTCTACCACCTACAGTAGAGGCTGGATGCATGCCCGAGGGTAGGGAAGGGAAACACAAGACCTCCTTGGACCCACTGCTGTCCTGTCCTGTGCTCACCCGGAGAAAGGGGAGCAGGAGCTGCTGGGGATGGAGGTGAGGTGGGCAGACTCCAGGGAGCCGGGCAGACCCTGCTTCTCCCTACCTGGGACGGTAGTAAGTTCTGCAGCGGAAGACCAGCCCCTAGCCCCCAGGCTGAGCCCAGAGTCAGCCACAAGGGAGTGGGGCCTCAGCAGAGCTCTGCAAGCCCAGAAGGAGTGAGACAAACATGCCAGAGGACAACCGGCCTTGACAAAGGCCCAGCAGTGGGAGCTGCAGGGGTGGCCCGTGTCTCCTCCAGGCTGGGCCCCTCGGTGGGACCTGAAGATGGCAGCAGGGACTGGGGGGCCAGGCCAGCCACATCAACACCGTCATCGTGGCTAGGACCCTGCCCCACCCACACTGCATGCCCCCACACCTCAGCTCTCTGCATGGGGTGTTGAACTTCAAGGGACCGAGCTGCTCCCTAGGTTTTGCCCGGTCTCTGGGCACGCCAGGTGCTTGGCCTCCTGCAGACCTACCTGTGGAGGGGCAATGATGGGGAGCTGCCTCACTTCCCCCCGAGGCCTAGGCAATAGCTAGCCTGCCTGGCCCCTGCTCAGCCCACCTGCCACCAGGCAAAGCAGGCCCAGATGGCCCCAACACCACCCACCCACCACCATGGCAGCTGTCCTCAGGGTACCAAAGGCTGCCCAAGGGCACGTCAAGTGGCAGCCCTGCCCTACAAGTTCTGGGCCTGTTTTAGAGAATGTCTGTACAGAGTTTAATCTTCCAGGCACCATAAACACAAATTATATATAATTGTTATGATTGGGTATTAAGTAGTTGTTATGCAGAAATGGTTCTGCTGCATTCTATCGGCTTTCAGACGTGCCTTACGAACCTTACAGGATAATTGGGTATCTGTGGGTGAAATATTTCCACAACACAAAGGATTTCAGGATCTGCCAGGGAGGCAAGGAAGCCGCGCGCTCCCCTCCTCAGGAGCTCCCCATCCTCGGTGGGAGCACGCAGGCAGCTTCTACCTTGGTCTCAGTTGGTCATGAGGAGGGTAAAACACAAGTCACCAAGTGTGGCCACAGCAGAGACAATCCCAAGGAGGCGGGGCAGAGGCCTATGTCCCAAACAGCAGACCTTGTGCACGAGGCCACACAACAGTGGCCCTGGGAGCTGACCCACGTGGCCTCGCCTCCCTGCCTGGAGGCACAGCACTCCCATGTAGCCGGAGAGGTTGGAGCCATGCCACGGAGCCAGGGTGCCCCCTTCACTCTGGGAGACATGGCCCTGCTCAGACAGAAGCAAATCTTGGGGCCACATGGCCATTCTCAAGGTGATAGGGACAGCGGGCCTCTGTGGCGGCAGGTTGACATGTAGACAACTACAGGCTGCACTGGGACCAGCCAGCTTCAGAAAGGACAGGCAGAGGCACTATGAACAAGCAAATTCCGGGAGGAACGGGAGGAAGGGGAGGCAGCAGCCTGAGGACACAGGCGTCCGGGCCCCACACCCACAGCACCTTCCGGAACGCATAACCCACTCGGTGCAGCAGCCTCCTCACATGCCCTCGCTTCTGTTGAAGGAGAAAATAATAATTTTGAGAAAAAGGCATAACTCACAGAAGCACCACACTAAGGCCAGGCTGACGCAGTTTTCACCTGCAACCTACAGCCTCATTGACGATTTCACACACGGTTCCCTAAGAAAGAGCTGAGGAGGTGAGGAGAAAACCCATTCATTCTAGCTCATTCTAGCCCCAAAGAGCCTGAGGTCTGTGCTGGACTTTGGTACCGAACTTTGTTTTTAACTAACATTTCTGACATGACTTGAGGACACACAGGCGCTTTTGGTGCAGTAACAGGTGGATGTGATGAGCCCATGTTTCCTGCAGACTTCGGGGTTGGACTACAAATGCACAAAGAGGCCCAACTTCTCGGGCAAGGGGGGTGGAGCTCAGGGGGTCTGATATATTTTTGATCTTTAAGGAGTGACGCCCCAAACTGGGGCCCATGCTCGATAAACAGGCAGGGTGAGGGCCCCAAAGTGCTTGGGCAGAGCTCAGCAGACAGGGCTGGGTGGCCAGGGGTTAGCACAGACTAGAGGACAGGCTGTCACCCCTGCCGCTGGCTGACTTCCTGCTGATGGTTCACCACATCAAGGCAGTGACAGCAGGTCACTCAGCGCTCATGGGAAATATAGTCAACTGTGAGGCAGAGGAGGGTCCAGGTGACTCGTCCCTCTCCCCCCGCCTGCCCCCCGGAGCGGGCTGGCTGCTGCTAACACTCATCCAAGGCTGTGGTCAAATTTCACTGGAGGATAACGTGGCCCTTCTGGAACCACCGTAAGAACGATGACAGCAGAGCAGTTAGCCAGAAACCTTCCCACATGCAACACTCAGAGATGATACACAAAATGCAAAGCCAAGTTCACAAGGAGGGGAGGAAAGTGAGGCCAAAAAGGGACACACTGCTGTGTCTGGGGGACTGAGAAGCCTCGCTTTACCTTCCACGTGGGGACAGTGACAGGCCATGGGCACATGGGAGGCAGGGGGCTGGAATAGAGATCCTGCCCCTGTGTTTACAAAGCTGGACCTGGGCAGGGATACACCTGCAGCCCAAATTCACCTGTGACAGAAGTGGCCACCAGGAGGCTTGCCTGGGCTCTGGGCAAAAGTCAAAACAATGACTTGGAATTCACAGGTGTAGGTCTGTCCTCCACGGGTTTTCAAGTTCAAATGTAAACTACCCACATGTTTGGAAATTCCCAAGCCAGGGAAAGAACAAAAAACTTGGTCCCTGACCGTGATGCCTGGTGCACTTGGTGGGAGGTGACCCAAAGCCAAACTGGACAGCCATCCCCGTTACCTGGGCTAGGCAGGATCTGTGCGCACACGCCACACGCTCCCCGCAAAACACACTATACCACACACCACACACACACCCAAGATGACAAAACACAAGAGAAAACAGTTCATCAGAGTTGTAAGATACAACTCACGGTAGGTGGGCTGAGATCCCCAAGAACTTCTGATAACAGAATTAGCAGGTATCAACTTCAGGTTTTTTTGAGACAGAATCTCACTCTGTTGCCCCTGACATCACAGCTCACAGCAACCTCAAACTCTTGGTCTTAAGCAATCCTCCTACCTCAGCCTCCTGCGTAGCTGGGACTGTAGGTGCCCACCACAATACCTGGCTAGTTTTTCTATTTTTAGTAGAGCCTGGGTCTCGCTCTTGCTTAGGCTGGTCTTGAACTCCTGAGCTCAGGCGATCCACCCACGTGAGCCTCCCAGAGTGCTGGGATTACAGTGGGGGCCACCAAGCCTGCCCAGCCCAGGTAGGCAACTTTAAACACACATAAAATACTAAAATAATCAACACCTAAAAGGACAGTATGAAAAAATAAACAGGCGGACTTTCTAAAGAGCTGAAACGGAACTTGTAAAAGTGAAGAGGCCATCCATCAGGAGACAGCAGATAGCCTGACAGGCAGGAGTGTGGCCGCCCCCAGAGACCCTTTCCACCTGCTCCTTCAATAAATCTGTGGCCGGCACAAGCTGCATGAGTGTGGTGCATCCCAAGGAGGCTCCTGGGTCGGTGCCCGCCACCTCCCCCAGCACCAGGGCTTCCTCCTGGGCAGAAGGAGGGTCAGGGTCTGCCCGAGTCCCAGCCAGCCAGCCTCCCCTCCTGCCATCCCTGTGCTCTGGGGACTGTGACGCTTCCTTCTGCATGGCTGGCCGTTTCTCTAACACTCTTGCCTATAAATTTCTCTTGCACAACACTTGGGTAGGAGGCGCTTTGCACCCAGGCATAAATGAGAACCCTTAAGTAACCTGGAGAGTCTGTGCTGTGAATAACGAGATGGCTGGAGTTACTGCAATATCGGGGAGGCAGGGGGCAGGCCATTTGTCAGTGCCTAGTGATGAAAAATGGGGCAGAAACAGCAGATTCCCAGGCCCAGATCTGCAAGAATGGTGTCTCCAGGGACACCATGGCTGGGCCTGCCCTTGGGGCCTACAGATCCTGCCCGTGGAGCATCCTGGGCACCCGGCCCAGCTCCTGCCCTCGTAGGTTTATCATCTAACAGGAAGATAAGCTGGAGCTGTATAAAAACACATTAGCTGCCTGAGATAATGGCAGAAGGGCTGCCCCAGCAGCCATGCTATTAGCACAGGCCATGAGCGAGGGTTGCATGGGGGCAAGGGAGGTGGCTCAGGAGGGCAGGCTGACAAAGCTGGGGAATGCCCTAGCTAGCCTGTCCTGGTGTCCTTGCTCTGAGTGCCCCCCACCCCCCACAGCCTCCTGGGGCACCACTTCACACTGACTCTGAGGCCAAACCTTAGCTCTGCCACCTGCAAGCTGCACAGTCTCTCTGTGCCTCAGTTTCCTCATCTGTAAATGAACAGGGGGATGACAATGGTAGCTCCCTCCCAGAATTGCTATGCCAGTTAAATGACTCAGTGTGTGTGGAGCACACAGTGCTAGGCAGCCAGGAGCATCACTCACAGGACATGAGCCATCATTGCTGCACCATCAGAGCCTGGAAGGAGGGGGTCTCAGGTGCCTAGCGTCAGGCTTTGAGAGACGGCCTTTTGGCTATTCCTCTAAAAACCAACCAGAGCATGTGTAGATCCAAGCTCAGACACCCACTCCCACATCTTCCAGGGAAGCCAAGTTCTATGCGGAGTCTGCCAGCCTCCTCTGCAGGGTGATACACCTACTACCTCCAGGAAAAAAACAAACAACACACAGACATGTCCCCTGCACCAGCTCACAAGCTTCCTGACCGACAAAGGGCGCCTCAGGTGTCCCTCTGCCTCCTGCTGCTCCCGAGGGTTGACCCAGGGGTCTTGCCTCCTTGGGACAGACCAGGGCCTGAACGTGTAAGGAAGGGATGGGGGATGCTGAGAGTCTTGTGCTGTTTGGGGCCAAATGACAGTGTTGTGTCTGGTTATCTCAGCACTGAGTTACTTTTATTGATTATGACATTTTCTGGGGGAAAATGTTCATAATCACGTAACTGAAGTGAGGCATCTATTGAAGACCTACCCGCTTACTAGAAGAAAATTCAGAGTAAGAGAAGGCAGGCCTGCAGGAGGGGGTGATGACGGCGGGCGGGAGGGAGGACGTCTGGGTTTCCCACCGTGGGAGCAGCAGAGAACTCGGCCGTTGTTGCCAGTGGGGTCAGCAGAAGAACTTACTTCACATGGTGCCAGAAGTCCATAATGAACTACCCTCTAATTCTGGGGGGTAGGGAAGCTGCTCCTCTCCTCTGCTCTGGGTGACCTGTGGGCCATCAGAGGGCACCATGTGCTGCTGCCTGGGGGAGTGGGGGCCGCAGTGACCTGCTGGGGCTCTGCCCCACCCCCTTGGCACATGCTCTCTGCAGCTTTCCTGAAGGGCAGGTACCAGGACCGGGCAGCGAACTGGGGGGTTTCCCTGGACCTCCCTTTCCCCAGTCCCCAGGGTGAGGACAGACACAGAGAAAGCCAGGGACAAGCCACAGAGACTCCTAGTGCGTTTTATTTTATTTATTTATTTATTTTTTGTAGAGACAGAGTCTCACCTTATCGCCCTCAGTAGAGTGCCGTGGTGTCACACAGCTCACAGCAACCTCCAAATCCTTGGGTTTAGGTGATTCTCTTGACTCAGCCTCCCAAGTAGCTGGGACTACAGGCGCCCGCCACAACGCCTGGCTATTTTTTGTTGTTGTTGTTGCAGTTTGGCCGGGGCTGGGTTTTAACCCGCCACCCTCGGCATATGGGGCCGGTGCCCTACCCGCTGAGCCACAGGCACCGCCCTCCTAGTGCATTTTAAACGAGCAAGTGGCATTCACATGGTTTGTCACCAAGAAGGGAATGACTAAAGCCAGAAACCGAACACGTTTTTAACAAACCTCAGCTCATGAAGCCTCACCCTCAGCAGCTCTCTTTGCTGTCTGGTACTCCCTGAGCCTTCCCACCTTGGCCCTGGACCTCAGCCTGAGAACACCCAGCTGGGGGAACATCTTCCCAGGAGGACTTCCCAAAGGCCGGGACGCCAGGTCACAAGGAGTCTCAGGCCTGTGCCAACCAGATGAAGACAGACTCCGTGAGCCTCACTGCCTGCCCAGGCCACTGTCCCAGGCTCCTCAGCTCCTGCCAGGGTGATCCCCTCTTCAATGCCTCTGATCTAAGGGACTGTCTTGGGGGGAGGGGCAGCCAAGGGCCTAGGACTCCCCACGGACTGATCCAGCCAGGACCTGCTGACCACTCGGACTGAGACACTGGGCAGGCTACACAGACACTCGACTAAGAAAAATCCAACAGCCACCTGCAGTGTTGAGCATCTACAACAATCCTCTGGGGCACTAGCGGTTTTCCTGCTTCACAGACGAGGAATCTGCAGCTCTGAGCGATCACGTGCTGTGCTCAGGGAACCTGCTGGGTCTGTGTTTGGGCCTGGAGTCCGTGCAGGGCTTCAGGCTGCAAAGCTGTCTCCACCTGAATACCTTCAAAGCTTCAGGTCTGCCAGCTGGCGTGGGGTTGGAACAGCAGGTGCCACGAAGGCTGAAGATCATGTGCTCGGCTAGTGCTGGCGCTGGGGGATCCTACAGCTAACGCCTTCCAGGGTTTGGACCTTGTACCTGTACACGGGGCCCAAAGGAAGCCGAAACAGGTCTGCAAGGACGAATGCCCTCTCCAGTTCCCGGCCAGGGTGCCCCAGGCTGGCTGGCAGAACACAGGAGCTGGCGCTTACAACAGGAAGAGGTGGCGGGAGAAGCAGCTCGCCCTCTCTCCAGGAGCGGCCTTATCAAGGTATGAGATAATTAGCATTTTAATTGGATAATTGGGGATTCTAAATTGCCTATCTTGTATTAAGCATAACTGAGGATGTAACATGACATTCAATTAACAAATCTTCCCTTTTATTCCTGACATACTCGGTTAGGTTGACTTTGTGAGGTGCTGGTATCAGTTTCTGGATAAAACACTGAATCTCCTCCTTAGCTGTCAGAGCCACCGACTGCTGACACGCTTAAACTTTATATATGTATAAGAGATCTTAGAAATCTCTACAAGAAGAAAGAAAATTATCCAGTCTCGGCACCAACCATAATCAAATGTTCTGTCAAACATCCTTCCAGACTTTTTTTAACGCATAAACACAGATTTTTAAAATAATCAGTTATAAACGTTTTCTAAAAAGCTGCTTTTTTACTTCTATGGGAAGTAGGACATACGTAAAGAATCCAAATCCTGAGGACACAGTACAATGACCTGTCAAAACACGGGGAGCCCCCCGCCCCTGGCACCCCCTTCCTCAGCCTCTCTTCCCAAGGGCAGCCGACTCCTAACACCACAGGTTAGTTTTGTGTGTTTTTGAATTGTATGTAGATGGGATCAGGCAAGATGGCATCTTCTGCGTCTGGCTTCCCCCCTGCCCACTCACGTCTGAGAGACTGGGCGGTGGGCAGCAGTCACCTGTGCTTTCTCACTGCTGGGTGACGTCCCACAGGGTGAGCGTACCCCAGTGTATCCTCCATCTTCTGCTGGTGACCACTCGGGTGTTTCCGGATTGGCACTATGAGGAGGCCTGCTGCCGGGGGTTGGAGGTGTGTATGGTCTTCTGGGGCCACGTGCATCTCTCCTGAGCAAACAGCTAGGAGTAGAATGCCACGTCATCGGGTTCTGTGGGGGTTCAGCTTTATGGGACAAAGCCCACAGGTTTTCTGAGCAGATGTGTCCACAGAGCCATCATCCCCTAACTTCTTTCACTCCGTATCTACACATGGGACCCAAACAGAGCTGAAACTGCCCACCTGTTGGTCCTGGATGAGGGCAGGGCTATTCCGTCAAAGGTTCTTGCTAAAGCGAGAACATCTCTTGTCAACAGATACACATCTACACCATTTTTATTTTTCATGTTGTCACAACGTCCAGAATCTGATGACTTCTCCCCACCAGCACTGTGTCCTCCCCAGTGGGGGCCACGTCCTCACTCACCTCGTCAGTGGTCTGGTGGTCTGGCTGGCCTCCCAGCTCAGTCCTTGTACCCTAGAAAGTGTGCTCCACGAAGGATCTTAAGTAGGATCACAGACTCCTCTGCTCAGATGTTCCCTTGGCTTCCCACTGGCAGCCCCCTTGCTCTCTTACACTTGGTCTGCCTTGCCCACTCCTGGAACCGCCAGGTGGGTTCCCACCTTGGGGACTCCGTGGTCCCTTCTCTCCAGCTGGAGAGTGTGACCCAGAGACCCACAGCTCTCTCTCTCTCC
The DNA here is from genome assembly GCF_027406575.1 of Nycticebus coucang. Taxonomy (NCBI): domain Eukaryota; kingdom Metazoa; phylum Chordata; class Mammalia; order Primates; family Lorisidae; genus Nycticebus; species Nycticebus coucang. Next base: position 128,940,342 of record NC_069789.1, on the reverse strand, counting down.
AATGTGCTCTTCTCGGGGAGGCATCATGAGCCCCTGGATAAAAGGTAACCAGATCCATTTAACCTTCACTATCCCGCCCTCTACCCATGTCTATCTATCTTCCTATCACCCATCCATCCTCTCTAGCCTCCCATTCTACTGGGTTTTGATCTGGCATTAAACCATCCCCGGCACACAAGATCTTCAGGACATTTCCGTTGGGTGCTGGAGTATGTAAATGGTTACATGGGCAGTACCAGGGCCTCTGAGTTCCTTAGTTAGCTACTGGTTGTCCAAAGTGTAGGTTAAGTTACCTCCACCGCTGTGTGATAATGTGACAGGTGCCCATTGGCCATGTGCCTTTTTTCTGTCCTCAGGCTAAATGCCTAGAGGGGGAATTACTGAGGATATGCATGTTGAGTCTCAGGTCACGTTCTGCAAAATGGACACCAAATGCTTTTGAGGATTTTCAGGGTCCTGAGGAGTGCACTGTGGGGGCGTCCGACGCAGGGCCAGGAATCTGGTAGACAAAACCATTCGTCACCGTTTCCCTGACTATTTGGCACGTTTTAACAGGTTTACACGTCTGTTTCCTCCTATTTCTTCCTCTCTGAAGGGCCTGCTCCTTTTTTACAGATGTGAACATTCATCTTTTTCTCATTGATCCATAAGGGATTTATATAGGGAGCACACGAAGCAGTGGACCTGACTAGTAACAAGTTTCCCCTTTGCTCTTTAATTTTCTTTATGGCATTTCTGGACAGATAATTTACATTTTTATTGGTTAGATCTGTCAAATCTTTTTTTCTTTATGGTTTCTTCCCTTAAGAAGTCATCCCCCACTGCTATGATTTGATAAACTCTACCTTCTTCTGTGGGTTTACTCCGTTTTCACGTTTATATTATCAATTCGCGTTGGACTTTTGTGATGGAGATCACAGGGCACACCTCCGTACCTCCGTGTTACGGTCTTCTGCTAACTGTGCCTTCCACACTGGCTTGGAGGCACTGTCGCTCTGAATGACAGATCCTGCAGACTCCTGGCAGTCTGCTGCCCTACAGGGACTTCCCACCGCCCTCGCTGGGGCTTTTGGGGCAAGTTCCACCTCTTCCAAGCAGGTGGCCCATCCTGACCCTCTCCATCACCTTTCTGATTCTGGGGCAGGGAATGGTGCCTGGGAGGGTGACAACACATAGGAGAAAAACTCGGAGCCCGTGATGTGTGGCTCCAGTGGGAAATTCTAGATCTGTGGCTCTAGGCCCAGCTGGGGACTAATACCCTTGAGCAAGTGGGGGAAGAGCTGTGCAAACTCAACTACGATGTGCCAACTGTTCTCTGACTTATTCTGGGCTCAACATCTGCTCACGTTTGACCCACTCTCAGTCACGCTTTTAACACTTTCCTTGGCCCTAAAAACAAAAAACACTCCCTTTTTAAAATGGACCAGGCAGCCCCAGGAATCATCCAGAGAGATTCAAACTACATGAGGAGGAAGCAAAAGGGTTGTCCAGGGTAAATGGAGACAATCCCAGCTCAACACAATCCAGAGGCCACGTTCTAAGGGACATTGGCGCCCTACTTCGGGCCCTCCCCAGGAAGGCACAGGACAGGTTTGCAGGGAACTCTCTGGAGGCGAGACTAGGCATGAGGGGGGTAGGCATTTCCCAAAGCATTATTATTTAAGAGTCCACAAAAGGACACTGTGTGGTACACGGCTAAACAGCTTCACGTAATAGGTAAAGTGTTAACTTCCATTTATAGCAAATTATATTGGGGTTCACTCCTGACTGGGATAAAAAGCTTCTAAAAAACGAATCAGCTTAAGGAGAACTATTAAGCAAATAATAGCAGAGGTGGGAAGGGGAGCAGGCAGAAACAGTAAGTGTCGTGAGGACTCACTGCCACGGGAAGCCCTGCTCAAAGCCTGGTTTTAGATCTGGCAGGGGCAGGAGCTCCCCAAGCCCCAGATGGCAGCTGGAGGGATGAACCCAGACACAGCCCAAGTTCTCTCCTCTGTCTGAGCCTGCTCCATTTCCTACCTTGGCAGTCCCATCCTAATACCTGGGTGGCAAGAAGTCTCCAGGACCCAGCTCCAGCACACCTGGCCACTGAGGGCCTCGGGCAAGCAGGTGCTAAGCGCTGCCGAGGGTCTTCTGCTCTGCTACCAAGCACAGGTGCTGAGTGACCCTTTCCTGGAGCTCCAGTCCCAGCAGGAGCCTCACTTGGCAACATTTCCACCCTCTTTCTTTTCTCTCTCTCTCCCGCCTTTTTTTTTTTTTTTTTTGAGACAGAGTTTCACTCGGTAGCCCTGGGTAGAGTACCTGGTGTCATCGCTCACAGCAACCTCAAACTCTTGGGTTTAAGCAATCCTCCTGCCTCGGCCTCCCCACTAGCTGGGACTATAGGCACCTGCCACAAGGCCCGGCTAGTTTTCCTACTTTTACTAGAGATGGGTCTCACTCATGCCCAAGCTGGTCTTGAACTCCTGAGTTCAAGGGATCCACCGGCCTCAGCCTCCTAGAGTGCTGGGATTACAGGTGTGAGCCACTGTGCCCAGCTTGCCACCTTCTTTATTTAATCGTTAACTTTGAGGTTGGGTCATTGGATCAACACTGTTCAGAGTACTGTCTGTCTCTCTTGATACTCTAAGATATAGGAGCATAATAACAGCCACCTCGTGCCTGGTGGCTCCCCGCTTCACCCCTTGGAGGGACTCCCATCCCAGGCTCCCCCAACACCATGAACTTCCCCTGGGGGGTGGAAGAAAGAAACAGGTGCTCCCCAAACACCGACCTTGCAGGAGACAAGGGGCTCAGCCCCCACGTCCTGCAGTCAGGACAGAGTGCCCCTGCTATCCCTTCTAGAGAAAGTACCCTGCTTTTTGAAATCCTCTAAGGTGTTTTTTCTCTTGTTTGGAAAGAGTCCGACAGGATTTTATTTCTAAACATCAAATTCCTTTTTCAGCCTTACCATCTTAAAATATTTCACAAATTGTGTCATTTCCAATGTAATTTTCTCTGGAAAGTGCCGTTTTCAACTGATGCCTTTCTAAACTGGGGGTGGCAGCTCACACCTGTAATCCTAGCACTCTGGGAGGCCCAGGTGGGTGAATTGCCTGAGCTCAGGAGTTCGAGACCAGCCTGAGCAAGAGGGAGGCCCAGTCTCTATACTAAAAATAGAAAAAATAGCCAGGCATTGTGGTGGGTGCCTGTAGTCCCAGCTACTTGGGAGGCTGAGGCAAGAGGATTGCTTCAGCCCAAGAGTTTGAGGTTACTGTGAGCTATGACACCAGGCACACTACCCAAGGTGACAGAGTGAGATTCTATTTTCCCCCTCGCCCCCCCCCCAAATAGTGGTAACTAAAGTGGTGTCTCTGCCCCTACCCCATCCCTAGCTCTGGGCAGCCCTCTGCAGCCCCCTGATTCATCTGGTGGGCCTCACATCCTCAGTTTCCCTTTGCTGAAGGCTCTGGAGAGAAGCAGAGGCAATAGGCACCCTGCCCATCAGACCCAGAGGACACATAAGCCCGTCCAGATGAGGTAAGAACAGGCCACTAAGACAGAGGCAGGGTCACCCAAGAGGGAGCAGCAGGCCAGTGGTCAGCCCCTAGACTGGAGGGACCGAGGAGGAGCCGGTCACCGGCACTCAGGATCCCCAGCCACCTGCAAGACAGGAGAACATGGCGCCTAGCTAGGAGGGCAGTACCCCCAGCACCCCTGAAGACATCTCCTCTCTGGGAAGATTCTCCCAAGCTTCCGAGAAGCGCAAATCCCAGGACTGAGTCAAACTTGCAGTGGAGGGAGGCCCTAGACACCACAGGGCAGGGCCAGCCCGGGTGGGACCCTGGTTGGAAGGGCCCTCCCACCCCGTGACCCATGGCGCTGTTTTCCCTATTAAGCGTGAACTGCTGAAAACCCCTCTTCTAGCGAGCCTTTCCATCCCCACTCACAATTCCAAACATTATTTTAGTCACACTTGGCTGAAGGAGAAACGGGAATGCTATTTATCACTTTGAAAGTCTTTATCCACTTAAGATGATAAATGGGGTTGCGCTCACACTGCCCCTCCAGAAAGATGGGCCCTGAAAGGGGGAGGCGCTCCAGCCAGGGACCACCTCCAAGCCTGGAGCAGGAGGCAGGTGTCCTGGCTGGTGACTCTTCCAGCACATTCCGTATCTGTGCTCCCTGGAGGCTTGAGGAAGTGCCAGGTCTTCAGAGCACAGAGGCTGCCTGTCTGCCTCCCACCTGTGGTAGATGGTCTGCAGGGCGGTTTCGGTCCCTAGAGGATGGGACAGGCAATTTGAACACTAACCCACGTGTCTTTCTCCCGTTCACATCTGAGATATACAAGGCAGGCTCGGAAAACCACTACTCTAACCGGAAGATGCAAGAAATAACCCCCACAGATTTACATTTTGGGGAGCTTCAACTTATTTATCAATAGCTAATTAATAAGGTCTAAGCCTGTGGATGACAGGATGATTAAGCTGTTTTTGAAATAATCCATTTTTAATTAAAATGCTACCCTCTTTTGGTTGCTAGGTATATTCAAAAGGAAGCTTTAACAGATGTCTTGTTTTTAAACACACATTATACAAAAACAATAATGAGAAGAATTCATGCTTTTAATTATATTTCAATTATTCTTTGCCTATCAATGCAAAGTTAAGTTTCTTTTCTTTAAGGTACACTCACTGAAGCCAGCAGACAGCTAACGAAAATCTCCGTGTGCCCATCTGTACCACAGCCAGTGTGCTTGTAAGGAACCCGTGCCCGTCCTGGCAGAGGGGGAGGTGGCCCTGGCAAGGCACCCGCTCCAGGCTGTGCTCTCCAGGCCACAGCCTCTTCAAAGTCCCACTGCAGGCCAGATGCGGTGGCTCACACCTATTATCCGGCACTCTGGGAAGCCAAGGCGGGTGGACTGCTTGAGCTCAGGAGTTTGAGATCAGCCTGAGCAAGAGTGAGACCTTGTTTCTACTAAAAATAGAAAAACTAGCCTGGAGTTGTGGCAGGCACCTGTAGTCCCAGCTACTCGGGAGGCTGAGGCAGGAAGATTGCTTGAGCCTAAGAATTGGAGGTTACGTGAACACCATAGCACTCTATCCAGGGTGGCATAGTAAGACCCTTTCAAAAAAAGAAGAAAAAAAAAAAAAAAACAAGAGTCCCACTGCAAGGCTGGAATAACAGTTACACAGTGAGGGGCTGGGCCCCCTCCTGTCCAGCACAGGGCAGGGAGCCCCTCACAGCTCCACTCCCCAGCCTGTGCACACGCAGAAGCATCTCACCAGAACCACCCACACCAACCACCAAACCACCTACCAAAATCCAGAAAATGCATGTGCCGTCGACAAGGGCTTGGAGGATGAGGAAGTGGGATTCACACCATGACACGAGTTATGCTTCTCCCATTTGCTTTGCTGGGCCCCTGCAGGGAGCCCGGAGCCCACAGCACCTGTCCAGCACACCTTGCAAGCTCTCCCTTGTGGGGTCTGTCCCAAGCCCACCCACTGCCAGTGCTCCACCTGGTCCCCTCACCCACCTTCTAGCCTTAACCATGCTCCTTCCTGACCTGCCTGCCCACTAGGAAGCCGTGGCTGGCGAGGTTTCAAGGTCACAGGCACTAGCAGGAGGAAGGCACCTGTTTGCTTCCCGTTCACCACCAGTTACTACCTGACCAGTGTCTACCTGCGTATCAGCCTCAACTACCCTCCTCAGGACCTCCCTGAGTTCCCTGAGGTGGACTCCCCCTTTTTTTACCATGGCAGACCCTCTGCAGGTGAGTCCCCTACCCCCACACTTCTACTCTAAAGAACTTTCACCTAGGGCGGCACCTGTGGCTCAGTGAGTAGGGCGCCGGCCCCACATACCGCCGAAGGTGGTGGGTTCGATCCCGGCCTCGGCCAAACTGCAAAACAAAAAAATAGCTGGGTGTCGTGGCAGGCGTCTGTAGTCCCAGCTCCTGGGGAGGCTGAGACAAGAGAATCACCTAAGCCCAAGAGCTGGAGGTTGCTGTGAGCTGTGACACCATGGCACACTACCGACGGCGGCAAAGTGAGACTCTATCTCTAAAAAAAAAAAAAAAAAAAGAACTTTCACCTGGCACACAGCTGTGCCCCAGAACCCCCCCCTTAGACTTGAAGGGCACTCTTCAAGGCAGGCCCACATCACCCCATACCCGAGGCTGGGCACAGTGATGAGCTCACAGTAGGTCCCCAGTAAATGTGTGACAAAAGGGTGACAGATGGCAAGAACATGCCTAATGATGAGAACAGAATGTCACATGCATATATGCACACCTGCACATACCCCAATCCCGTTTGTCTGGGAGTGGATCTAAGTGGAGAAAGCCAACCCCATGCTCAACACTCCATTTCCTCTTCCTGGAGTATTTCTCGGCCTCTCTGGAGGTGGCTGGGACCATACGACTGACCCCCCTCAAAAGGAATACAAAGTGACATTTGCTGCTTCTGGCCCTGGGTGTGGGTTTTATTCCCCCTTCTATGAGGGGGGCAGAGGAGGATAAAGGAAGCGGATTTGAGTCACTGCTGGAAAGCACAGCCCTCAGCCAGCCTCAGACGGCAGCACAAACAAGAAATGAAGCTTCACTGCACCATGCCACTGAGACTGGGGGTTTTGTTGTTACTGCAGCAAAGCCTGCCCTTTACAGGCTCTGACTAACACGTGCAAATTCATAATACAGTAAAGGTGCAATTTTAAATTAACAGGGCAAAGACTTTATGCCAAAGACAACAGGTCAACTAGTCATTCTTGTAGGGGCAGAAAAGCCAGAATCCTTAAGTATAATGTATTCTAAAATGCATTTTTGATAAAGTGTTGACTATAAAAAAATGAAACCATGAGGACACAGGTATCTATTACAGCAATGTTTGAAGTATTCCATGATTACATAAAGTATACTTTAAAAAAATCATAAAGATAGATGAAAACAGTTGAATTATATAATGAGGTAGAAGGGGGAACTAAGCAAAAGCAATAAAGCTGGTGTATAAACCACAGAAAGGCTCCAATGAGCATCACTTTTATAATATTTCTGCACATTGAACTGGGGAGGGCACCTTCAGCATACAGAACAACATGAAAAGCCCTATTATAAATCCTCTCGTAGACCAGTAAGTCAGCCACAAATCAGAGTCACAAAGCAGTCAGTCAGTCTCCACACCAGAAGGGGCAAAGGACAAACCAGCCACAGAGATTAATCCCAAGAAACGCCTATGAGAGAAGTTTAACCCGGCCAGTTACCAAAGATGCAGAAATGAAGATGGAGCGTTACTGTCCCCTCATCAGATTGGTGTTGATGAGTAATAAAAGGCCGGGGTGGGCGCACAGGCACCCTCGGGAAGGGGTGTCCAGCGCACGGCTGAGAGTGTGGCTTCTGCAGAGACGCCACCCGGCTCTTCCATGACCCATCTGTCCACTGTGGGGTTTTGGCCCAGTTCCTTAAAGCCCTCCAAGGCCTGTGTCCTATAAAGTGGAGAGGATGCTACTCCTCCCTCATGGGATTAAAGGAGAAACCCCCCAGGAAGCCTGTCTTACTTGTTTACCAGCCATTAACACCAGCCACAGCTGCACAGGGAGAACAACTTTCTGGAAGGCAGCTTGGCTTTGTGCATCAGAGACTCCTCCAGCAATTCCATCTGCAGGAATCTACCCCAAAGAGAGGATCAAACCCCCCTTCCCCCCAGAGGTGGCTGGATAAGGGAGATCGCTTGCCCTGGGGTAAGCCTGCTGTCCCAGCAGAGGGCGAGGTATGTGGGTTTTGTGGGCTCCGGAGGAGCCTCACTGTGTGCCCCAGCACACAGTCTCTTCCAGAAGGGAAGAGATTTCCACTGCACAGAGGAAGAGGAACCAAGTCCAGGCTGAGCCCTGCAGATGAAAGCCTGCCTGCCTGTGCCCCTGGAAGCCTGTTTGCTAAAGCAATCCGGCTCCGGAGCCTCTGATCAGGGACTTCTTTTCATATCTTGTTTATTATGTTCTATAAGGACTGCACCTCCTACTGGCATATGTATTATCTTTTCACCAGAACAAAGCTATTTTAGTTCTGAAAATACTTTTTGGAAGAAATGAAAGTTACCTGCGAGAGACCAGCTCCCCTGCCCGGCCGGCCCCACCAGGCCTCCGCAGGTACTGTGCCACCACCACCCCCCATCCACCCCGTGGACACCACCCGCGGTCCCCAAGCACAGCCGCAATCGGGGCGGCTCCACGCAACTGCCACGAGGGGGCGCTGGTGCACCCCGCCTGCTGCCTGCTGCCCGCTGCCCGCCGCCCACGCGGGGCACCTTGAAACGCCTGCAGCCTGGCTTCGGGGACCACAGTTGTATCTGTTTTCTACACGACGGCAGTAGACACATGTAAAAAAACAGGCAACCCAAGCCCAATTCCTTCCTGACCCCACTGAGAACCCCCCAGTGGGGTGAGATGATGGGAAGTCTGAGGTCTCTGGCTCCCCCACTGCACGCCACACTAGGGTTGGGGGTGGGAGGAGGGTCCTGAATTCTTAATCTAGGACTCAAGGTGGGGAATTTCCCTGAGAAGATGGAAAGGACAGCAGAGCAGCTCCTTCTCCTCTTGATTCTGCCCACGGCTATGACGAGGCATTCAGAATGCCTATCGATGTTTCCTGGGCCATCTCCCACCTGGAGCTCTGCGTTTTGCCACAGGGCACAAGTCCCACCAGGGGGATTCTCTCCCCCTCCCATCTATCTGGGAGCGGCTCTGTCTGAAGGGGTAGGGAGTAGGACCGCTATTTTCCTGCTTCCCGGCCTCATGGTCAAAATTGCAAGATTCAACGTCAGGTGGCCATCGCCAGCCTGGGAGCCCCGTATGGGCTGAGGCCACCAAGAGCCTTTCCAGGTAAGTCAGGGCCACTCCTGGAAGAGAGTGGGGATTCTCCCCTCCTTCCCAGGGCTCCCAAACCACCTCCCCTCCCACAGCAGGTTCAGAAACACTGTCGGCTGCAGGATGCTGGCCTCAAAAGCTCCCTTATCTTTTTTCTCTGGAATCAGGTCCACTGGCCACACCTTTGTCCGCACAAGGAGTGCCTTCTACAGGATGGGCTGGCCAAGTCAAGGGGCTGGAAAACAGCTGCACTTGCTTCCTCTGGCTGCCCACTCTGCACACACGGCCCTCTGTGCACCACCCACCTAAACAAAGGAGCCCACGCCCCAGGGAAATCCCACAGCTCAGACTTCCCGTGCAAGGGAAGGGACCAGCCCCAGGATGAGGCAGAACCACAGCAAATCTGCCTGTGGTGCTGTCGCGGGGGAAAAACAAGCAAAAACCCAGAGCACTCTCTCTTTCCTCCTGGGAGCAGGGGGAAGCATCTCTGCCCAAGAAAGCTGTGCTGTTCCTCAGAAGTGAGCTTGCCACTGAGAACAAACCCAGCAGGTACAGGAGACTCACCCATAATGTATAAAACATGACGCTCCCCAAATCCCCCTGGACGGAAATCTCAGATTCAGCAAACAGCTCAGATCTGGATGGATCTTCTTTCACAGCTTCTAAAATCCTCCAATTAAAGGCATAGCCTCATGGTTAAGGCAAGAAGTTTGGGGTTCCTGGGCTCCCAGTGCCTGCAGCCTACAGATGGTGGGTATCATACAGCCTGAGTCTCTCTCTCTCTCACACACACACACCTTCCAGAAGCACCCTGGCTGGCGTCCTCAGCTGCACCAGCCTGCAGGTATGGCTGGCCCAGGGCGACAGGCCTTCCCTCCCATCCTGCCTGCAGCTGAGTGAAACCATTTTAAGGGAATTAATTCTAACTCTCCAGTCCTAGGACAAGTCAGTGGTCCCAGGGTCCCCGGCTACATCAACAACTTCATGTCACCCCCCAACTGATTCAAACCCATGTCTCCCCAGCCTTCCCTGTCTCAGACACAGTGCATGCTCAGCGACGTCTCAGAGCACCTGTCTCCCCAGAAACTTCAAGAACTGAGGAAGAGCTTTCTTTATGAAAATTTCGGTAGCCTAGTTGCTAGTTCTTGCTGCTTTTGATGCTACCAGGGTTTTTTTTCCTCTTTAAACTATAGTGCCAGAGTGTTCCCCTTCCTGCTGAGGGGACGTTCTCCCTCCACAAACAAGCAGGGCACACCAAAGCCCTTGAGATGCTCTTAGAATAATGATGCCCCTCTGTACCTCCAGGGGACTTAATTTATAAGGCAATTTTAATAATAACTATATATTAATTTTACATCCCCTTACCTACTTCAGTGGCTATGAACTGTTAGGAATTAGGTAATATATCACAATGAGCTTCTGGGGACTTTTTATTAACTAATGCCCCATATTTAAAAACCTTCTTGTCAAATGAGAACCATTAAGAAGTGCTGTCCCTTTTATAATTGCTTCTAATAGACTCAATATTCAGGTCCTGGCCTGAGCAGACAGCCCAGGCGGTACTTCCCTTAAATTGCATTTAACTTTTCATTTTCTTTCTGTCATTGGCCAGTGGAATCACTCTGAGAAGCATGCAAATGGTCATTTTACCATGTCAGCCTGTAGCCCCCAAGATGCCTGCATATCTGAAAGTCAGGAGGACCGCCCGGGGCACAGGATGAGGTGGGGCGGGCAGGCGCTCTGCCAGGCTCTCCCTGCAGCCGCCTGCTTTGTCGTTTCCATGTGTGAAGCTATTTATTAAAATAAAACACACATCCAGTAAAGCACACACATCTCCAGACTGATGACACCTCGGCTCGTACCCCCTCCATGAAGACCCAGAACATGCCTAGGCTCCTAGTGGGCTCCATCGCCACCGCTTGCTTACCCTTGTTCTCTGCTCTCCTCTGTCACCAACATTCTGCCCATGGGGAACTTCATATCAACAGGACAACTGAACATGTGCCTTTTGGAGGCTGGCTTCTCTCACTCGACATCACCCTCGCCAGAGCCAGCTGTCCATGTCCCTGCATGTGGCAACAATCTGTTCACTCTCACTGCCTGGCAGTCCTCATCGTATGGACACACAGTTTATCCACCCACCGTGAATGGACTTGGCGTCCCTCCAGCTTCAGGCAACTCCCAGTCCACACCACAGACTCCAGTGCATGTCTTTTTTGATTTTTTAATTTTTTCTGTCACCCTGGGTAGAGTGCTGTGGCATCATCACAGCTCAGAGCAACCTCAGACTCCTGGGCTCAAGCGATCCTCTTGCCTCAGCCTCCCAAGTACCTGGGACTACAGGAGCCCGCCACTGCTCCTGGCTAGTTTTTCTATTTTTAGTAGAGACAGGGTCTCAATCTTGCTCAGGCTGGTCTGGAACTCCTGAGCTGAGATAATCTACCCACCTTGGCCTCCCAGAGTGCCACAATCACAGGTGTGAGCCACCGTGCCCAGTCTGAGAAGTTCTTCTCCAAGCAGACTTCACAGAAATGGAAACTTTATGATGGACAAGGAAGGGGGAGTTACACGTGACCCCATTCAACGGGCAGCATCCCAAAGTGGCCGGAACCGAGACGGAGACGAGCTGGGTAGAGCAGTGGGAAGCCCAACACGGCACTTGTCCTGGGCCCACCCTGTTCTGAGAGTGGAAGGCTAAGACGGAACATTCAGGGGTGTCACAAATACAGTGGCTTCAGACATCTGAGGAGGGCTGGGAGAGAAGGAAGCCCCAGGTGCAGGTTCAGGCTCAAGAACTCTAGGAAGACCAAGGCTGGAGCCAAAAAAGGATGCTGAGGGGCAGGAGAGAGGGAGGGGACAGGGAGGGAGGCAGCAGAGTTGAGTGCCCTGGGCACTGGATGCCAAGTGAGGAAACATGGCAGGTGAGGGAGGAGAGGAGGGGGAAAGGGGGAAGAGAGGAGTGGGGAAGGGAAGGGGAAGGAAGGGAACAGTGAGTGCTTAGTGGGCAGCCTTCCCTGCAGGCCCGAGCACCTCCCTTGGGGACAGCGTGCTCCTGCCTCACAAAGGCAGGCACTGTCTGAGGGCTCCAATCCTGCAGAGGCAGAGGTGGCATGGTCATGGGCCATGATTCTCCCCACTGTCCACACAGGGGGCACAAGGGCTGGTCAGGGAAGATGAGTGAGGTAGTATCAGGAAGGTCCTCTCACTGCAAATTGCACCTTTATGGGAAAATCAATATTATTGCCTCCTCGATCTTCCCACGCTTGTTGCTGTCCTAAGGCAATCACTCCACGGGCAACAGGCCAGAACTGGACCAGCGCTCCTGGGTTGGCTGCCCACTCTAGCCCTGTATCCCCAGAGTGCCAAGAGGAGACTCCGTCGTGGAGCGCCATCACACCCAGCTCTCTCAGGAGGCCTCTACCACACTTACGTGACAGCCACACAGCCCTGTGATCACAGCACGAGCAAGGTGGACCCAGGGTCCCAGGCCACGGATGGACGGGTGCCCCCTTCTTAACTGTGACAGCAGGAAGCTCAATAAGGTGGAAGCCAGGTTTGAGGGAAGACTTCCTGAAGAAGGAGTCTTCAGCAGAGGAAAGAACAAATGAGAATTCTAAGTGTGGAGACAGGTTGGGCAGGCGAGAAGAACAGTGCCCAGATGCAGCAACCAGCAAAGGGACACTGCCAGAGGGAACAGCAGGGACACTGAAGGGAGGAGGCTCTCTAGGAAGTTGGCCTGGGAGCCTGGAAGAGACGTGCCCCTGGCCATCAGGCTCTGACCCTCGGAAAGCCTGCAACCACTGCCCAGTCCTGGCAAAGCACTACTCAACTTTTTCAAGAGTTTTTCAAATGACAGCTTGTTTAACTACTAGCATCAATTGGCGGGCAATTCCATGAACGAACAGCTCTCAGCTTGTCTCTGAGTTCAGCCACTTTTATTTGTCCCCAAGTATTTGGCAGGAACCAGTTGCATCAATAAAGAAACGTCAATTTTTAACAGCCACATGGGATGCAAAGGTTCAGATGGATTTTCCGTCGGCAGACAGGGCGCCTGCAGGAGCTGTTATTAACAGCCAGGGGAGACACGCGCCAGGCCTGGGAGACAGCGCTCCAGATTTAGACTGGATTAAGGAGATACTGTAGGCACCAGACCTCTAAGCACCATAAATAATGCTAAAATTTTAGACTGTGGCTGAACTCTCTGCTGTCACAATCGTTTAGGTCATGGTGTGTTTGATGTTTTATAGCAGACTGACAAATACCTTGCTCAACTACTGGGTTACGGGAGCCCATTAGAATAAATTCAACCAGGGCGGCACCTGTGGCTCAACGGAGTAGGGTGCTGACCCCATATGCCAGAGGTGGCAGGTTCAAACCCAGCCCCGGCCAAAAACTGCAAAAAAAAAAAAAAAAAGAAAAGAAAAGAACAAAACAGAATAAATTCAACCAAACTGCCTCTACAGGTAAGCAAGTGGTGACCCTAGCAGGGAAGAATCTTCAGGGGGTAGGGGGTGTCAGAAATTGACAGAAGCTAGCCGGGTGTTGTGGCGGGCGCCTGTAGTCCCAGCTGCTCGGGAGGCTGAGGCAAGAGAATCGCGTAAGCCCAAGAGTTAGAGGTTGCTGTGAGCCGTGTGACGCCACGGCTCTCTACCCGAGGGCGGGACAGTGAGACTCTGTCTCTACAAAAAAAAAAAAAAAAAAAAGAAATTGACAGAAGCAATGATTCCTGAAGGTGTGAGGCCTGTGTTGTTTGGAGCTTGACTCTTGTGCCACTTCCTGTCATATAATCTCGCTGTTGGAAAAAGTGGGGTTCAAAAAACTCCATAACATATGAGGTCAATACCCAGGCTCACCCTACAACAGCAGCCAAGTCACAGCAGAGCCAAAAAAAGGGACAGAAAAAGTAACATCTGGCCCACTGCTCAGATGTAAGCCCTGGGGTGACCAGGGGCCAGGGAGGGATCTTAGTGGGCAGGCCCATGGTGCTGGGTTTCAGCTGGGCACAGAGTGAAGAGACACACCGGTCCCCCATGGGGCCCTGAACGACTCCCCCCCAGCTCTTCCAGGGCCCATGCTGTGCCCACTTGCCTGTTTCAAATTCTGCCCAGCTCAGGGACCCCAGACTGACATGCAGGACACTTCATCTCAGGGCCACACTGGCCTGACTCTCTAGTTGTCAGAAAGCAGCAAGTGAAGAAGCAGATCAAAGAGTCTCCCTCGCCCTCAGCCTCGCAAGGTACAAGGGGGAGACCCACACCAGGGCTCTCTACTTCCCAGCCTCGCCCAAGGTGACAGCTCTGCTGCTGTTGGCCAGGACTGGAGGGGTGGTTCTGCCTGTGGCCAACGGGCCAGCCCTAGAAGAAAACGTTTTCCCCGTGCTGGTTGTCGCTTGGAGCACAGCTGTGACACCTCAGTAGCAGAGTCATGGTCCCTCCCTGTTCTTTTATAGACGTGTGAAGAACAAGTGGCATGCTTTCCAGTAGACAGGGGCCTGAACCCCTGGACGGGCCAGTGGCACGGTTCTGCTCCCTGGCAGTGCAAAAGCATCTGCCCCTGATCAAGGTCTGGAGTTGAGGGGCTGCCTGGGAAGGGCCTGTTTACCAGTGCCCTTCCCCTAGGGAAAGGAAGACGTGATGCAGCCCGGGCTCCTATTCCCTGGGCTCATCTCACACGCACCCGTGGCCCTGAGAATGCACTACTGGCCTGTGGGTCCTGCACCTCCCGGCCCCCTGCCTGGACACTCTCAGGAAAGGAGGCCTCCCAGGTGGGAGGGGTCCAGTAGGAGATGGCCACCGCTGATGGCTCCTCCAGTGCTCGTGACGAGACCTAGCACCATCCTGGCAAAGCTATCCCCACTTCGGTGGGACTGGAGCCTGGACAGGGGATTAAATTGAACCACAGCCTTGAAGGTGCTGTCACTGTCTCACAAACTCCCTGGAGCAGATGCCAAACTTTGCAAAGCAGGGCTCCCAGAAGGTTCTTAAATAACGATGCTATGTAAGCTTTTCCTGGAGCATTTATAAAACCCCTAAATGGCATCCGTGGGGCCCCACCACAGGACAGGGGGCCCTGGCTGGAAATGAACTTTCCCCCACATGCTCTCATTCTCCACTTTGCTGCCTCAGTTTCCCCAAGCACAGGTGGTCAGACTCATCTCCTGGTCTTCCCCACCTCACTTAATAGTAACTCCATTCCTCCACTTGAGTTGAAAACCCTGGGGTCGTCCTTGACTGTCTTCTCACATAGCCCACCCTTGACCTTAATGGTGAATCCTGACAGCCCTGCCTCCATCATGGGCCCAGGACCCGCCTGCTTCTCCCCCTTCCCCGACCCCGGCACAGTGCCTGCCTCTGCCACTGCAGGGCCTCCTTCCCACCTCACTGCCCAGACCTGGGTTCCAGTCCCTGCTCTGCACAGCAGCCAAAAGGCTCCTTCACACAAGACCCGCGGGGGCCCCTCCTCTCTGACCCTCAAGGCTCCTTGCTTCTCCTCTTCCCGAAACCCCAGGGCTCAGCCCCTCACCCCTCTGCAAGGCCCCTGACATGACCCTACTCAAAACTACCATCACCCCCAATATGTCGCCCCCGGTAGGCCCCCATTATCTTTTCTGCTATACTTTCTTTTATAGTATTTGGTTACCACCAAATACACAGTTTTATTTACTTGGCTTATCCCCGTTAGAGCACCTGCCGACACTCAGTATCCACTGTGGTTCATGAACGGCACTGGCAGGCTGGGACTGAGCCACACCTGTAGAGGGCAGGGCAGGCCACTTGGCCCAGAGCAGAGAGGGGCTGGAAGACTGCTGCCACGTCCAGGCAAACCCTCTGAACCGCCAAACCAGAGCTCTGTGCAATGGACAAGCCTGGATGTAACCCCCAGATGGCTGTGGCCACCCCTGTGACACCTGGCAATGACGCTGGACAATCCTGGTCTTTTTTTTTTTTCTTTTTTGAGACAGAGTCTCACTCTGTAGCCATGGGTACAGTGCCGTGGCATCACCATACCTCACAGCAACCTCAAACTCTTGGGCTCGAGTGATCCTCTTGCCTCGGCCTCCTGAGTAGCTGAGACCACCGGCACCTGCCATGATGCCCAGCTCGTTTTTCGGTGACAATCTTGGTTTTGAAGGGATCGTTAGCCTAGCTTCTGCTGTTCCATCAAGCCCAGGGAAATCAGCCCTGGCTCTTCAGAAACACGCCCTAGCGTTTTAACACCTTTCCAGTGAGACTGACCTCTGGCCCTGGGACCACCTGGGCACAACTGCCACGCACACCTCATTGCAAAACCAACACATCCCCTTATCTTCCAGCCCAGCATCATGGTCCTGGTTCCTCGATAACCACTGGGTAGTCGGGTTCCCCAGGGCCAGCGACCACATCCCCAGGAAATGTGGCCGCCTGGCAGAGTACAAGGCCCTGGAGGGGCTGCTGCCTTGCTCTGATGGGCACATCTTTGCTCCCTGCTATGTTGAATCCCCCACATGCTGAGAGAGAAGCCTGCTGGGTCTTCCTTCCCTACCTGGGGTGGGCAGCCTGGCCCTTCATCACTTCCTTCCAGAACACTTACTGAGTACCTGTTGTATGTCCGGGCTGGTTTGCTCTCTACCCCACTAAAAGCCTGGACCCAGCTGAGATGGGCCTGTGGGACACCAAGCATCCCTGCTGGTGACCTCTGTCTCCTCTGCAATCCTCTCCCCACTTCCCCCTGCCCAGGACGTGTTATCTCTGAAGGGCCACAGAGATAACAAGTCCAGGGCTGGAGCAATGGCCCCTGGCTTCTTGGCTGAGGCTGGCCTTTCCCCAGAGGCTGGTGTGGGAGGCTCTACCCCACCCTGGAAAGTCTCTTTACACTTCGGGAAGCAGAAGCTCTTTCTTACAGACGCAGGCCAGACTCTTCCGAGTCTGGCAATATGCTGTATGTCATTGTAATTCATAACAAGACAGATATTTGATACTTTTTATGGGTATTTTTAAAACTGGAACTTCCCCCAAAGACAATCATGCCTTTCCAGCACCCTTCACTGGTAAACGCCGGGTGGAATGAAGCAGCCCCTTCCGTCGGGTGGAGGTTGCCACGGCCAAGTGGAACACAGGCCCTGGGGCCACAACAGAACTCAAATTCTGGTTCTCCAAATACCCCACCGTGTGACCTTGAACCAGCTACTTAGCCTCTGTGCCCCTTACCTATATAAAAGGGGCTCCATCCATAATGGTCTTCATACTCAGAGGGTTGCTTCAAGGATGCAATGGACCTCAGCCTGCATTTAATCGCAGAAGGGCAAAGTTTCTGGATCAGGGACTGGCATGTGGTCAGGCCTCAGGGTTGTCCCCTGAGGCTCCCACTACCTCTGTTCCCTACAGCTACACTCGATGGGGGCAGAAGCTTCACACTGCATCATGCCCAGGGCTCTAAACTATGTCTGGCAAACAGGAGGCGGTTAATGTTTGCAGAGCAAATGAATGGGCTGAGAGAGGAGTGGTTTGGGTCTGACCGAGAGTCAAGCAGGCAGCCCGAGGGGTGCGTGTAATGGGTGTGCGTATGCATGTCAGGTCCGTCGTCAGACAGGCAAGTCAGACAGGCAGAGTAAGGGACCTGCATAACGAGCACACACACCCCCTCCCCCGCCCCCCAAATACCCTCTCCTAAGGCCGGACATGAAATACAGCCAGGCCCCAAGTGTAACTGCTGCGCCAGAGCCCCGGGGGATCTTTCTCCTCCAAATTCATGGGCTTCATAAAAGCACAGCCTGTGGGCAGAGCCTCTGAGGTTTAAGCAGGAAATACAATGACTCTGAGGCAGGAGACAGAGAAGTGACAGATGAGAATAGGAGCACCCAGGGCCGCCCGGACCAGCCTCCCCTGGAAGGGGGTCAAGCACTGTCACGTGCCTGTGAGGCCTCACTTGGTCTACACAGTGTGACCCAGCTCCCCACCACCACCGCCGTCCTCCCCTCACCCCAACATCCACAGCAGTGAGTCCCCCACCGCCAAGGACACGGAAGCAGCTCTTGCCCATGCACCACCCAAAGCCACAGCCTCGGTAGGTCAACCACTTCCCAAGCTCCCAGAATCCTCCTGGGCATCTCCGAGTCCCGCAGCTCACTCCTCTAACCTGTAGGCCCCACCCACTGTGGCCTCCCCTCGCAGCCAGCACTAGGCTGGCTCCAGGTCCCCTCTCAGCCATTCTCCTGGACAGGAACTTATCACCACTTTTTGTCTTCCCCTCTGGGATGCCCAGCCCTTCAGACAGCAGGGGCTGCTGAGTCCATGATTAACCAGCAGACAAGGGACCATAAGGGTCAAACTGTGCCTGCTCCCCAAATCCATACACTGATGCCCCAAGCTCCAGTCCCCTCAGAATGTGACTGGGACATTAAAGAGGTGATTAAGCTAAGCTGAGGCCATCAGGGTGGTAACCTTGTTAAGAGGAAATCTGAACACACAAGGGAGATGTTAGTGACGTGTGCACACAGAGAAGGGCCCACCTAGGGGCACAGGGAGAAGGCGGCCGTCAGCAAGCCAAGGAGAGAGGCCCTCGAAAAATACTGACCCTGCCAACACCTTGGTCTTGAACTTCCAGCTTCCAGAACTATGAGAAAACAGATTTCTGTAGTTTAAAGCCATCCGAGCTGCTGTATTTCGTTATAGGCAGCCCTAGCACACTGACACAGGCACTTCAGGACAGAGGGCTGAGAGAAAGGCCCCCAGATCCATCACGGAGGCTGTGGCCACAAACCCCAGAGAGGGACTGCATCACCTGTGACCTGAGCTCTGAAGGTCCCACCAGGGTCAAAGCCAAGACCTCAGCAGGGCCAAAGAGATGAGAGGAGCCATTCCTGCAGGCCAGCTCCTGCTACGGCTGGAGGGCCGTAGGTTCCTGTGGCAGAAGAGAGGAGGGGCCCCTCCATCCTGCTGGCCCCTGGCTGGGGTTCTACCTACTCACCTACCACCCCAAGGAGGGGCTGCCAGACCAAACTGTCCACACCCTGCAGCCCGTTAAGAGATTCATGTCTTTCTCCTTCAAAGCATTATAGATTGATTGCCAAGTTTTGCCGTAAATCAAAAGACAGTCACTACTCATTACCTACTTAGAATTCCCTGAGTTCTTCCCGGGAAGCCATTTCTCATCTGTTTGATCTCTGGCGCCACCAGCACTACCTCCAGGCGCACCACCCATCACGGCAGCCACCAGACACTTTTTTCTTCCAGGCTCCTTTCTTGGTATCTAGATGAATTTCCACCTTTCTCCAGCTTCAAGAAGAGCTGCCAAGATAAATGATTCAAAGACTCCAGCTTGTGTTGAAAATAGATGGACTGCTGAGAGCCTGTTCTGAAAAACCCAGAGTTGGGGAGAAAAGCACTGACCACATTCTTACCGGACGTGTCCTGCTGGCTGTCGGGCCCCGGCTCTCCCAGCACCTACACACTCTCTGGAGTCTTTTCTACCTGTAGGATACTGACCCTGATCCAGCTTCAGCCTGCACCAAGCACCCACACATAGCCAGGCCCTCCTACCTCTTAGCACAATGTCGCTGAGGGCCCCACTTCACGTGCCAGCAGCTGTGGCTAGGAGGAGTGACCATGGGCCCTGTTTGCATAGTGAGCATCCTGGAGGAACTTCCCTCTTCACCCCTGAAGCTACTGCCACTTTTCCAAAGACCTCTCAGCCCCCCAAAGAGCATGCCCACAGCCATGACTGCCTCCCACCCAGAGGACAGCCCAGAAGACATTGCCCCACCACCTCCACCAGGGGGGCAAGGCTTTTCTTCCACCCGCATCAATGCAGCCCTGGGCCTGCAACTTTCAGCTGTGCCTGTCTCCACAGCCTCTGGCTGGCCCCTAGGAAGGGAATCAGCCTCACTTCTCCTGCTTGGGTGAACAGTGAGAAAGTAAAACACAAACAACAGGCCCAGCCAGGCCGTGACCTCACTTGCCACCCAGGCATCTGTTCTGTGGGGATTAGACCACCAGAGCCCTCCAGCCACAAGCCCCAGGCTGGAGAGGTGGGCATAGTGCACCTGGTCCTGGCTGGGACACCCAGGAGAGCCACACAAGCAGGCCAGGCTCCTGACTGGCCACTGCCTAGCACTCTTCCTGCTCTGAGACGGCCAGAGGTGGCAGCGGAGGCGATGGCTGAGATGGTAGCACGCCCTCGGCCACTGCTGGAGATGCTCATGTGGACACAAGGCCTTCTCAGAACAGGAGGAGTGCTAGGCAGTGGCCAGTCAGGAGCCTGAGAGGGTAGCACGCCCTCGGCCACTGCTGGAGACGCTCATGTGGACACAAAGTTGACTTCACAGCCCCAGGACATTGAGGCTCTAAGTGGGGGAACACCCCCATGGTTTTATCATAAATTACCCCCAGGTTTCGAGAGCAGACGTGCCTGCTGGCAGACACGGAAACCACCTTTCAGAATTCTCGGATTAAACCCTTCATGACATCCACAGAAGTCAGAGCTAGGAGGGGAAAAACTCACGGCCCAAAATAATTGCTCCCACAGGGAGTGTCTTTCTGCATCAGCAGATAATAGGTCTGGATGAGAATTTTCTAAAACCTAGAACCAAATCAGCCTGTCTTTCCTGCTCTGGGAGCCAAAGTGAAATAGCCACTCCTATAGGGTCCTTCCAGAAGATGCACCCAGGTCTCAGAGTGATGCTCTCTGATGGGCACAGTCCCCTCTGAGATGGACATGTGGTCCACACACCCAACCCTTTCCTATCTACCACAGGGTTCTCTGGGGGTCACGTAGGACAAAGAAAAAGGTCTCTCTGGAGAAGGGGCGAGGACCAAGTCTGGCCCCAAGGTCTGGAGGCAGCTGGAAGGAGTGAGCCAGCTAGGCAGTTATAGGCAAAACAGAAAAACCGTCTTATTTTTTTTCTCCACAGCTCTCCCATTTTTCTTGAAATACATGACTCTTTCAACAGCCTTTTACTTTCCCTCTTTTAATAGAGACGCTCCTATGAGAAATCTTTGCCAACCATGGGAGAACCCACAGCATGGGAATGGGGAGAAGGGTCAGCCCCGGTGCCGAGGGCAGCAACAGGGACGGATGGAGACTGTGGCCTGCACCCCAAAGCTACTTAGGGAGCCACCAGGTTGCTACTCTGTGTACATTCCATTCTAAGATTACTAGTTATTCTGATATTCTAAGAAAAGCCAGAAAGATCTCCTGATTTTTAACTGTTGACCCAAATTAACCGAAACAAACAAAAAAAAACCATCGCACAGACCACACTGAAACTGCCTGTCATGCACGGAGTCCAGCCCAAAGGCGGCCACTTCACACGCTCTGGCCTTTGTCTTGCTAGAAAATTCCTCTTGGGAATAAGAGGTGGAGATACCCCCCACCCCCCCACCCCGGTTCTCTCCCGTCCCCTGGTGGCCCAGAGGGGCTGCAGTTCACTCTCACAGGTGCCCTCGGGGAAGGGAGGCAGCTCATGGGGGTACAGCCAACACCAGCCCATTGAAGAGAAGAAGATGCCTCCTAATTCCACCCATAGGGAACTGCCTGGTCCAACCCCTCTCCTCAGCTCCTCTGCGCTATCTCCCCACCTTGCACCATGAATCTACAAGCACCCCAAACTGTCCCCCTCTTTCTTCTGGGCTTGAGCAATTTCAACAGAGCCCCAGATCCAGGGTCAATCAGACAGCTGGCCAGCCACGCGGGTGTCCCGGTGGGAAATCAGGGGAAGCTTAGAGAGTGTCCCTACCCCAGTGTTTTCACCCAGTGTGCCGTGAGAGGGTCTTAGGTGTACCACAAAACAATTTAAAGATCATTAATTAAATCATTGTGAAAGAAGTTCAAAGCACAGTAAATATATTCTTTTACTTTTTTTTTTTTTTTGTAGTTTTTGGCTGGGGCTGGGTTTGAACCCGCCACCTCCAGCATAAGGGGCCGGCGCCCTACTCCTTTGAGCTACAGGTGCTGCCCTCTCACTATTTTTTTTTTTTTTTGACCAATATAATTTAAGTGTGCTGTGGAAGTTTAACTATAGGTTCAAGTTAAAAGGTTAAAAACACTGGCCTAGTCCACATGCTTGGGACCCATGAGGACGGCTCATCTGAGGAAGGGGAGTAAAAAGGGAAAGGAACCAGGCTGCAAAGGACACAAAGTTAACAGGCAGCAGAACAGGTGCAAGAGGGCACAGTAAGCACTGGGAGACCGACTTGAGAACTTTCCCACTGGTGCAGAAGCAGAAATGAGAGAAAAGATAACAGCCCCAGGGCACGTCTAGGAGCTCTGATACACGTGGCACGGACACTTCAGAGAAAGCCCTGTGGTCTCAGATGAAATCAGCTGACCCTAGACCACCATGGATACACTCACAGGACAGCCGCAGACCCATGTGCACGGTCCCTGACAGGTACCCCATTACCTGCTGCAACCAGAAGGAAGCCACAGAGAGAGCGGGGAGTGGAATCTGTCCAGGGTGACACGGTGAACAACCACACCACAGGCCCCAGATAACACGACCCAAAGGAGGAACGCTTACATCCAGGGAGCGATCAGTGGGATAACAGGAAACACAGAGTGTGTGACACCCCCGCCTGGGTGCACAAGCGGCCACTGCTGTGAGCCTGTCCATTGTGGGCAGACCGGCCTCATTGGTGGCCAAGCCGTCCCCACCCCCGCAGACCTGTCGTGTGCATCACCTGGTCACCTGTCCATCACAGGTAACACATGTGATCATTTGTTTGTCCACCTGTGTCTGGCTGAGTCAGAACACACCCAAAGTGAATCCTGCCACTTGAGCTGCTTGGCCCTCCACACCCCGTCATGCTGCCTAGTGGCTGAAGAACCTGGAGGCAAACCCAGGCCTGGCTCGCACCTCACCTCCAGGAGCCGCCTCAACCGGCTGGCGGGATTCTGACTCCCAAAGTACAGCCCAAGCCCAGAATGGCACCAAGACAGATCCTTGGAAAATACTGTTACTCTCACAAATAAAGAATCCTATAAGGATCCAAGCAAGAAAACAAAGTTCCCTGGAGGAAATGGGCTTAGGGAACAAAGCTTCAATACCCACTGAAGCGGTCACTCATGTAGGAGCCCACGAAAGCTCTCCCCAACACGAGGGGCACTCAAAGCACACGACTGAAGGGAAAATGTGGCACAAAATTGGGGTCCCCGCTGGATTTAATGAGATAGTGCTGAGTCTAAATAGTTGTTATTAAAACGATCGTAAAACAGTGCAAATGTGAAAATAATTGTGGGAAAGAGAAGTTATACAATAAACTGGAGGTGGAGAAAGATGATTAAAAAGTAAAACTATACTAAACTTCTTTGTTTGTTTTTGAGACAACAATCTTAGTCTGTTGCCCAGTCTAGCTCAGAGCAACCTCAAACTCCTGGGCTTAAGCAATCCTCCTGCTTCAGCCTCCCAAGTACCTGGGACTGCAGGCATAAACTTTTTTAAGTGAGGAATCAATAATGTTTAGCTTTTTAACATAGGCAGAAAACAGAAATACAGATCTTATTCTCAATTTAAAGGTGATTCTACAACTGAAGTGGGATGCTTATAAAACAGAACGGAGAAAAGTTCACCAATTTTCCAAAGACAGAAAAAGTTTTTAAAGCCACAAAGGAAAAACAGAAACCAGGCCCAGGCGCAGTGGTTCAAGCCTGTAATCCCAGCACTCTGGGAGGACAAGGCAGGTGGACTGCCTGAGCTCACAGGTTTGAGACCAGCCTGAGCAAGAGCAAGACCCCGTCTCTAAAAATAGCTAGGCGCTGTGGCAGACGCCTGTAGTCCCAGCTACTTGGGAGGCTGAGGCAACAGAATTGCTTGAGCCCACGAGTTTGAGATTGCTGTCAGCTGTGGATGAGGCCCTCCATTTGGAACAATAAACAAACTGCAATTCATAAATAGCCCATCAAAAAAAAAAAAAAAAAAAAAACTGAAAATAAAGAAATAAGTGAAAATATACAAGGAAAATGTAACAAAAAGAAAACCTCCAGAGCAGTAACATCATCAGATAAAGTCAGATTCAAGACAAAAAGATGTGAAAGAGTAAAATAAATAATAAAGATGTAACAATCATCAACCTTTATGCCTCAAACAATTTACCATGAAAATGAATAAAACAAAACCTGTTAAGAACCCAAAGAAGAATTCACAAAACCACCTCTCTGAATCTTAGAGCAAATACCCGAAATGTAAGGGAGATGGAAGAGGACTGGAATAAGAGAATAAGCCTGGTAAATACACATCAAAGTATGTTCTCTAACAATAAAAACTAAACACTTCCTCATACTCCACAAAATGTTGACAAAAATATTTTTAAATAGGCCACAAAGAAAAATCTAAAAATTAAAAAACAAAAAAATTTCCACAGGCTGCATTCTCTAACTACGATGGAGACAAAACCAATAACTAAAAATAAAAACGTAAACAACAAAAATTTCAACACTTCGTGAACCGCTGTTTTATCTGGAAAAAAAAAACAGAAAAGCTCAACTACATCTACCCGGAAATGAAATGTACTGGTTCAGTTCTTGAGTTAGAAAAACAAATCAATCCAAACATTAACATTATGGCCAAGGGAGTATTTAAAAATAAATTAGCCCAAATCCATTTATTAAAAAAGAAAAAATAAAAATAAACCAATATTCAACTAAACAAAAGACGAATATTCAAAACAAGTTCAAGAAGAAAGAAAGGAATTTAATGATAAAACTGGAAATCAGTCTGGGTGCAGTGGCTCACACCTGTAATCCCAGCACTCTGGGAAGCTGAAGCAAGACGATTGCTTGAGCTTAGGAGTTTGAGAGCAGCCTGAGCAAGAGAGAGATCTCCTGTCTACTAAAAAATAGAAAAAACTAGCTGGCTGTAGTGGCAGGTGCCTGTTGTCTCAGCTACTTAGGAGGCTGAGGCAGGAGGATCACCTCAACCCCAGAATATGAGGTTGCTGTGAGTGAGGCTGATGCCAGGGCACTCTAGCCTTGGCGACAGAATGAGACTCCATCTCAATAAATGAAATAACAAAAGGAAACCAATGAGTTAAACAGTTGAATGAAAATAAGTGATTTCTGGAAAAGACTAAAATAAATCAGCCCAAATCCATTTGTTATAAAGAAGAAAAAATGAAATTGAGCTAATATTCAATTTCACAAGTTAAAAGATGAATGGATATTCAAAACAAGCTTCAGGAAGAAAGGAGAAAGGATTTAACAATAAAACTGGAAATCAATGAGTTAAACGTAGAACTCAAAAAATAAATTTAAGAACTAATTTTACGAAAAGACCAATAAAAACGATAAAAATTCTAGCAATGCCAATCCATGGAGAAATAACGCAACTACCTCATGTTAGGAATGAGAAAGGAAAGACGACTACAGCTATTCAGGGATATTTTTAAAAACTTAAGAGGATAAAACTGGTAACTTGGTTCTAATTTAAAATCCTTGATGAAAACAAACACTTTCCAGGAGAATATATCGTATTGATTTCTGAGAGTGATAAAGTCAGAATAAATAACCCCCTAGGAAAACCTGCTATGTTATCAAACAGCTTCTGACAGACACAAACGATTCCTTTATACCTTTAAGGAACAGTCAGGCCCTGTGTTTTCTAAATTGTTCCAAAAAACAGAAAAAAAAAAATATTCTAGTTCAATCTCCTATTTTGAGCCTGCACAAAATTCAAGTAAAAAAAAAAACCGGGCGGCGCCTGTGGCTCAATCGGTAAGGCGCTGGCCCCATATACCGAGGGTGACGGGTTCAAACCCAGCCCCGGCCAAACTGCAACCAAAAAATAGCCGGGCGTTGTGGCGGGCACCTGTAATCCCAGCTGCGCGGGAGGCTGAGGCAGGAGAATCACTTAAGCCCAGGAGTTGGAGGTTGCTGTGAGCTGTGTGAGGCCATGGCACTCTACCGAGGGCCATAAAGTGAGACTCTGTCTCAACAAGAAAAAAAAAACAAAAACCCACAAAACAAACATGATCCTTAGTAGACGTCAGACCTCTTCCATCTCTCCAGCATTCTGCACACACTGGCACACCTCATCTTATCGCAGACTGCCTTTTTTTATACCTGCTTGATAGATATAAAAAGGAAAAAAAGATCCGATTTATTTTTATTGTTTCAGGTTAATTTCAGGATACAAAGAACTAGTTTACAATGTTTGCATTTGTTAGGTAGAGTCCCTCTTACAATTGTGTCCTGCCCCCAAGAGGTGTTCCATACACCCTAACGCTGTGCCCATTAAGAGGGAGTGAATTCATCCTCCCCCACCTTGAATTGATTTTTTCCTTACCTGGGTGTATATTACAAGATCCTCTACTGGCTTCCTAATAGTATCGAATACACTGAATTCTCGTTCCTCCAATCTTCTGATACTTTGCTAAGAAGAATGGATTTTACCTCCATTCAGGTTAATACCAAAGATGTAATTTGCATTTTTTTAGTGGCTGAATAGTATTCCACGGTATACACACCCCACAGCTTATTAATCCATTCCTGGGTTGGTGGGCATTTAGGTTGTTTCCACATTTTGGTGATTGTAAACTGAGCCGTGATAAACAATCTAGTGCAAATGTCCTTATGATATGATTATTTTTCTTCTGGGTAGATGCCTAGTAATGGGGTTGCAGGATCAAATGGGAGGTCTAGTTTGAGTTCTTTGAGGATTCTCCATGCTTCCTTCCCCAAATAGCTGTATTAGTTTGCAGTTGCACCAGCAGTGTAAAAATGTTCCCTTCTCTCCACGTCCACACCAGCATCTGCAGCTTGGAGACTTTGTGATGTGGGCCACTCTCTCTGGGGTTAGGGGATCTCTCAGGACGGTTTTTTGAATTCCTCTGATGATCAGGGACAATGAGCATTTTTTCAAATGTTAGCTATTTGTCTGTCTTCCTCAGAGAAGGTTCTGTACGTATCTCTTGCCCAGTGGTAGCTGGGATTGTTAGTGCTTTCTTTTTTGTTTGTTAATTTGAGCTCTCTGTAGATTCTAGTTATTAACCCCTTGTTAGAAGCAAGTTATATTGGCACCTTTTTCCCAACAGCATGGATGACATTTTTTAGACATAAAGCTGCTACCCTAAGAGACTACAGCATAGCATAAGATAACTTCACATGTACTGGGAAGCCACAGCATTTGTGTAACTCGCTTTCCTGTAGTAATCTAGAACAACGCGAGTCGTGTCTCCACGATATGCCTGTGTATTAATTCATCCGTCCTCCTATTATTATCCCTTTTTTCCAGATCATGAAATTAAGGAGTAGTGTTATCAATTGGCCCAAGGTCACACAGCTGGTAACAGCAGTCTCTGGAGACCGCGCTCTATGATACTATGTGGCCTGTTTGAGCTTATGAAAGTAGTTATCTACCACAACAAAGTAGGGTGTGCCAGGAAGGCGCTGGCTCCACACTGGGAAGTCGGGTCATAAAATCCATCCGAGACACACCCAGTGTTGGTTTCTAACACCATTCTCCCATAAGAGGCACCAGGGCTCCTTGGAGAAACGGCTGCTTCCAGCTGTGTAGCAGAGACAGGAGATGAGCCTGGAGCATCTCACGGTGCCTGACAGGAGGCACTCAAAACGTCAGACGATGGGAGCCACACAAAAGCTCTCAATGCCCCAAGTTGGAATGAGTTGAGCAACAAAAATAAATAATGCAATGCTCGGCTCGGCGCCCGTAGCACAGTGGTTATGGCGCTGGCCACATGCACCGAGGCTGGCAGGTCTGAACCCGGCCTGGGCCAGCTAAGCAACAATGACAACCGCAACCAAAAAATAGCTGGGCATCATGGCGGGCGCCCGTAGTCCCAGCTTCTTGGGAGGCTGAGATAAGAGAATCACTTAAGCCCAAGAGTTTGAGGTTGCCATGAGCTGTGACGTCACGGCACTCTACCAAGGGTAACATACTGAGAATGTCTCAAAAAAAAAAAATAATGCAATACTCGAGCATAATCTAAAGTATAAAATAAATATCCAGGAATCTGCACAGATAGAGGTAAAACACAAATGGATGAACAAATACATAAGGGAAGGATAAGAGACAAATGAGCACGGGAGGATTACTAATAATGGACGTAGAGACCTCCATCAAGGAGCTGGAGCCTTGCCGCCCGCTCATTCAGGTGGGCTGTGTACAGGGACCTGCTTCCCAAGAGCACAGTATGGAAAAACCGGGCAGTAACGCTACAGGGGAGAAACGTGACAGGCGGTGAAGGAGTCAGGTCAACAGTGATCAATGGTGATAAGCCGTGTGGACAGTCCGTACGCCTGATACCATGCGAAGACCATGGCATGTCTGTGATCTTTCTCCCAATCACCCAGAGCCCCAGCCTACCCCTGAGAAAAACTGAAATTGAAAGACAGTCTTCAAATTACCTAACTGGCATGCCTCAAAACTAACAAGGTCATCAAAGACAAGGGAAGTTTGAGAGACTGTCACGGTGCAGAGGAGCCTGAGGAACACTGGTCATGTGGCTCCCAGATGGGATCCTGGGAGAGGTGCGGATGTTCCCGAAAAGCCAGGGCAAGTGGAATAAGGAATAAACTGCGGACTTCAGATTAACGACCACGTATTGGTATTATTCATGAGTTGGGACAAATGTTCCCTAATGTTAACAACAGGGAAAACAGGGGCAAGGTATATGGGAACTGTCTGATATTCTTGTAACCTTTCTGTAATCGCAAACTATTCTAAAACTAAAACTGTGTTAACTGCTTAAAACAACACAGATGCGGCCAAGGGAGATGCTGAAAAAGCCGCTTACAAAATTTGACATCCTTTCCTGATAAAATCTCCTGGTAAGTCAGGAAGAAAACACCACATTCTCAAAGCCGTGATAAATACTTATCTAAAATCAAGTCACTATCAGCTTTGATGGTGAAACACGAGAGGGGATCTCAACACTGCCTGTGGCACCATGGTTCCTTAACATGATTCTGGAGGGGGAATTCCCCCAGCATTTGAAAAGACAAGGCCTATTTGTTGGCTTTGCCCCCAAAAGCTCTAATCAGGCCTGCAATGAGCAGGCTACATACTTGCAGAAAGACTGTCCCCCTGGTTCTCTGTCCAGTTTTCTGGCTGGACACCAAGTTAATCTGTGCCCTGTGTGTGCCCATTCTCAGTCACTCCTAGAGGCGGAATGAACTAGCCCTGCCCTAAGCCCGACAGTCCCCTCCACCCTCAAGCAGCCCCAGGCTCTGCCAAATCTCATGGACAGAGGGGTGGGAGGCCCCGGGACCTGCCCTGCCAGTCTGGGTAGCTCAGAAAGCAGCAGAGCCTGCTCTGGACTCTGACAAATGCCCCATGGCATATTCAGCCAGCGTGTAGGACCCAGGGAGCTTAGACACAGGTGAGGGTCCCCTGACCCCTCTTTTGGGAGGCTGCAGCCTATCTCCAATAGCCAAGAAGTGCTGACAGCTCTGAGCCTTCTCCACACACAGACCCATGGGCTCAGGGGGATGTGCCCCAGCTCTCAGTCCTCAATGCAGCCAGTGGAGAGGTGTGTCCACTGTGGCACTGCAGCACATGGCCTTTGGACAGTGACCAGGCCCACAAAGAAAGGCCTGGGGATTCATGTTTGCTTGGACCTAAACCTGGTCCCAAGGGCCCCAGACAAAACTCTAGCTCCCTTCTGAGGGTTGGAAAAACGAGGGTAACCTCCTGCTGCCCTGAGACCGGGTCAGGTCAGCAAACCGTGCATCTCCAGAATTTGTGGGAAGGACGCAGACAGGGACCTCCTGGGACCTCTGCATGACCCACACAGGGACCCCAGCCATGTCTGACCAGGCACCCGGCACGGAAACCGCTACCCGAGACCCAGGGCAGGAAGGGACAGCATCCAGGGCAGGACGCGGACATGAGGGTGCCCATCTGACAAGGCTCAGTGGCCCAGGGAGCTAGAAATGCAGCCCCTACAGATGTGACAGAGCCTGGGCAGCAGGCCACAGCAAGGCGAGGCCAGGGGCAGCGCCCGGAGGAGCAGCCTGGCTGCTGCCAGCCCTGCTCCCGGGGGCCCTGAGCACCCGCTACTGGGCTGTGCGTTGCCACATGTCTGTCTGTGTTGCATGCATGTGTGGTCAGAGTGTGAGTGTCTGTGGCATGAGAATGTCATATAAGTGTGTAGTGTGAGTGCGTGTGTGGTATGCGTGTGAACGTGTGTGTGGTATGGGTATCTGTGTGGCGTGAGTGTACGCATGGCATTAGGAATGAGTGTGGCGGGGTGTGGGGGAGCAGACTCTTGGCCGTGGCTCCTCTCCCGTCCCCACGGGCACACTGCACACATAGCACCGGGGCTCCCGCGTCCACCCAGAGGGCAGGAATGGCAAGGGGCCAGCCAGTGCACAGCCGCACAGCCAGGCAAGTCCTCCCTGAACAGAGGGCTGGGAGTCAGTGGGAGGCCACTACTGCAGGCTGTCACTTATTACACCAGAGCCCAGAAAAGCCCAGTCCTCGGGGACTAGGTCTCCTGATGGGGTCACACACGTGTGGGACAAGGATCTCAGCTAGGGGAGGATGACACACCGTCCCCCCACACCTCACGGAACCTCTGCCTTTTAAATGGCTCTCGCCTCCCATGTAAGCTGCCACGAAAGGCCCCCAAATGCCCCACTCACAGTGTGGACTGAAAACGCAATTTCAATTAGGGTCCCGGGCTGTCAAAAACATCAAGTTATTAATCTCCTTGTGGTAAATGTGAACTGGGACCTGCTTACACAGCCAATTGAGCGTGCTCTAAATTAGTGTTTGCAGGTAATTGATTCACCTGCCAGCCCCATGCCAGCCAGCTACAAGCTGGTAACGCCACGAACATTAAATAATATGAGGCGGCAAAATGGACCGCCTGATTGGGCCCGCCGTCAGATGCTGTTAAAGCCCAATTTACCCAAATGTTAATGTCTTATTGGTTTAACACAATTTACTACACCTCAGTCGCAGAAAATGATTTTCATGTCCTCTGAAACCTCGCTCCCAGGCACAGCACCAAGAGGTGTCTTTGTGAATGCCATCAGCTCACTTTCTTTTTTTTTTAACATGCTCCCAAGATTTTATAACAAATCTTTGAGAAAACAAACAAACAAAAAAAAGATGAGGCTTAGCACAAGGCCTCTCCCCTGGCCAGCATCTCTTGAGTCTGAGCACAGCTGTCCTGGGGAGTGGTGTGCCCCCCTCCAAGAGAATCAGCCCTGCCTCCCACCTCCACCTCCGCCCCCAGGGCTCCCTGCCCTCCCTGTGTGAGGCTAGGCTGTCTGTGCTCCCAGCAGAAGGACCAGCAGGTTTGAGGGATGTCCCCCTTGCTCACAGGGCACTATCAGAAAAACAGAAAAGCAGCCCGCTCCTTTAACCCAGTGAGTCAGCCTGGCCAACCCCTCCCCCGCCAGACCTTCCGAGGCAGCAGTCTAGCCTGTGTTCAAAGGACCACACCCCAGCGACAACCACCACCTGCTTTAGAAGAGATTTCTATTCCCCAACTAGTTAAGAAAAGAATTCTAAAGTTCCTGGTAGCACAGAAGACAGCAGAAAAATAGCTCTGGACCTTTTCTTCTCTCTTCCGCCCATCTATGGAACCAACCCACACACTTCCTGACACCAGCTGTGGGTCAGATTCTGTGCTGATAAATGAGATGTGGCCTGAAGATGACACTTTCAGACTCCCGAGGACGCGAGCCACAAAACTACATCACCCAGTCATCTGGGAAGTGACAGTGACACGTGCCCACAGGGAGGGAGCTGGGGGCAGAAAGAAGACTCAGCCCACCTCAAGGCTCCAGACGCCCCAGGAGGCTTCAATCATCTTCCTCACATCTGGCCAGGGACATCCCAATACATGACAGCCTCCCCACATCCATCTTCCCACCACCTTTGGCGAGGGTGACCCCTCTAATGCCACCTGTCCTTCAGGAACAGGCTCTCATTCTTGTCATCCCAGTCCCCGCCCGACATCCAGTCCCCGCCCGACAGCCTCCCCACACTCTCAGCTCTTGGGGATCCACAGAGCAGATGGCTTGCTGAATACAGGCCCCGAGGCAGGCATCTCCCATGGGTGGGCGCGGGCCAGCTGAGAGGGGGCGCAGCACACAGGGGGTGTACAACAGAGAGCCTGCGGGCATGCAAGCTGACTCGATACCCTTCGGCACCAAGTGTCAGCAGCTGGGCCAACCCAGGGCACTCGGGTCAGGGGGAGGCTGAGTAGTCTGCGGTCAGTCAAGTCTTCCCAGAGCTCAGCGCGAGGAGAGACTTTCCATCAACAGCCAAGTCCAAAGTGTGGGCTTTGCTAGAATCTCGACTTGAACAAATCGAATGTAGTAAGACAGTTTTGGACCCATACGGGCTAGAGATTGATAATAGTACGGAATTATTATTTGGTTAGATGGGATACTGGCATGGTGGTTACATAAAGGAAAAAAATATTCTTGTCACCTGAGATACCGAAGAATTTACAAGTGAGATGACATGGTGTCTGGGACTCGGTATCAAAATACTCTAGTAAACAAAACTAAACCAGAAACCTGATGAGGACTTCAGAGTTCATCACACTATTCTATTATTTTGAATATTTGAAATTTCTCATTAAAAGGAAAAAAAAAAAGACCTCTATTATGTAGAGGAGCAGGAGAGCTGGGGGAGGATCCCAGGATCCCTGGCCCACACAGCCCTGTCCACAGGCCAGGCAGGGTCGGACCCTAGGATGTGGTGGAGGGGTCCCCAGGAACCACCTTCAGAGCTAGACTCCCCACAGCACAGGGTACAGCCAGCGTGTAGTGGACACCAGGGGTCCATGCTGGGATAAGCTATTCTTGCTCCAGTTTCTTGGTTATTTTTATTTGAGGCATCAGCTATGGGTCGTTATGATCCAACTCAATTGGGAGGTTTCTGGTACAGGGCCGATCTCAGGGACCCACTGTCCAGCCCATGCCCTGGGGTGGTCCTGCAGCACCCTTCCTAACCCAGATCAGGGGTGGGGCCGGGGATCCTGAGAATACCAGACCAGGTGCCACACACTGACAGCAGACCTCACAAACGCAGACACCCAACAGCTCTGCAGGCCCTTCCCATCTTCCTCAGCATGACAGAGCCGGACACCACTGCACCCAGGACAAGGCCACTTTAACCTCTTTCTTCCTGCCCGGTGTAAGAAGAGAGCCTCATGTATGCTCACGTCCAGAACTCCTTTCAGTGTGATTGTTTAAAAAAGACGCCTATGTCCACCCCACAGTAATGGAGGATGGAAACATGACTGCTGACCAGAACTGGCCTGTTGTGACCAGTGCTGACAAAGCAGGCGGGCCAGGGGCCCGGGAGGGCCATGTGGAACCAGCACGCTCCCAGAGCCAGTGCCCTGCACAGAGCAGGTCCCAGGGTGCAGTTGGCCCTGCCACGTGGGGAGGAAGCCAGGGAGGAAAGGGAAGCTGAGGGGAGAGAGGGGAGTAGGGCACCCTGTTCATGGCCCCACCCCAGAGCATCTAGGTGGTACCATTGACCCAGGACATGGGTGAGAAGGAAGCCACCACAGCTCTGAGTCACACATTGGGCAGCCGTGTGCTGACCCTGGGTCCCCAATGAGCTAAGCTGACCAGGCCACACCCATCCCATCTGGGCAGCCCCGGGAAGCTCCCCAGTAGCACGGCTCACTGCAGGCCTAATTGGAGCCGAAGGCCGATGGAGCTCTCCAGAGCACTTTATGAGCCGTTTAACCATCCTTCGACCCCACAGTCCAAGCACAGAAGGTATAATGGCTATGTTTACACATAAAAATGGCAAGCTGTTTTACTAGCGGCCTTCAGAGTCACAAGAGCGGCTATTTGGTAAAGTCTCCTGCAAATTACAGAAACAGAGTCCAAGAGTGGAATGATGGGACACTAAACCACCCAGAAAAGTCATCAAAGGTCATTACCATCAATCACTCTGCTATCAGCCAATGAGGTGGCCCCAGTCAGACGAAAAATAATCTCTGCTCAAGATCCCAGGGCCCTGCTCGGAAGCCCCACCCGATGCCTGTAGCTGCAGCCTCCTCTGTTACTTGCTCGAGGAACATAAATTATTGTTTTCTTGGTTTTTTTTTCTCTCTCAACATTTTAATCTTTACCCAGAGAATCAGGTGGCTTACCTTTCCAGCTCATATTCTTTCATTCCCACTTTTACAGCCTTCATTACCTAGAGGATGGATATTAAGCAAAGACATTTGTATTAAGCAGATAAGTAACAGCCTTATAAATAATGTATAGCAGATTTTCAAAAGAGCCTCTTCTTTAAAGAAAAAAATTAGAATGATACGTGCCCTACAAAAATGTGACAAATTAGAACTTGCTTTTTTTTTTTTCACTCTGTCACCCTGGGTAGAGCACTGTGGCGTCATAGCTCACAGCAACCTCAGTTTCTTGGACTCAAGCAATTCAACTGCCTCAGCCTCCTGAGTAGCTGGGACGACAGGTGCCCACCACAAAGCCTGGCTAATGTTTCTATTTTTAGTAGAGACAGGGTCTTGATCTTGCTCAGGGTGGTCTCGAAGTCCTGACTTTCTAAAGCTCCAAATCCACAGGGGTTATTTAAACCACTCTAGGGCTCTTGCACGGGTGACACATAAACACCAAGCATCCAGTGACAGCTCAGAGGCAGGGGAAGCCTGAGGGCAGGGACATTCAACCGAGATGTGTTTGGTAAATACCTGATGCTACACAAGCTATGGCCACGATCACGTAAAGGTTTCCTTTGTCTCACTTTCATAAAACACAGAGAAGATTAACTCCTACAAGAGGTCACACTGCCCATCAGTCGCCCCTGGTGTGTGTCCTAACGCAAAGCTGTGGCCATCCATGAGCAGGCAATGGGCCACCCCGCCTCCCTGCATGTCTTTCAAGACAGGCTCATCCTTCCTTAGTCTTGTTCCTCCAGTAAAGTGGGAAGGCTTGAAAAAGAATTACGTGAAGATGTTCTCCGAAAATGGATGGCGGCAACTGGCGTCCCTGAATCACAGTTCAGGACAAAAGAATCTTTACAAAGAGCTGGGAGCTCTGGAAATTGTCAGGAAGGAGAGCCCCACCCTCCTGGAAGTCAGGACCATTATTGTGGGAGAATTGCCTGAAGATTTAGCGTTCACCGCCCCCAGGGATGGTGGTGCCTTAATTAAGGTGAGAAACCAAGGCAGAGCATCTCCTGTCCCTGCCCTGTGCCCACTGGGGAACAGAAAAGAGGACTGCTGGGCGAGATGGCTCACACCTGTAATCCTACCACTTGGGGAGGCCAAGACGGGTGGGTCACTAGAGCTCAGGATTCGAGACCAGCCTGAGCAAGAGCCAGACCCCATCTCTACTAAAATCAGAAAAATTAGGGCGGCGCCTGTGGCTCAGTGAGTAGGGCACCGGCCCCATATGCTGAGGGTGGCAGGTTCAAACCCAGCCCCGGCCAAACTGCAACAAAAAATAGCCGGGCATTGTGGTGGGCGCCTATAGTCCCAGCTGCTTGGGAGACTGAGGCAAGAGAATAGCGTAAGCCCAAGAGTTAGAGGTTGCTGTGAGCCGTGTGATGCCACGGCACTCTACCCGAGGGTGGTACAGTGAGACTCTGTCTCTACAAAAAAAAAAGAAAAGAAAAATTAGTGGGGTTCATGGTGGGCTCCTGTAGTCCCACTTACTCAGGAGGCTGAGGCAAGAGGATTGCTTGAGCCCAGGAGTTTGAGGTTGCTGTGAGCTACAATGAAGCCACAGCACTGTACCCAGGGTGACAGAATCCACAAAGCAAGGCTGCTTGTCCACCCACAGAGCCAGCAGCCCACTCACCTCCCGGTGGGCCTCACTGGAGATTCTGTTGGTGTAGCGCAAAACCTCCAGTTCCATGTCTGTCTTAAACACTCGGCTTCAGAGAGAAAAACAAAGAGCAAGTTAGTGACCTCCAGAAGGGCCTGGCTGGAGCCATCTGGGGAGACCTCAGGACTGGCCACACCCTGCCCAGCCCAGGAAGGGGCACCAGGTAAGGCCTGCAAGGGCCAGAGTGGGGCCAGCAAGGCCTAGCAGTGATGTATTCTCCCCAGCCAGGGGTCAGGGGCGCCACGGTACTGCAGGCCTGCACGCCCTTACGCCAGTCACCACAGGCAGGCTGTTTTCTAGTGACAAGACCTAAAAGCTGCTATGGGTGGTAGAAGCAGCCCAACCTCTGTGGCCAGCACAGCCTACCTCCCGGAGCCTCAGTTTCCCCATCCGTGGAAGGGGGGTCATATCGACACGGTAAGGCTGTTGGACCTTAATGCCACCTCCCAGGGCTCTGCTCTGTTGGCTGAAGAGGCCTCTTCTGTCCTCCCTGTCCCCACCCACCTGGTCACAGAGCAGCCCAGGAACACTAGTGACTCGGAATAACGAGTGACTCAGACCCCTGCCTGAGACAGGACTGGGTGGAGGGGGGACCCCAGCCACCTCCAGGGACACATGTGCAGGCACAAACGTGGGGGCAGCCGGGTTGTGTGGGGAGGCAGGATTGTAGGAGCAGGTATATGTGGGGCGGGGGGCCTCAGCCAGGAGACTTGCTGTCCCCCCAGACTGGCTGTGCCTCCCGCAGCTGGACCCAGGGAAAACAAATGTTAATGCACTCAAACTTGGTTAGGTCTTTGGTCCTTGCGATCAGTACTACCCCAGGTACAACTCACAGAGAAGAGCTAAATAAATACTAGTTTTCTATGTCCACCCACTTCAAATAACTCACTCCAGCCCCATGGGCACTGAAATGGCCCCTGTGGGTCATTAAGAGCACAGGCCCAGGACACAGACCCTGGGCTCCAACCCCAGCTCCACCCCTCCAAGCTCCGCAGCTGAGAGCCTGTGTGTTTTGGTTCCCTCATCTGAATTTCTACTGATTTCTTTCTAGGCTGCTATTCAGCACGTCCTGGGCTTTCTTTTAATTATACTTTTGCATCAACTCTACTTTCTCATGCCATTGAGTCACCTCATGAAGAGAATGATCTCTTCATTGGTTCTCCCCTTCTGTTGGAGTACATCCTTAAATACTTTTCCTGTTCCTGAGCTTTTGAGTGTCTCGAAAGGATTTATTTTCCCTTTCTATTTAATCAGTAGTGTTTCTGTGTATAGAGTTCTCTTTTTTTTTTTTTTTGAGACAGAGTCTCAAGCTGTCACCCTGGGTAGAGTGCTCTGGCGTCACAGCTCACAACAACCTCAAACTCTTGGGCTCAAGCGATTCTCTTGCCTTATCCTTCCAAGTAGCTGGAACTACAGGTGCCCGCCACAATGCCCCGGCTATTTTCCTATTGCAGTTGTCATTGCTGTTTAGCTGGCCCCAGCTTGGCTTGAACCCGCCAGCCTCGGTGCATGTGGCTGGCGCCTTAACCACTGTGCTACAGGCGCTAAGCCCAAGGAATAGATTCATTCTTATGGAGCAAATCAATAAGAAGCTTAAAACTCTTAGTGATAGGGTGAAGAAGGTATGTTTCTTCTCTCAGTAACAGAAAGGAAATGCAAATAAAAACTCCAGGAAAAATAAGTTTTAAAAAATGTATAGAAGTTATCAGTACATAAGAGGCTGGCCTTTCCATACAGATGTCCTGGAATCTCAAATTATCAGAACAATTAATTTATTTGTGTCTTTTGTCTCTCATTTTGACAATAAAAATCCTTAAGACTTAAAAAAAAAAAGTATATAAGAAACTCACATTTTTAGGGTGGCGCCTGTGGCTCAGTGAGTAGGGCGCCGGCCCCATATACCGAGGGTAAAAGGGTTCAAACCCGGCCTCGGCCAAACTGCAACCAAAAAATAGCCGGGCGTTGTGGTGGGCGCCTGTAGTCCCAGCTGCTCGGGAGGCTGAGGCAAGAGAATCGCTTAAGCCCCAAAGCTGGAGGTTGCTGTGAGCTGTGTGACATCATGGCACTCTACTGAGGTAAAGTGAGACTCTGTCTCTACGAAAAAAAAAAAAAAAACTCACATTTTTTCGTATGGTACCAAAGTAACACCGTGCAGATTACTTTCTAGTCCAACAGGGAAAATCTAACCCAGTGGTCAACCTTAGGATCAGTAGTGCTAGTCAACTACACATCCTTTGTGTGTTAATAGAGGACAATCACAAATACACATCAGCTCAAATGTATGAGGCTGGATAAATTAAGTTCACGAACTCATCCTAAAAAGAATCCTACACACCTCGTTGCTGAGTATCACTGTGGTCACCGTCCAAGTGCTCCCCTCGGGAAGCTGTGTACTGACACCAGCACCTAGTCCACACTTTAAAGCAATTTTTCTAGGATGAGTTGGTGAACTTAATTGTCAGGTCTTCATGAGACAACAGCTCTGATGGCCATTCCACAAACAGTTCCCGGAGCGCTTTGAAACAGAGTCCACTGTACCTAACGGGTGCCCCTCTTCTCCCCAACTTGATTTCCAGTGACCATTATAGCTCTTTGTGCACACGTGTGCCCAGCCATTACCTCCCAATTATTAGTAAGAATACATGGTGTTTGTTTATACTTCGCTTAGGATAACAGTCTCCAATTCCATCCACGTTCTACAAAAGACGTTATTTTGGTGCGACTAAGCGGCACTCCATGGTACACCACGGTGTATACTCTCTGTGCATACCACATTTTCTTTTCTTTCTTTTTTTTTTTTTTTTTTGTACAGACAGAGTCTCACTGTACCGCCCTCGGTAGAGTGCCATGACATCACACGGCTCACAGCAACCTCCAGCTCTTGGGCTTACGCGATTCTCTTGCCTCAGCCTCCCGAGCAGCTGGGACTACAGGCACCCGCCACAACACCCGGCTATTTTTTGGTTGCAGTTTGGCAGAGGCCCAGTTTGAACCCACTACCCTTGGTATATGGGGCCGGCGCCTTACTGACTGAGCCACAGGCGCCGCCTCATACCACATTTTCTTTACCCACTCATGAAATGATGAGCACTTGGGTTGATGCCACATCTTTTTTATTTTTATACATTTTAAACTTCCCCTCCGCCTTCAAAAACACTAAGATTCACCACTGACACAAACAGTTATGAATGTTACGAATCCTGACAAGGAAAAGGCAACAGAAGTCGGGAGGTGAGGGCAGGGGGCTGGGGTAAGAGGCAGAAAGGGCAGGGCCTGGCCCACAGAGCGGGACGACATGAGAGTTCACGGGCGGAAGAGGATGAGGAAGAGGAGGCAGTGTGAGGAGATGGCGCCTGCAACCGAGCAGAGAGTTAGAAACAACCTTACGAGTAAAAGAGTGGGGGGCAGGGGCTGGAGAAGACCTGGCAAGGGTCGGCAGTTTACTCTCATCTAGCCTTCCAGTATAGAGTCTGTGCTGGTGGAGTTCTTTCTCTTTAGGGTGGAGGGAAGCAGAGTCTCATGTCACCATGGGCAGAGTGCTGTGGCATCACAGCTCACAGCAATCTCTAACTCCTGGGCTCAAGGGATCCTCCTGCCTTAGCTTCCCAAGTGTCTGGGACTACATGCGCCCGCCACAACACCCAGCTAGCTTTTCTATTTTAGTAGCGACGAGGTCTCACTCTTGGTCAGGCTGATCTCAAACTCCTGAGTGCAAGCCATCCACCTGCCTTAGCCTCCCAGAGTGCTATGGTTATGGCGTGAGCCACCGTGCCCAGCCTGGTGGCTTTCTTAAGCATGTGCACATATTGCTTTGATGATACTTTATAAAAGCTTAAACGAGGGGCCTCCGTGATGGCAAAAACCATCCATTCCTTTCACATCACGATTAAGTGCCAGCTGGATGCGCGGGGACGGAGTGGAGTGAAATGGCACATCCTTCCCTCCTGGAGCCCGAAGACTGAGGAGAGGAGTGTTGTACAAGCAAGCACATGATCACAATTAGGGAGGAGGGCTGCGGGGAGGCCTGTCTGCAGTGCCGAGACCTGGAGAGGGCAGAGGGACATGGAGCAGCCCCAGTTGACTCCCTCTGCTGAAGGCCTCGCAAAGGCGGAGAGCTCCCCAGGGATCCCCTCAGCAGCCAGCCATGTTCCCTTTACTGACAAGGACCCTCCCGCACCAAGTCTCCAAGGGACCACCTCTCCTCTACAAAGAGAGCACACAAAAGCCCCCTCAAGATCAGCAAAGCCAGAGTGTCTACAATAGCAGGTCAGCGCCCACCTCTCCATCCAGGGGGCACCTCCCACCACCTTCTCTCCCTCCTCCTCAGCCTGCCCAGACAGCTCAATGGAGCTGGCCTGAGTAGAGAGGCTTGGCCACTGCCCACCTCCATCAGGAGTTTGAGGTTGCTATGAGCTATGATGCCATGCCCTTGGGGACCTCACAGGAGCAGCCCGAGTGAACCAGCCAGCTGATGACTCATAGTCTCCAAGACGCCACACAGCTGGAACAGCCAGCCATTTGTCACTGGGAAATGAGGATGGCTTCTTGCAGCAGAGGACACCTTCCCAAGACTGTAAAAGCTTCTGGGGAAGGTGGAAAAAACAAACTCACAAGCCCAGTGAGACTTGTTCAAAAGAACATCTTTCCTTTCTCAAGGAGGCTGAGCCTGAAGCTGATAGCACCGTAGTTTACCATTGGAAAGGGGCCTCAGATTCCTCAGGGCAAGCCTCAAGCAGTCCCACCCGGGGCCACAACGCTAGCTGCTGTTCCCTACAGGATGGGGGACCAGCCTCATGTGGTCCTGAGCCAGCAGCTCAGGTCCTGAGGCCCAAACACACTCTCACTTGTGTGAAGCTTCCCACAGCCACTCTCAATGGCGCCAGCGTTGGAACCCGTATTGATGGAACAGGCCTGGGGCTGAATGCAGGGTGGACCTCGGAGTGACAGCACAGGTAGGCACCAGGCCAGACTGTGCCCAAGCCCACACCTCTGACCGCTCCACCTCCCCTGGGCAGCAGCATCCCTCTGCCTCTCTTTGCAGCTTCAAGGCCTGATCCTTCCCTCCAGCTACTACTTTGCCACCACATTAGACTCAGGGCCAGAGCCCACCCATCCACATGGGGAAGTCACAGAGCTAGATGGACAGCCCAGCAGGCTCCTGTCACCTGCCTTACCAGCCCCCCCCGCAAGGCCCCCTCTCCTGCCACGCACAGCAGGGGAGAATATAGGATGGCTCCTCTCCATGTCTCCATTTTTTCTTTCTTTCTTTTTTTTTTTGAGATAGTCTCACTTTGTGTCCTGGGTAGAGTGCCATGGTGTCACAGCTCACAGCAATCTCAAACTCTTAGGCTCAAGCAATTCTCTTGCCTCTGCCTCCCAAGTAGCTGGGAGTACAGGCACCCACCATAGTGCCCGGCTAGTTTTTCTATTTTTAGTTGAGATGGGATCTTGCTCTTGCTCAGGCTGGTCTTGAACTCTTGAGCGCAACCAATTCACCTGCCTTGGCCTCCCAGAGTGCTGGCATTACAGGCGTGAGCGACTGCGCCCAGCCTAACCTCCCCATCTTCCCAAGATCATTACTCCCACCCCACACGGCTCCTTGTCACAGATGAATGAACTCATCTCCCACGTTGTGGAGAACACAGAAGCCAGCAGATGGGCCCCCTCTCACTCTCCCCTCCTCCGCCCATTCATCTGATTTCCCTCCCTCTCCCTC
Source organism: Nycticebus coucang (assembly GCF_027406575.1). Classification (NCBI taxonomy): domain Eukaryota; kingdom Metazoa; phylum Chordata; class Mammalia; order Primates; family Lorisidae; genus Nycticebus; species Nycticebus coucang. The sequence continues at coordinate 128,899,028 of NC_069789.1, read as the reverse complement.
TGCTTACAAAGAGGCTGTCCTGTCCCTCACCTTCCACCCACCTGCCCCTCCTACTAGCACCTCCATGGCCACTGAAACAGGCTCCTCTCTAGAGGAAAATCCTCCCAGCACTCCTTGTTTTGGGTGAGGAGAACACATTTTATTTTCATGTATTTTTATTTATTTTTTTCCAAAGTCTCACTCTGTGCCCTGGGCCATGGTGTCACAGCTCACAGCAACCTCAAACTCTTGGGCTCCAGTGATCCTCCTGCCTCAGCCTCCCAAGTAGCTGGGACTATAGGCACCTGCCACGACACCCAGCAACAACTTCTCCATCTTCTCACCTCCCTGCTCCTTCCCTTCTCGCTCTGCCTCCCTCACACTGCCGGCCCTCCCTCCCTCCCCCCCTTGGCTTTCCCATCTGCACCTACCTGCAGGTTGTAGGAGCCTGGAGCTCAGCATGTGAGGACTCCCACCATACCCCGGTCTCAACAGGGCCCCGCCACCCTGATCCTGCCCCTGCAGAAAGCTGGGCATCACCCTCGACACTGGCCTCTCACCTACCACTCCCCACAGCCAACTGTGGCCAGGGGCTGCCATCCCCCTCCATGCTGGCTCAGACCCTCCATTTCTCTCTATCCAGCCCTACCAGCCTCTGGGCCCCCAGCAACCGAGGTCTTTAGAAAATGCAAACCTCACTGGGCTCCCCCATATTTAAAGCCTTGCAGCAGCTTCAGGTGTCCTCAGGATGCAGTTAAAATGCGGCAGCATGACTCCTGTGTCTGCCACGCCCCCCCACGCTCTCCCAGCCTCCTTCCTCCCGTGCCCAGAACTCACTCCTGCCTCCGCTCCTGCCGCCTGGAACACGCCTCTCCATCTCCACCCCACCCCTCCCCTGCCGCCTGGAACACGCCTCTCAATCTCCAACCCACCCCTCCCCTGCTGCCTGGAACACGCCTCTCCATCTCCACCCCACCCCTCCCCCGTCTGTGTTCACTGGGCGGTTTACATGAATCCTCAGAAAACTCCAACACTTGTGGTTTCTTTCTTTTTTTTTTTTTTTTGAGACAGAGTCTCACTCTATCACACTGAGTAGAGTGCTGTGGCATCCTCACAGCTCACAGCAACCTTAAACTCTTGAGCTCAAGTGATCATCTTGCCTCAGCCTCCCAAGTAGCTGGGACTACGGGTGCCAGACGCTATGCCCAGCTAGTTTTTTTTTTTTAGTAGAGATAGGGTCTCGCTCTTACTCAGCCTGATCTCGCACTCCTGAGCTCAAGCAATTCACCTGCCTCAGTTCCCAGAGTGCCAGGATTATAGGCTTGAGTCACTGTGCCTGGCCCACTTATAGTTAAGTCTTTTCCCAAAAGACTGTAGCTTTGGAGGACAGGTCCCAGGCCCAAAACAGTGACCAGCTCACACAGGAACCACACCTGTCAGTGCTACCTACTCACTGTGCTGAAACCAGAAAATCCCTGTCTCTAATGAGGGAGCTGATGGCCCCAAGGGTCCCCAGCAGGGCAGCTGGGGTGCTGCTAAGCCTGCTGTGCTGGGCAGTGCAAGGGCACAGCCTCCCCAGGCCTCCGTGTCCCAAACTCCCACTGCCCTGTCCCCAGTCACACAGGTAAGAAGAGGTGGCCCAGGGCTTGAGCCCTTACTCTGCCTCCCCCTGCAGCTCCAGCCTTGTCCTCTGAAGACGAGAAGGAAGCACCTGTAATCTGCCTCTTCTGATCAGAGGCCGCCAGCATCTTAGCTACGGGGCCCAGAGTCCTGCTTTCTTTTCTAATTTTACTTTGGACAAACTGGGCCTCTAGCTAGTCTACTCGGGACATATTTTTTCAGTAGTATTAAAAATTAAAAAAAAAAAAGAAAGAAAGAAATAGAAGCAGGACAAGACGAAGGCCACTCCCTGATAAAAGCAGCCTGGCTGGGCTTTGGCCTGGCCTGGTCCAGCATAACCCAAGCTCAGGGATCCTCAAACTGCGGCCCGCGGGCCACATGAGGCGGTGTGGTTATATTTGTTCCCGTTTTTTTTACTTCAAAATAAGATATGTGCAGTGTGCATAGGAATTTGTTCATAGTTATTTTTTTAAACTATAGTCCGGCCCTCCAACGGTCTGAGGCACAGTGAACTGGCCCCCTTTTTAAAAAGTTTGAGGACCCCTGTAAGCTTATAAGGATCTGCTGTGTGCCGGCTTAGTTACCCACCATGGGCACAGTGGGCCTGAAGCCCTGCCCAGGCAGCGGGCAGCCTGGTCCAGCTACCTCCAAGACATGAGCACAGAGACTTTGTCACATACGAAGTTTGGGCAGAAGGCAGCTCGGGCCAGGAAAAGGATGGACATTGCAGGTACGGCCTCACACAGGGTCCCCGGCTCATGGCCACACCGTGAGCACCCCTAAACCCAGGGGCTGCTCAAACTGGCAGCAAGACAATGATCCCTGCCTCACCTGGGGCCCAGTCACCTGCAACAAGCCTGAAATGACAAAAACTAGGCCAGGCAGAGATTTACTTGTGCCATTTTTTCTTCCCCCTTAAAAATATTCACAGGTCACAAACCTGCCTATGGGCATTAAACTCAAGATGAAGACATCAATTAACAAAGTAGTCTAAATGCTCCCCTGATTAAAATAGTACCAAGACAGGCTGAAGTATTTCCAAAATTGGTCTCTAAGCATCAAAGAGACACTGTGTTGAACAAAACCCATCGGAAGGGTCAGGAATTCCATTTCTCCTGGAGGTGGATATGCAGGGAATGGTGATGTGGGAGCCAGGAGGACCGAAACTCAAGTTCCACAGGCCTCCCAAAGCCATCCCCTTCTCTACTCCGTGACCCAGTGAAGCAAGGGATAAAGTCCCACAACATGAGGGACAGAAAGCAGACAGCCGGTTGGAAGGCTATAAATTCGGGACAATGAGTAAGTCTTCTCGCCAGCACGGTGGCTCACACCTGTAATCTAGCACTCTGGTAGGCCGAGGCAGATGGATCACCTGAGCTCAAGACCAGCCTGAGCAAAAGTGAGACCTCATCTCTACTAAATATAGAAAAACCTCTAGTCTGGTGTTGTGGCGGGCACCAGTAGTCCCAGCTACTCAGAAGGGTGAGACGAGGGGACAGCTTGAGACCAAGAGTTTGAGGTTGCTGTGAGCTATGACGCCAAGGCGCTCTACCCAGGGTGACAGAGTGAGACTGTCTCAGTAAGAAAGAAAAAAGAAAAACTAGTCTTCTCAAAGAAAAGAGGGTCAGATGGGCACAGTGGCTCACACCTGAAATCCTAACACTCTGGGAGGCTGAGGCTAGTGGATCACTTGAGCTCAGGAGTTCAAGACCAGCCTGACCAGGACCCTATATCTCTACTAAAAAAATAGGAAAACCTAGCTACCCTGTGCTACGTTGGGCACCTGTAGTCCTGTCTACTCAGGAGGCCGAGGCAAGAGGATCCCTTGAGCTCAGGAGTTTGAGGTTGCTGTGAGCTATAATGTCACAGCACTCTAGCGAAGGCAACAGAGTGAGATTCTGTCTCAAAAAACAAAAATAAAAAAACCCAGAGTCATGAAGAAAATGATGGTTTAGCTCAGCCATGAGCTGAGAGTGCCTGAAACTAACCTGCCGAGGCCAGGAGGCCTGGAGGGAGGCCCAGCTCCCCGCCAGCCCAGGGCTGAGCAGCGCCCTTCCCCCATCTGGTATTTCTGTGCCCATCATCTCCTGCTGTCTGTCCTGCCGTGACTCGCGTTCTTATTCTCCCTCCCCCTTTGGCTTCCTTGCCAACGTGGGGTTAAACACCTACTCATTAGGAGCCGAGGATGAGCCGCCTACTAGAACATTTCTCACACACACGGAGAATGTAGGCCATCATCTACGCACCTTTTCTAATTCGGGACATGCTACCCAGGATGTGGGATCCTGGGGTACTTCTGCCTACAACCCATCCATGGCTCCCCATCCCCTGTGCTCACAGAAAGGCACGGGGAGCAGAAATAGATCTGTTACCCATACAGCCTGATGAATGCAGGCAAGACACTTCCACTCCGTGTAATTAACAGTTCTAAAACCGGCGGATGAGTCAATTTAACACAGTCTCACTCAAAAACTCGAGAAGGTACACGGCAATTGCTGACATGCTTGCTTGCTCTCCTGGTGACGTTTCCAGAGGTACTTAGCTGAAACCCCAGGCGCTGAGCTCTCAGACTGTACGAGAACATCTTTTATTTCCTACCCTCCCTTCAGATCAATTTAATCATCTGCAAAACAGTAAAGGAGAACCACAGCCTAAATTATGGAAGTAAGACGCCTGCTCTTTTTAAGTCTCAACTTTTGACCTTCGCATTCCAACTGCACTACCCAGCGCAAGAAAAGAAATTATCCGTTATGATCTCATGTTTGTGGGGAAGAGTGTGATTATAGAGGAATTTACAGGAAATCAAAAAGGCACTGCTTGAGAGAATGGAAAACAATAAAACAGTCACAGAAAGGAAATGAATGACACCCAAACAGAAATGAGAAAGCGAGCTCCTCTGCACCCGGAGAGGCTGCTGGACGACTCCCAAGCAGACAGCGGGTGCCAGGAAGCGTGTGCCTGCTGGGGGAAGCTTCGCTGCACACCGTGGTCCCCCACGCTGCTCCACCTTGGCCTTAGCACAAGGTCCACTGCTAAGGGCCCAAGTGTCCCTATGCATCTAATGGGCCAAGCCTGACCTGAGAGAAAGGCTGACACTTAAACAGGTCCCACCCTCAAGGGTGGGGGTGAGGGGAGTGTGTGTGTGTCCAGCACAGGATCCTGGAACCAACAGCCTGGGATCAACTGGCTTTTTGGGGGGAAAGTCACTCAGGTCCCTGTGCCTCAGTTTCCTCATCTGCAGCATGGGGATAACTAGGACACGTACCTAACATAAATGAAACACCTCTTTAAGGTGACGCTAGGTAAGTGCTTAGCACAGTGTGTTGAACACAGGGGTTCTCAGCAGTGACAATCAGTACTAAAATGTGCCAGCACCTGACTTACCCTCTCAGTCAAACCTTGAGCCACCCTCTAACTCTGCAGGTGAGGGACCTGAGGCTGGGCGAATCTCCACACCCATACCACGAGTTAGAGACGTGTTACTACATCTCCACTTCACAGATCAAGAAGCCAAACTCTGTGGCTCACACCTGCGATCCCTGCACTCTGGGAGGCTGAGGCAGGAAGATCTCTTGAGCTCAAGAGTTTGAGGTTGTTGTGAGCTACAATGATGCCACTGCACTCTACCCGGCGCACCAGAGTGAGCGTCTGCCTTGGGGAGGGAGGGGCGGGTGTTAACTGAAACTCAGAAAAGTGACTTTGTGCGGTGAGGGCAAGCTGAGGTTACAACCTGGGTGTCCCTGAGTTGATGTTTTCTGTTACCCCCAGGCAGCTTCCTGCCCCAGGGCCCCATAAAGAGAGGGTGGTGAAAGCATTCAGGACACGGGGCCCAAGCACACGTCACTGAGTCATAATTTAACACCACAGAAAGGGACCTGCCCTCCCCCTCCCCCCGTTCCACCTAGAATCCTCCCGTTGGTACCTCGGGGAGGGCAGTGATCATGACTACAGAGGATCCACTGAGAGTGGCTGGGACCCAGGCTATTAAAACATACCCCTGAGGCAGGAGGGACAACGTGACATTTCTAAAATAATTCTGCTGCCGTCAAATGCCAAATAAATCCTTTCTGCTGCTCCCTTTAATAAAGCTGGGAGGCATTCTCATGAACACAGACTCTACCTCAAAACCTTGGAAATGTCACTAGAATTGAAGTGTGCCTGTTGCAAAGTGACAAGCTAATGACTCAGGGCTCAGGAGATGTCGGAGTGTATGACCCAGATGTGGTCCCCAAAGCACCCACGTTGTAGTGACCACCAGGGAAGATCACATGTAAGGCGACATACGCAGCCCTGGGCCCTCTCTGCATCCCTGGAATTTATTCTTCTGCCAGCTGGGATGGGAACTTGCAGACATACTGCCTCAACCTCCTCAGGTGTTGTGGCCATGAGGGTACTGGGCTGATGCTGCTGACGGAGCTAGGAGGGCCCACCGGGCCTCCGACTCTCCCGAGTGGCAGTGCCAACACCTACTGGCAACCCTCAGATCCCCACCTCTGCCCTCCCTCTCTCCCAGAGGCACCTGCTTCAGCTCCAACACCCCCAAACAAGTACCAGATCTGTCCTGGCATCTGCCCATCTTTGTGACATACCACCCTCTGTGCAGGACAAAAACCCAGAGTTACCTTCAGCTCCACCCCCAGCTCAACCATCAGCCAGCTCCTCCCAGAAGCCTTCCTCTCAACTGCTGCTCTCCCTCAGCTCTGTCACACCACCACCCTCCACTCCACCTGGACCCTGCCACAGTCTAACAGGCCACCTGTTCCCATTCTTGCCCTGCAGCAGAGTCACACATCTGTGGCCAAAACGATTTTTAAAAACGCAAACCTGATCCTACCATTCTGTTGCTTAAATCCATCAAGATTTCTTATGTTTCCCATTTCTCTCAAGTCAAAACTCACCAACACCTGCCCAGCCACTGACTATTTCTCTGACCACCCAACCCCCAGACCCCACAGCCCTGGCTCTGCACCAGCCACAAAAAGCCATCAACCTTTCTCCTGTCTCTAAGAACAAGTGACCCCTCGGCGCCTACATTTCCTCCTGGGCACAGCATCCCCGAGCTCCACGTCAGGTGAGTTGGAGCTGCCAGCTAGTTGGAGAAATGTGATCACACGGACACAGAATGAAACATGAGAAGTGGCGTGATGATGTGGCAAAGGCCCTGCCTCGCTCTCATCTACAGTTGCGGTAAGAGCAGCCATCCAACAAAGAAAACACATTTTGCTGCATCAAAGGGCAACTCGGTGGCTTAGAAAGAAAACTCCGCAGCACATCTGAGTTGAAGGGCCACTTCCAGGGCCCACAGAGGCAACGTCCAACTGAAAAGGCTCGCCCTGCGGCCAGCAAACAGAAACCAGGTGTGCTGCAGGTGAGGGCTGCCGGAATCACCAACAAAAGAAAGAAGGTAACAGAAGAACATTATGTACAACAGGAAGCCACCTCTGTCAAGATACAAGTGTGACCTGAGGAGAACCAGGGGATCACGTGTGAATGAGGTTTACTTCTGCCCTTTCCACCTTCTTTCTGAGCCACAGTATGTTTGCCTTACTTACAGCAGGAGTTTTTAAAAGACCGAAAACAAAGGAAGTGAAGAGAGACATTCAATTGCTATTTAAGTGACTCATTCCCTTTGGAAAAAACCAGCCAGCCAGTCAACAACAACAAACAAATAAAACAATTAAGGCTAAAGGAAGATGTTCTGGAGACCTGCTTTCTGAGGGGCTGAGATGGGGTGAGCAAGAATAGCAGGGTCTCCTGTCCCCGTGAGCTGAGCACAACAGTCAAGGTGGCTACAGGTAATACTCACCACTCAACCATCTCTGGGTGAAGGGTGGTGTTGTTGACATTGAACCTACGGAGGAAAAATAAATTGAGCCCATTAGTTCAATGGTCTATCATGTAAAACATGGTATTCAAGACATACATACCACAATTGAGAGAGGGCCCCAAATTTTAATTTCCTGACTCCGTGACTGGCAGAAGGCCAGCTGCTATTTCCTGCAGCAGACCTGGCAGCCTGGGTCTCATGTCTTCCAAGTACAGTCAGTAGGAGAGCAAGCTTTTTGGCTGTAAAACACCATGCCCTACCTACGCTGACAGAGCACAGCCTCTTCTGTCAAGTATACTAAATACACATACCAGGAGTGCCAGAAGGAAAAGAGAGAGCGGAGCAAAAAGAATATTTGACAAGCAGAATAAATTCAAAGAGGTCCACACCCAGACCCATCACACCCAAACTGTCAAAAGACCAAAAGTATCAAGAAAGCAACAAGAAAAAAAAGCAATTCATCATATACAAGGGATCTCACTAAGATGAATGACAGATTTTTCATCAAAAAGTATAGAGGACAGAAGGCAATGGGTGACACATTCAAAGTGCTAAACATCAAATAAAAAATGTCAACTGAGAATTCTATACCTAGCAAAGTTATGCTTCAAAATTGAAGGAGAAGGTTACGTGGCTCATGCCTGTAATCTCAGAATTTTGGGATGCCTAGATAGGAGGATCACTCGAGCCTAGGAGTTTCAGGCTGCAGGGAGCTATGATTACACCACTGTACTCCAACCTAGGGGATAGATTAAGACCTTGTCTCAAAACAAAACTAAACTAACAATATACTTTAAATGGGTAAATTGTAAGGTATGTGAATTATATCCTAATAAAACTTTTCTTAAAAAGTTACTAAATTATGCATATAATGAATTTCATTGTACATAAATTCTAGTTCAATAAAGTCGATTTATAAAAATTGACAGAACAGGAAAGAAAAATAGACAAATCCACAGCACAGTCTGAGATTTTCACATAACTTTTGTGATAGAACAATGAAATAGAAACCAACTGGGAAAGATGTCAAAGATATGAACAATACAATTAGCCAATATGATATTTTAACATTTACAGAACACAACAGCCAAAAATGGCGAACATATGCTCTTTTATTTATACACAAAACATTGGGTGGCGTCTGTGGCTCAAAGGGGTAGGGCACCGGTCCCATATGCCAGAGGTGGCGGGTTCAAACCCAGCCCTGGCCAAAAAACGACAAAAAAAAAAAATTATACACAAAACATTTATCATAATGGATGTATGCTGGAAGTTTCAACAAATGTTAAGGGTTAAGATCCAAGACCTGTTCATTGACCACAGTTAGAATTAAACTAGAAATCAATTAAAGAAAGCAAAATATAAAATCTCAACTTATTCCATGATTGTATTAATGTACACAGCTATGATTTAATAAAAAAAACTCAACTTATTTAGAAATTAAGCAACAGGGGAGGGGGTGGGGCCTTGGTGTGTGTCACACTTTATGGGGGCAAGTCATAATTGCAACAGGGACTTTGCCTAACAATTGCAATCAGTGTAACCTGGCTTATTGTACCCTCAATGAATCCCCAACAATTAAAAAAAAAAAAAGAAAGAAATTAAGCAACAGACTTCTAAAAACCCACTGTTGAAAGACAAAAGTCACAACAAAATTAGAAAATAAAAATATGAAAGATCGCAACCTCTGCAACGCAGCTAAAGCAGTGCTTACAGGAAAATTTATAGCTCTAGGTGTATCTACTAGAAAAGAACACTGAAAATCAATGGATCTTTGCTTCTGTCCTAAGAACATACCTTTTTTCCTTCTCAAGAAGCTAGAGAAAGAGAAGCTATTAGAAGGAAATTTAAAAGAACAGAAAACCAGTGAAATAAAAAGCAAATATATGACGAAGAAAAATCTACAAAACCAAAAGCTGCTCTTTGATAAGGCGAATATAAATGAAAAGGTAGCCCCAGGAGGCAAAAGGATGAGGTCAGGGTACATCCCTGGTACAAGAGACTCACATGTGACCCAGAGCTCAACCTGCTGGTGAGACAGCTGGGGAAGAACAACATGGCCCAGCCCAGGTATAGGCCTCAGCTGAGAAGCCTTAGCAAAACTTCGACTCTCTGGATTCCAAGATCTGCTCCACCACATGTAAGTATGTGCAGAGTTGTTACTTCCTGCAAGGCAGGGACTCTCCATGGCTCCATTAAAGGTGTTGGAAAGCACTATCTATTGCCATGGTTGAGACCAGCAGCCCTACTCCTGGCTGAGCAGGCTGAACAGGAGGCAGGGACAGGGGAAAGCAAGGGTCCTGGCAGGCCGGGAGGACTCCTGGGACCTGAAAATTTCAGGATTCTTAATACACAGACAGGACGACGTGATTCACAGTTAAAACTTAAATGTTGTTAAAGCAAAGCCCTACTTGGGAAATATCAAAGACACTACAGGCAGCCAGGATGAAGAACAGGGAGCAGAGGACATAAATCACGATGACAAACAGACTGCCTCCCACTTTACCAACGTCACTTTGACTTTAGGAAAAGCAGTGGCCTATATACTCAATAGCCAAACACACCAGCAGAATTTCACTTTACCCGATGCATGCGAGAATACACACATACACAGACAGGCCTACGCTGAGAAAAGAGGCACACACCAACACACACTGACAGATACACGCTCAGACGGACAGACGTACGTGCACACGTACCTGCACAGACACACTTGTGAACATACCAGTGCACGTGAAGGCATACACACTTAGGGGTGTATAGACACACACGCATTCAGACAGGCTTAAACTTAGATGCAGAAAGAGCCACACCCAGATACACACACTCACAAAGACACATGCAGGCTGATGTGTATACAGACAGACCCATGCAAACCACATTTGGACACATATGTAAGTCTCCAAAAGACAGTGTTGACAGACTGAACTCTGAGCAATGAAATTCAGATATTCCTTGTTTTGGCCTCTGTGCTAGTCAGCATTTTGTACAATGACCATTAATGACCATGATGTAAAAATAACAACAAAACCCTACAGGTGCCTGTGACAGTGGCAATGTCCTGGAAGCAGAGAGTAATTTTCCAGTGGGCTCTAAACACAGGGTGGGCCGTGTGGGTCTAAGCCCCTGCTGCAGGCCTTGCCTTTCTCCCTGGGGTTTCTAACCCAACAACAGAGGCAGCACCCCCAGCCCCCAACTACTCTACCCACTGCAGGGGGGCTGCCTTGGATTCTTGCCTCTTCTAGGTAAGAAGACTTCCCCCCACCCCCAACTGAGATTTCCATGGACCACATTAGAAACCCAATCCCGCATATTAACTGGATATACCACTTAACAGCAACCAGGAAGCCATGGTCTCCAAACCACAAACTGGCATTTTGCTATAATTGTCAAGTTTTAATAATGTCACTCTACTTCTTCGGTTTAAAAATTCACATCTTTGAGGCGGTGCCTGTGGCTCAGCGGGTAGGGCGCCGGTCCCATATGCCAGAGGTGGCGGGTTCAAACCCAGCCCCGGCCAAATTAAAAAAAAAAAAAAATTCACATCTTTGAATATTAATATTCCTGCATTAACAACCCCCCCCATTCAGCATTTCATCTTTAACTGCTTATTTAAATGGAATTAATTTGTAACTGATTGTCTTCAAATATGCAAGGCAATTTAAGTAAATGCCAAAAGATAAGAAATATGCTTATCCTGAACAAACAGCTGATGTGAAATATGGACCATCTTCCTTTCTGAGACAATGCCATGGAATAAGAGTCCTCTGAGACTCATGCCCTACCAGCCCAGGGTTCAGGACATACTACGCTCTGCATATTTGGGAGGAAATGTCTTACACTTGGCAGCCACCTGCTGAGCCCTGCAAACCTGATAAATGGGCAGCCCCCTGGCTCAGGCACCTGCATGCCTCAAACCATCTCTCTCACTTCAGTCTCCTGCTCTCAAGAAAACATGCCCTGCGGTCCATCTCCTCATGATACAGGGCTCCCCTGCTCAGGGCTGCATAGGGACCCCCACTTGCTAGGCTGGGGCAAACAGACTTTTTCCAGACTGCACTCTCTGGACACAAGTGGCAGCAGAGAAAGCAGCCAGACCAGTATCTCACCTGGGCAGCCCTTCCTCAACTGAAAAGCATGCACCCTGCTGCTCTGCCTGGGACAGAGACAGTGAGGATGAAATTCATTTGCTAATACATTCATTCTCTAATGAACAAGGTCAGGATGCTTTCTGTCTGCCGGCTCCAACCAAGAGTTACAGACCCCTGCCCTGCTTGCAGGCAGTATGTGCACCCCTAGACCAAAGACCCACGTGGGTTTTTCAACTTAGGAATTCCCCGACTCTGCTGCTGGAGGCTTTGTTACCCTTCTTTCTATGTCTTTCTCTGAAAATAAACTCTTTTTTTTTTTTTATTAAATCATAGCTGTGTACATTAATGTGGTCATGGGGCACCATACACTGGTTTCATAGACTGTTTGACACATTTTCATCACACTGGTTAACACAGCCTTCCTGGCATTTTCTTAGTTATTGTGCTAAGACATTTACATTCCACATTTACGAAGTTTCACATATACCCTTGTAAGATGCACCGCAGGTGTAATCCCCCTCCCCTCCCTTTCCCCCTTCCCCCTATTCTTAGGTTGTAACTGGGTTATAGCTTTCACGTGAAAGCCATAAATTAGTTTCATAGTAGGGCTGAGTACTTTGGATACTTTTTCTTCCATTCTTGGGATACTTTACTAATGTAAATAAACTTTGTCCTGTCACGTACTCGCATAGTCTGGGGTTTCAAAAATGCTGGTAACACTCAGGTGCTCAGAGATCCACCATGCCTTACTGTGCTCCCAGTCTGCGGGCACCAAGTGCTCCAGGCAGCCACAGACCATAGGAAGAAGTCTAAGGCTCTGCTCACTGAAGAGCCATTTCCCCTCCCAGCTCCCCGACCCCTAGCCCACAGACCAGCCCTGCTCCATGCCCTCACCCAGACCTGGTAATGGGCACCTGACCCCACTCACACATCCCAGCCTCTTGCCAGAGCCCATGGCAAGGTCTGCTCCTTCCAGACCTTCCATGGGACTCTCCCTGCTAGGATCAAGCCATACACAGAGCCGCAGCCAAAGCCTGGGCCAGACCCCGAACTCAGAATGAGCCCCATCACCACCACCACCACCTACTTCCACCACCCTGTTACAACCACTCTAAGCCACACCCCTTGGTGAGCCCAGTGGCCCTGGGCCTCTTAGGCCTTGGGCAGGTCTTCAGCTCCCTGTTTCCTCTGCTCCCTGTCTCCTACCATCCTTACCACCAGGACACCCAGCACACTTCATGAGAACAGGCAGCCTGGCCCAGCCAGCCCTGACATGGGGAGACCGAGGGAGGTCTGAGACCAGGGCAGAGCCCAAGTGGGATGGACCCTTGGACAGGCCACCTGAGTGGCCACATCTAGAGAAGTCACAGGCCTACAGTCCAGCTGGACCAGGGCCCACAGGTCAGACCACCATTCTGCTACAAGTTCCTTCTGCCTGCAGCCAAGGGATAAATATAGCCTGGGCAGTCCCTCAGGACAATGCAAGAGGCCAACCAGAGACCCAAAGTGGGAGGTGTTCCAGAGACACTGAAGAGCGTCAAAAATGACAACTCCAGGAACAAGGAGCTTCGTCAGGGCAGTGAGAGACCAGGGGTGGAAGCAGTTAGAATTGGCAAGTAGGATGGCAGTGAGCTTCACCTTGCTCGGGAAACAGCAAACCGCTGGGGCTGCACCGGCGGGCAGGCGCTTGGGTAAACTGAGCTGCAGTGGGCCTCAAGCCCGGCCTGGCAGGCGGGCAACAGGGGATGAGCTGTACCCAGATGCCAGGATCACAGACGTGTACAGACCTGACTTCGCAAGGGAAAGACCCAGGAGGCAGCTGGGGGCAGAGGCTGGTACCCATGGCACACAGTATTTGAGGCACCTGCTGATGGCCTCTGCCCCGAAGGTAGAGTTACACAAGAGATGACACAGAGAGATGTAAGGCCCAGATGGAGGAAATGGGGGGGTGGGGGGGGCACCTGGAGGATGAGGCAGGGAGGGAGTAACACAAATAGGCCAGAGACACAGGTGCAAGGGCGTGGGTCTACAGCACATCACCCAATCTGAGACCTCAGCCTATGTGACACACAGGTATAGAAACTGATCCACCCAGCCCGCTGGCATGAGGGGCAGTCTCTCAGCCAGCCTGCCAGCTCAGGGACCTGGGGAGCACCCACAGTCACCCCCATCTGCACTAGATCATGGGTTGGAGAGGCACCAGCCTGGTGCTAGAGAGCTGATGCAAAATTAGGGCAGTCCCAGTCCTCCAAAAAAAGTCTCCAGATGCTGACTGGTAGGGCAAAGGGAGTCTGAAGGGTGCAGGCCCCTCTGGGCTCTCAAAAGGGGCCATGGGGATGTAAAGGAGCAACAGGGCACCGAGGTTGGGGTCTACTGACTAGAGGAGAGGTCAGGGAAAGCTGCTAACGGGAGAGGATGAGACATGGGGATGTAAAGGAGCAACAGGGCACCGAGGCTGGGGTCTACTGACGAGAGGAGAGGTCAGGGAAAGCTGCTAACGGGACAGGATGAGACATGGGGATGTAAAGGAGCAACAGGGCACCGAGGCTGGGGTCTACTGACGAGAGGAGAGGTCAGGGAAAGCTGCTAACGGGACAGGATGAGACATGGGGATGTAAAGGAGCAACAGGGCACCGAGGCTGGGGTCTACTGACGAGAGGAGAGGTCAGGGAAAGCTGCTAACGGGACAGGATGAGACATGGGGATGTAAAGGAGCAACAGGGCACCGAGGCTGGGGTCTACTGACGAGAGGAGAGGTCAGGGAAAGCTGCTAACGGGACAGGATGAGACCTCTGTGTCCTGCTGCCCACTGACACTGATGTTGTCCCTAGGGCAGCCCAGGCCCCACCTGCCGCTCTCTCGGAGGGCGGGGGAGAGGGAGGGACCTCACAGAGCGGCCAGTAGAGCTGTGCTTCAGGGGCCACATTCTGAGCTGCCACCAGAAACCACATCCATCACACCACTCTGGGGCCTGGCCCAGGAGCCCTCGGCGTTTGGTACAGAAGAGACCTTTGGGGGCAAGGGCAAGCAAGGACCTCACAGCTGAGAAGCCGCCAACAATCTGACATCTATGAATCTTGCAATCGCATGGGGGAACTGAGGCCTGATGGGGCAACAGGATTTGATAGGGATTTGCTTGCAGGCAGCCGGGTACTGCACACCAGCTCTGCCAAGCTCCAGCTGAGGGCCCAAGCAGCACCATGTGACACTCAGGACAGCTGAGGCTCAGCCCCACCAGGGCTACCGAGCTGGTCAGTGAGGTGGCCACTGGGGCTCCCTCCTCCCAGTGCAAAGTCCTCCCAACGAGGCAGAGACCCTAGCAGCCCACAGAGACATTCTATAGCGTGGCCGGAGGAAGGTGAGCAGGGCACTGGAGTGCTGGCAGCCCACTGTGCTGGGAGGATGCAGGAAATCCTGGCCCGGGACAGGCAGCAGTGGGCTGTGCTCACACCTCACCCTTTAAAGACCTGGCGAGAGACAGCAGATCCATGGCCAGCATTTCAACAAGCTGGGCTAGTGGCTGCCAGGCGTGGGAGGCAGGGTTGCTTTGGGGAAATTCCCAAGAGGATAAGGAGATTTGTGTGGTGGAAAGAAGCAAACCTGATCCCGGCTCCCCCTGCCCCATCACTCTTAGCATGGGTGGAAGCGATACATATTTATGAGCTCATAATCCACCCTAATCACCCCTCCATCACACAGATACACAAATTCCAGCAGCTCAGGCTCATACATAATTATAAGGTGCTTCCTCTGTCACCACCAAAGGACAACAGAGGACACCAGGTCTGCAGAGTATGTGGGGGAGCACGAGCCAGAGTCCCAAGGAGCTGGGGCCTCGTCTGCTGCAGCATCAGCCAGGCCTGCCACCAGCCAACCGGCAGCACTCTCCAGGGGCTGGGGGGGAGGGGGTGGGGTGTGACAAGCAGGGGGAAGGGCTGCTTTCCCTGCACCCAACACTTGTCCTCCTGCCTAGAGAGGCTGAGAGCAGGGAGCCACCTCCCATGCAGGGTTTGGAGGCTCAGCCTGGAGCTCAGCTGGGAGCGAGGGCAGGCAGGGGGACTCTACCTGGGACTAGGACAGCAGGGGACACAGGAGTTGCTGAGAGCCAGGCTGAGAAAAGTTAGCAGCTGGGACCAAGGGGAGGAGGCTGTATTGCAAAGGGTATGACAAAAACAAAATACCAAGAGAGCTCACAGCAGGTCCCTGCATGCAGCCAGGGCTCCCACAGCACTCCTGCTGAACACAGCGGAGAAGGGACACTCCACCTTGAAGTAAAAGTGAAGGTGAATTTAGACATGGAGGTGAGGTTATTTTCCTAAACATTTCCTCAAAATGCCCTAACTCCTTTCTTTGATGCTCCTATTTGTGTATTTCTTGTCTCATCTGTAGACTGGGAATGACCTGCTGGCAGAGGGACAACTTGGTGGAGGATGGAGAAAGAGTCCCCGGACCCCCAGGACTCACTGGCTGATGCCCTCGAAGGAGGCCTCCCTGCAGATGCTGCCGCTGTCCGTGTTGACACCGCGCTGGGGAGAGAGAGGGAGGATGAGAATACAGATGTGGCACCTAGGGGTCCCGTGGTAACCCACAGCCTGCACCTGCCACCAGACAGGTAAGAAAAGGGAGCCCCCTCACCCCCGGCCAACCCATCCCGCCTGCCTTTCCTTGACAAGCGACACCCCCAGCCAGGTGACTCCAAGCCAGGATCCAGCTCTACTTTCTCCATGGCAGAGGAAGTGAGGGCCCCACAAACCCTGCAGCATCCCACGTGCACAGTAAGGTGTGCTCCACAGATGGGTCAGAGCACCGTGCTGATGCCGGCCCGGCTGCTCAGGCACAGGTCCAGGCAGGAGAGCACAGACCCCGGACCACCCTCACCACAGATCTGCTCTCCCCTGCTGCTCCATCTTCCTGCTCCTGCACACGCCCCCACTAACGGCGTGAGGTCCAAGAGGACCGCCAGATCCAGGGAAGAGGTCAGGACCAGATTCAGGCAGGACTGGTGTGACACTGGGCCCCACGCCTCTCCTCTTCCTAATTATAGGAGCCTCCAGACGAGGAGGGAAAAGAAATAAGAGAAGCATAGAACAATGTGCCACCCCAGGGAGGAAAGGAACTTTTCTTTTCTTTTTTCTTTCTTTTTTTTTTTTTGAGACAGTCTCAAGCTGTCGCCCTGGGTAGAGTGCCATGGCGTCTTAGCTCACGGCAACCTCCAACTCTTGGGGTCAAGCAATCCTCTTGCCTCTGTTGGTTTTTGTTTTTTTTTTCTATTTTGAGTAGAGACAGAGTCTCACTTTTGCTTAGGCTGAACTGGTGAGCTAAGGCAATCCACCTGCTTCAGCCTCCCAGAGTGCTGGGATTACAGGCGTGAGCCACACTGCCTGGCCAGGAAAGGCACTTTCAACACCACTTCTTCAGCCAGAAGGTCAGGTCGATGAGAAACTGTACACCCAAATGAAAGACACTACACCACCTCTGACCACAATCTTCTAACATCACCTTCCTTCTTAGCCATCTAAACTGCACAGTGGGAAGAAAGAGACTAAGTGCTAAAAGAAAGAACCAAGAAAAATGATTTCTGTAAAAATAATCAAGAAAAGAGAAATGGACCACTGGGAGAAGGAAGAGCTGTGAATACGCTTCATACATGAAACTCTCAAGTCCAAGGAGGGCAAGAGGGCAGGCGTCCTCTCTGAGAAACCCCACAGCCTGGACCCACAGCCCAGCTCCCTCCAGGGCAGATGCCGACGGTGTGTTTTCAAATCTCACTAATAAGAGACACAGGATGGGAGGGAACTGAGTCTACACAGGGGGGGTCCAACCTTTACTTTCCCGCCACACACTGAAAAAAAGAGTTGTCCTTAGCCACACCTTAAATGCACAAACACTAACAAAAGCTAATGGGGGCGGGGGGGGGGGGAGTCTGTGCACACTTTCTGCAGTATCTGCCATCACTGATAAGCAACACAGTCCTCAATTGGCCTCAGGCTCAACACTCCTGGCACACCCACAAATCCCAGGAACTCAGCCTGATACAAGTACATCTTCTGGCCAGGTTTCACCCTTGAAACGAACACAGTGTCTTGTCCACCATGGCCTCGTGACAGAACACTGCATATCCCAAGGAGACTTAAGGCTGGGGTCTTGGACATGGTCAGCCATTTGGACTGAGCAACTGTTGCTACCTACAGGGGATGAACACTTCTCTCGGCTTCTTAATGCTCCTCCCCTCCCCGTGTCCTCACACCTGCCAAACACGGACCCCCTCTCCCCCTTAATGCTCCCCCCTGCCCCATGCCAAACACTGACAGCCCCTGGACACTAGCCACTTACCAATGTGAGGAGGACAGAGGGCTTCCGTGATGTCAGGATGCTGGCAATCTGGAAGTGCAGAAAGAAAATCCACTTTAGAGAAGCCACGAAGACAAGTGACGATAAGGAGACGTCATCTCATCTTTACTTAGTAACTGACAGTACACGTTTATGGAGCAGATTCTCAAGACAGTCGACGGTGTGGGGGCACTCATCCTCCACACGAGGAAACCCAGGCTTACACAGGGGAAGGACTTCTGAAAGCCACACAGCTATAGAGGGGCAGAAAGGGTAAAACCTCAATGGGGCATGCTTCCCATCATGGCTCAAAAGAGCCGGACCTGCCCACCCTCCAAGGGTAGTACCCCTGCCACCTGCCAAGTCCTTCCTCCAAGACCCATCCCCAGCACACCCTTAAGTACCAGCTCTACCAGCCTCCTGTCCCTGGGGCTTCCCTGCCTCTCATTAGCTCCTAGATCAAGGTCAACAAGCCTTCCCAGCCCCTCCCTTAGGCCCCCACCCCACATCTCTAACCCTCCACCTTGGCCTACTCAACCCAGTTGCTTCCCACTGCAACCCCTGGAATGCTCATGCCAACGCTCATCTCCCCATGACTCTGCTGGGGCTCTGGCCTCCGCCTGCAGTGGCTTCCCCCTTACCCCACCTTAGCTGCTTCATCAATTAGCTTGCTCTCAGGATCAAAGCCCTCAGCCCCCACCCCACCCTAGTGGGACTCCTTGACTTCCTCTTCTATGCCCCATGGGTTGCCTACCACCCCGCTGAGAGCAATGTCTTCCTCTCTGGGCCCCTTGCCTAATCTGCCCTACACCTTGGCTTCTGTAGACCCCACTGCACCTGAGTCCCCCAGGGCAGAGAACAGACTCTTCCCACATGGGGAGAGTGAGAGGGTAGCGAGTTGTTTCAAAAGCATGACTATGCGACCACCGAGCCACTCTACACTGCACATATTTCCAGTGGACATTCTGATAAGTTTTGACATATGTACATATACCTTTTCTGATACTGAGATGCTTCCAGACAAAACCTAGAATGTACTGAAAACTAAAAAGATAAAAATGCGTGTACAATCCCATTCCTGGAGACTGTTTAGCTTCGCACGTGAAAACACGAGCTCTGGAATGACATTTGGATCATATGAAATGACACGCTTCACTTACTTCCTGTCATGAAGCATTCATCAAACATGCAACCTTCAGCAGTCACTGTCGCTGGGGATGGTGAAGCGTCCAGTGAGTCAGTGACAACGGCCTGGGCCCCACCTTAAGACAGCATGTCATTTAAACCACCCACGATGACAGAGCCACAAACAAGGAACTTCACGAAGGAGAGAGGCCTCCGAGGTTAACTGCCCGGTTCACAGCTAAAAAACAGCAAAGCTCAGATCTGAACCTACAGCTGTATAATACCCTCTCCTGATGGACACAGCATCATTTATTCATTCCTCTACTGGACACCTGAATTGTTTCTGCTTAGCTTGTATGAACAACGCTGTGATATCTTCATACACACACAGCAGTGATTTTCAGCAGTGTGCTGTGTGAGGATCTTAGGTGTGCCATGAAAATTCTTAAAGATCATTATTTTCAAAAGAAGTTCGAAGCAAAGTACATATTTTTACTCTGTTTTTGGATCAACATAATTTAAGTGTGCCGTGCCAGGTTAACTATAGGTTCAAGTGAGCTGTGAGATTAAAAAAAGGTTGAGAACCACTGATAATAAGGCTTTATTTCCTTAAAATGCCTTTAAAAAAATGTATTATCTTGGCCAGCCTCTGTGGCTCACACCTGTAATCCTAACACTCTGGGAGGCTGAGGTGAGTCGATGGTTTAAGCTCAGGAATTTGAGACCAGCCTGAGCTAAGCAAGACACCATCTCTACTAAAAATAGAAAAACTAGCCAGGTGTTGTGGCTGGTACCTGTAGTCCCTGCTACTCAGGAGGCTGAGTCAAGAGGATCATTTCAGCCTAGGATTTGAGGTTGCTGTGAGATATGACACCACAGCATTCTACCCAAGGCAACAGAGCAAGACTCCATCTCAAAAAATGTATTCTCTTTTTAAAAAGTATCAAATTCTAGCTGGTCATTGTGGCAGCACCTGTAGTCTCAGCTAGAGACTACAGGAGGATCACTGGAGCCCAAGAGTCTGAGGTTATTGTGAGCTATGATGCTACAGCACTCTACCCCAGACAAAACTATAAAAAGATAAAAATGCGTGTACAATCCCATTCCTGGAGACTGTTTAGCTTCGCACTGTGTTACTGTGCTCTACTGCTTGAGGAGGTGAGAGAGTGAGACTCTGTCTCAAGAAAAAAAAAAATAACAAATTGGACCCAGTTAATTGCAATACATAAGGCCAGATGACCCTCCAGATAGGTCCCAACCATGTCCCGGGATCCTTCCTCATTTACTCAGTGACCATTTTGAGCAGGATGGCGTCCCTTGGGCTCAGTGTCTCAGGAACAAAAGGCCACTCTCCCAACCCGTCCTGGAGAAAAGGAGGCTCATTAAAAGAACAGAGCTAAGGCGCCCTTATGCTGACGTCCACATTCATCAGCACAGAACAACTCCGTCAATTACAGCACAGGATCAGAGAGCAGGAAGGCCCTTGCGAATTATATCTGCTATTGTCCTTACAGGGGAGGAACAGGAGAACAAATGTGTGGGCCGAGGCTTTTTCTCTCGGCAACGCCTCTCAGGACGTGCTGCTTAGGAATAATGGAGAACTCAGCTGTCTCCAAGCGACTCAGTGCTCAGACCAACCGCAGCCCAGTGTGGAGAGCAGCCTGCGCGTGTGTGAGCCCTGGCAGGGCAGCATCTTTTATCGATCACAACAGCCTGCGTGGGCCCCGGTTACCTCCGTGGCTGCAAAGCCTCTCCTGGCCCAGCAGCTCCATGGCTCTTCCCCATGGAGACCCATTAGCGCTGCACGCTTGTCAGCACATCCCGACGCCAGGCCTCAGATATCAAGGGGACATAGAAGTGCTGTGTGTCGCTGGCTCCAGACACAGCCCTGGCACACAAAACAGAACGCTCTGTCAGCTCGGGGCCTTGTTTCCACACAGCGGTGGCCGCCAGGGACCTCTCACAAACCTGAGCTGTTAAATGGCCCTGCCTCATTTCATGCCAAGGCCTGCGTCAATTTCTCAGGCAGCCGGGCCTCTCGGGCTGGCTGAGGTAGACAGGCACATGCAAAATTCGTCAGAGCCCAGTGAGGTGGATCCTCCCCTGGGGCCAATCAGAGGCTTCCCTTGGACACCTCCCATGCTCTCCTCACTAGAGTCCGGACCAGGTCCCAGGGCCACCCTTCACAGGGTGACAATCCAGACACGGAGGCTGGACACAACTCCACCCAAGAGCTGGGCTTTACCCTACAGAGACTGAAGCTTTTGAAAAGAAACCATCTTTCAAGGCAGCCTCCTCAAGCAGTAGAGCACAGTAACACAACTGATTTCAAAATTTTGAATTGGTCTCTAAAATGCAAACATCAGGGAACATCAGCACAGTCGAGATGTGCAGCTGTTCCTGGACAACCGAGGGCTCCAGAAGCCCCAGGCCAGCAGTCCTGCAGCGTGGCTGTCCCCTGACTCCTCCTTCCCTGCTGCCTCTCCACACAGAGGCCGGGAAGTGGCAGTGGCCCCTGTGCTGCTGGGGACAGGGGCCGTTTCTCTCCCATCCATCCTGCCTGCACCACAGTCGGTTACCCTGGTGCTTTCCAACACCTGCCTGGTGCCATTACGGACAGCAGACGCAGAACACACTCCTCTGTCCCCTCAAGGGACACTCCCCTGGAGTGTCCCCTTCTCAGGGGAACCACCTTCTCAATAATTAAGCTCAGGATAATCTACGGGGCAGAAGGAACCAGAGCCAGCCAGGTCTGCGGTATCAGACACCTGCATATTATACGTGGTATAAAGGGGCCAGGGGATTGCAAGGGCAGTCTCTGCCTTCTTTCAGAGGAGCCCTGTGCCAGCTGCTATGATTTGTTGTCACCGGTGGCTGAGGTTGCCCCAGGTAAGTTGGGGTTGGGCATAGCAGAATCGGCCTAAGGAACCCTCTCCTGTGCCAAGGGGCTTCCTGTCACCTCCTGTCATGGAGTAGGCCCCAGGTCCCTACAGCCATCTGGAAGTACCTCCCAACGGAGCTCAGTCCAGCAGGCTGCACTTTCTGGCAGGCTCCCTGACCAGCCTATGTCACTTCCATAGAAGTGTGGCAGTAACTCGTCATTTCTGATAGGCAAGTGAGGACTGGAGGGCAGGCCTCTGGGGTCACATGCCAACACCACTGTCCCCCACCTGTGGGATCCCTCTACCTCTCTGAGCCTCAGCCCCCCTCATCTGTGAATGGGAGGAAAACAGTGGCTCGCCATGGGACGGGACAGGAGGGATGAGGGGACCCAATGAGCTGCCCAGGTTACTGGCACCCCAGAGTGAGGCTCTGTCCTACTATCCCATGTCCACCTGACCTTCATTTCCAATAAAAACAGTAATAACAAAACTGATCAATGGTGATAACAGGGAGGCAGTGTGCAGCATGCTCCTGAACCCTAAAGAGACTCTGCCCTTTGAACTCCATGGAAGCCTTCATTTAAGATCCTGCTCTATTAATAAAGGTTAAGAACAAGGTGGTCTATACGGCTGTCATTCTACACTTCCACTGAGGACTTCCCTGCCCTGACACTCAAGACTTCCACTATTTTACTGTGCCTGGAGACAGATTCTCCCCTCTCTCTCCAGAAATCACAGCATAAATGGAGTTGAACTTCCCCTCAGTTATAAAAACAAAAATGTCAGACAGTGGCTGCAAAGGCCGTGGCACAGAGCCTCAGCAAGACTCCAAGTCAGCAACCCAGTCCTGGGCAGACACAGGTCCAGCAGGTGCCCCGGATGTACCGTCAAGGTGTCACATGCACCAAGGCGACCTGAAGGGCCAGGATCCCAAAGGCAAGAACGTTAACACAATTCGCAGGTGTGGAGGACAGGCCTGACCAAGCAGAGTGCTGGGAACAAGAGAAGAGAAATAGATGAGCAGGCCCCTCCCCTTCTGGTGCTTAGAAATACAACTGAAGCGGCAAGTGACCCTGACAGGGGCATGCAAATAAACGTTCAGTACACCAAAGGGATCAACATGAGAGGTCACATACATATTAAGAGACTCTCTAGACGGTGAACCAGCCCCAAGAGCTTGGTATTGGAATCCCATGAAAAAGCCGTCTAAAGCCCCCTTTCTCTGTCCAGCCAGGCAGCAGGTGCTGCAGAGACAGATCCCCATGGTCCTACGGATGTGAGCGGTGCTCCCTCTGGTAGTCCTGACCAGACACGATGACCCCACAGCAGTTCCCATCCCACATGGTGACCTCTACGCCAGACTGTGTGCCCCAGCTGTTGAGTTTAGCCCTGGGTCTCAACCACCTCTGAGGCCCACATGTCCCTGGGCCCAGGTAGGGACAGTGTGCAAGAGGGCAGTCTGAGGGAAGGCAGGGGGGCCTTCCACACAAACATGGCAGCCAAGGGCCCAGTGCAGGTCAGAACACGGTCAACATCCACAGCCTGTCCAGGGAGCTCAGGGCAGGGGACGCAGAGGCCTCGGGCCAGGCCTAGAAGGACAGGGAAGGCACAGTCTGAGAAGTGGGGATAGCATCCCAAGACAGCAGAACCAGAACCTTTGGATAGCATGGCACTGAAGCTGTCCCACCTGGTCACCGTAAGCTGGCTGTCCCCTGAGCAGGGTGAGCTGAGCCTCTGACGTCAGGCAGAGACAGACTGGCTCCCCACAATATTGTGTGTCCAGCTAGAATGGCTCCCCAGAAACCTGCCTCTTGTCCAATATTGCCACCTCCCAACCAGGCTATGTGCTGCCAGGGAAAATGGGGAGCTGCCTGGCCTCCAGCTGGCCCCCTCTGCCCCACCACCCCTACACTGCAGCCCCACCTCTTAGTATGTGTCCATGTGTGCCCTCTGTCTGGGGAAATGTGGCCACCAGGCTGGACCCCTGCTGGCAGGTACTAACTGCTGGGAGTGTCACCTTCTACTCCACACCGACTTGCACAGACTATGGGACCATGACGGCATCCAGGGGCGGAGCAGAGAGGCCTCCAGTGCACCAAGCAGTGGTTGCAGTGTCATGGCCCTTGGTCACTCGATCACTTACACCTGACATGGGGGCTCCTAGCCGTGCTCTCACCTCTGCCTCAGCCTGGCGCTATTGGGAACTAGGGACAGATTCAAAGAGACCCAAGACAGCCACAGACTTAACAGAAGCCACCTGTAAAACCATGCTGGGAAGTAGATTAAAGCTGAGGGTCCTCCAACTCCACCCACAAACCTTTCACAGCCTTGGGCTTTTGTGACAGCAGCATCTACAGAGAGTCAGGGCCCCTGGGAAGGGCCTCCCAACACAGGAAAACCCAGGTCTTACTCAGACTGGACGGAGTGCCCAGGGCAGGCAGGCCTGCCCCGCACAGACACCCTCTCCTGCGCATCTCAGTGGCCACAGCCCAGGTCACCAGATATTTCCGCTCCCAGAGTTGGGGGCATCACCCAGCCCAAGAAATGGCTTCTTCAGAGACGTGTGATGTGCTGCTCTTTCCTGAATGGGAATACCCTGGAGGGGGCTGGTGGCCAAGTGGGGGTGTCTCCCAACTTCCAGCCAGGCCATGGCAGTGAGGGGAGAGAGGATGCAAAAAACAGAAGCCCCAACCCGTGAAGACAGGACGGGGTCACTCACCTCGTCTGTGTACTCCACAACGTCCACGGCATACTTCTCCCGGAAGTGCTCCTTGGAATGGATCCTTGAACGGAAGCACAGAGTACCAAGGTCAGGTGCAGCAGCAGCTCAGCATGGCCACCCGGCTGCCTGCCAAGCCCAGCCTATGAAGCCCCAGGGCCCATCCCCATCACGGCCAGCACCTGGCGCAACACAGACATGGAAGGCAAAGGTCACAAAGTGACCACAGAGCCACCCCTGCCCTGAGCTGGCCCCTGTTCCTCCATGACCCCAGGATCTCCAGCTCCTCCAAGCAGCTGCAGACAAAACTCTGGTCATTCTCCTTCACCATCAGAGACAGCCGCCCACAGGGTGGCCAACCAGCGCACCTCACCCTTTGGGGCAGGGGAAGAAAGCTGCCTCCAAGGCTATCCAGACCCTGCTGGAACCTCTTAAATTAACATTTTAAAGAAGTCAATATCAGCATCACTGCATGTAAAGAGATAAATTCAACCTTCCTCATCACTCTTAAAAAATCTGTCAGTGAAAAGACAAGGCTGGACAGCCCTCGCCTGCCTCATGGTGTCCCTTGGGTCACAGCCCTGCCAGGCAGACTTGTAGCCTGCAGGTTGCCATCCCTGGGCTCTTCTTGGTTGGCGATGAGTCAGCGGCCTTGCTAGTGACAGAGCACATGTGAGGAGAGACACACCCTGCACAAGGAGACAGGAGAGCCACATCCCAGGACACACGAGCACGCTGTCCACACCTGAGCACCGCATGATCACAGGGACCTACCCCATCCTGACCCCACCCCATAGTGCCTCACAGCACCACAGCTCCAGGTGCTGGATCCCAAACTGGGCCAGACAAGAAATAGCAGATGGCTTCAGACTGTGCTTCCTAGGACTTCCAGGGGTAAGCGGATGGGAAGAGGGTGTGGGCTGGGCGCAGGGGCTCACGCCTATAATCTTGGCACTCTGAGAGGCAGAGGCAGGTAGATTCCATGAGATCAGGAGTTTGAGACCAGTCTGATCAAGAGCAAGACTGTCTCTAAAACTAGCCAGGCATTGTGGTGGGTGCCTTAGTCCCAGTTACTTGGGAGGCTGAGGCAAGAAGATAGTGCATGTTCAGGAGTTTGAGGTTGCTGTGAGCTGTGGCACCACCTACTCTACCCAGAGTGAGACTCTGTCTCAAAAAAATTTTAAAAAGAAAAGAGAGAGAGAAAGGTGAGTGTGGAGGGTGCAGGGGACAACGTGCCCAGGGACCCCCACAGGAAACAGGGGAGGGAGAGAACTTAGCGAGGCAGTGATGAGGACCTTGAAGCGTGCTCACCAGGTGCCCTGTGCCCCACTCCTGGCCTCTGAGACACCAACAACCAACATCGCTGCCTAGGAAGCAGAATCCCATTCCACTCCCCGAGCCCTCCACCCACACCAGGAGGCACAGACCCTGGCACCCGGGGCACAGGCACAAGGGCCACAGGGATAAGCAGCAGCAGGGAACTCGCAGCCACATACAGTGAGCAGGGCTCAGATAGGAAACCCACCTCGGGCCAGCGGAGGAGACACTGATCTCACCATGATCGCTGGTCAATGCAACCCAGAATGCCCTTTGTTTCTGTTTCCCCTTTGACGTCTCTGAAATGATCACTGAGTATCAAGCTCCTGCTGTTAATTAAATTTGCACTATTCAGTCACATTAGCTTCCAGGTTTGAGACATGACTCAAAAGTTAATGGCCAAGGTCTGACGCTTCCATTAGCACAGCCTGGAGCAGCCAGGAGGCAGGAATTGATGACAAGTGCCTCCACTGGACTGTGGAGCCCCCAGATGCAGGGCTGGCCTGCTTACTGACCGTGCAGCCAGCTCAAGGGGTGCTTGCAAGCCCTTTGCTACTGAGTGGTAACACTCTCGGCATCAAACTGACCCTGCAACTGGGCACAAAGGCACGTACGGGAAAAGCAAGAGGCAGGCTGTCAGCAAAGTAAGTTATCCGCATCATCATATCCACTCTGACTGCCCCCGCAGCATAGCAAGGCCCCAACCCTGCCACTGGCCCAAGTCACTTCATCACCTCCAGCTGTGACAGTGTGAAAAGCAAAGTCCCAGCAGCCTGGCGAAGCACAAAAGACCTGCTTCTGAGGCCAGCATCCAGGCAGGCATCTCTGCCGCTGGTGTGGCCACCTGACCTTCTCACTGCCTCTCCCACAGGGGACCCAAAACCTTCCAGATCACCCCAATTGTGTTGCTAAGGGAAGCCACCAGGAAATGTGCGTCTGCCCTCCTTGCCAAAAAGTGCCTGGTTCACCATGGGCCTGGTTCCCAACAGGAAGAACTGTTTGACAGATCAAAGCTGAAAAGCTGTGAGCGTCTTTTCTGGCACAGCGCAACTCATTCTTTTTTTAAAGGGCAGAGATAATTAAGTTCGGTAGTACTTATTTTTCGGGTTTTGGAGCTAATTATGGTAAAAATCATTTAAATGTCACCTTAAGGGATATGCAAGGCCAGACAGCCACATCGAACCAGACACAATTCAGCAGAGTTGACAGGAAAAGAGGTGGCATCTCTACATGGTCCCTGCAAAGCTGGCTGGGGAGGTCCCCTGGCAGCTGAGCCTGCTGAGGACCAGGACTGGTGGGGGGGTGGGGGGAAGCAGGTGTTGGCAGGGAAGCTGATGCCACCCCCAGACACTCTCCCTTCAAGCACTTTGGCAGAAGAGGGAAGTCTTCCCACTAGAAGGGGCTCTTTTCCTCCAGAGGGGTCACTTTCCAGGAACTCTGGCCTGAACAGGCCTGCTCTGCCAACGGTGGGAGCTCAGTATAAGGCCCTTTCCAAAAGCACAGGGTCTGCGCGGATGCCCGCTCACTCTGCAGCCACCACCAACACCCCATTCAGGGCCTCGGGTGGGAAGAATACGTTAAATTAATGCCTCATGGTGCAGACACAAGGAGTCTACTAGAAAATGAAATTTCAAAGAGCAGGTCTTGCCGGCTGGCTGACCACCTGCATGTGGTTAATAAATAAGTAATAGGGCCAAATTACAGCAGTCACCATCAATTTCCAGCAGCCAGGGGCTGCCTTTGGCTGCAAACAATGCCACCGCCACCGCTGCCTTCCACTCTGCAGAGTGCAGCGACGACACTTGCTCCACGGTGGAAGGTGGCAACCATTTTCAACACTAGGCTGTCAGAGAGAGAGGCAGACCTCTCTAAAGCAACGTGGGCATCTGATCCCAGACACCAATCCTGTAAGACAGCGGCACCCACAGTGGCACCTCCTTGCAGAGGCCTGATGGGGTGGGGGGCACCGCCCAGGACAGGTGGCAGAGACAGGCCACTGTGGACACTGGCAAATGCCAGCCAGGTCTGGGACTGCCTGGCATCGGACGCCCCTAAACTGCATGGGATAGGGGCCAGAAGAACCCCTCAGCCCCTTCGAGGAAGCCTTTGCCCCTCAAAAAGGGTCCATCACATACCCTGTAGCCACAGTGGGGCTGAAAGAGGCCGAGGAAGCCACGGTCCTTGGGACACAGGTGTGTGCATGGGGTGGAGGGCAGGGCCATGAAAAACTAACACACACACACACACCCCTGCCCCCCACGAGCATCATCGCATGCACCCCAAATGAGCCTCACTGCACACGGCCCATATGCATCTCACATACACACCACACCTGCCACACGTTAACTCTGATAACAAAAGGAGCAGCATGCAGAGCCTTGGGACCCGGCCCTGGAGAAACTCCCTCTCGAGGCTCACGCAGGCCCTCAGCAAGATGAGCACTGCTGGGCCAAGCTCACTGTCCCACGTTCCCATCACACATTTCACCCCAGGGCTCTCTGCCAGGGATGGGAACAGAACGCCTCCAAGCTGCAAATATTCTGAGAGGATCCCCCACTTGGCCCAAAGTGGTTCACCCTCTACGGGCACTGAGGCTGCCCGAGGTGTTGACACACAGAGGCAAATTCCTCGGAGGACTCCCAGATATACCACCACTGGCACCGTCAGCTACACAGGAGCAAGACAGGGTATGATGGCAAACAGTCTCACATCACAAAGGCTCCAAGTAAAAATGAATCAGAAACTTCCTCCTGTCCTAAAAAGGAGGCCTGGAGTGAGGAACAGGCCACCCTGGGTGTCTGCAGCCCTGACAACAAGACAGACTGCAGACGGGGGTGGCATTTCCCTGGGCGACTTTGGATTGCAGTTATCTGCCAGATGGATTTTCAAAAGCCATCAGATAGAGACTCAAAAGGAAGCTGAGGAGTTGAAGGTCAAACGTTCAGTCTGGAGGGTTTTGATTGCAAAGGCCAGGTAATCCCATCACAGCCTCGCTCCTGGTGCCCTATTGATCCAGGAGTGTCTGGAAGCCACCACACACAATCAGATCTGGCCACTCCTCAAACTCCAGCCCCAAACAACCAGCACCTCACCATCGCCCCATTCCAACTATGCCTTTTCTCCCAAAGGCCCGGAGACACGGTGACTCACCCCAGGATGGAGGAAGGGAGCGGCCTGCTGCTGCGGTCGTCTGCAGGAGACAGACATGCGACTATCGGCTGTGGGGCCTGAATCCCCCTCGGGACCAACGCTGCTTGATCTGACCTGCACAGCGTGCCCGGCATGCCTTCAACAGGGAAGGCCAAACCCTGCAGACCCATTTGCACCCTCAAGGTCACCCAATCCTGCATGTCTGCAATGAGACAACCAGCTGGCTCAGCAAAGCAGGGAGAGGCCAGAGAACTTCTAACAGCCACTATGAAACCCAGCTGTGACCAAGGTGCAGTGCATTATTCCTGGATTAGTGAAGATCAAGCTCCAGAAAAGCCAACTGCGAACAGCTGTTCTCTACCCAATCAGGTCCTGGATTTTAAACCATCAAGTCAAGTGCCATTTGTCTCCCCAGACAGCAGGTGGGAGGAGACATGGTGAGATTTGCTCAGGTTTTTCCACTAGACAGAGGGAGGCCCAAGGCAGGACTGGGGCCTCTCTTCCCAGCTCCAGAGGGTGTTCACCTTCAACCCACGGATGGGCACTGCCAGACGTCTTGAGAGAATTAGCTCTTCATAAAAAGACGAAAGAGATGCACTCAGAGCCCCTCCACCTCTCGACAAGGAAACTCCAGGTGAGGTCCTCCTGAGGCCTTGATCAGACCCTCCCTGAAGCTGTCGCCTCCATCACTGTCCATCCACACATCTCACAGATGGAAGCCTCTTCCCTGACTGCTGAGCTGGCTCTGGGAGCAGCAGGACATGCCAGTGGGCTCTGAGACATGGGCAGAGCCCCAGGGAGGCTGTGAGGGCAGCCCAGGTGACACTCAGAGCCAAGGGGCACTTGGTACAGGGGCCCCGGCTACTCCGGAGATCTGCCATTTGCAAGAAGAGCTAAGGCCACAACGTCACTCCCATAATCACCTCAGGGTGGAGAAAGGATGCTGGGAGAATCCCCTTATGGAGGCCAGATCTAAACTCTTCCTCACAGCGGTTCCAGTTACTAGAGCCAGGAACAAACTACTCTGACACTTAATGGCGTGAAAACCCATTCACTGTGGTTCATGGACTGTGAAGGGTGGGAATCAGGACAGAGCCCGGAGAGGAGGGCTGATCCCTGCTCTGTGATGTCTAGGACCTCACCGTTGCTCCACATGGGTGAGTCTGGGCTTCCTCGTGAAACGGGGGCTGGGTTTCGGGGGTTGGGGGGGCATCCCAGGAGCGAGAATAGGTGGAAGCCTCAGAAGTCACACAGCCACACTGCTGCCTCTGTGCAGGTGGTCACGAGGTCCTTCCAGGGTCAAGCAGGAGGGAAAACAGATTCCACCTGCTGCCAGTGAATGGCCAGAAACATTTCTGCAGCCACTCTGGGGCATTATAATCTGCCTCCTGGCATCATCACCACCTCATGTCAGTGTCACAGGTGTAACTGTCCCCGGTGAGCACCACAGCCCTGGCATGGCCACTTCTCCAGAGGTAGGGAATCAGAGCCCCCAACAGTGACAGATCTACCCACAAGCCCCCCTGACCTCTGCGGAGGGGCTGGGCTGAGCCGGCAGGCAAGCTCAGCTTCTGATCACAGCTCAGACAAGCGGGGCCACCAGGTCTGCCCAGGGCACACCATCACACTGAGCTGTTTCCTTTTCCCTAACAGGGCAGCTGTTAATTAAGGATTCAGATCATGACGGGATGGGGAGACGCTACCAGGAGAGGGCCTCCCAGTGGCAGCCCAGCCATGCACCCCAAAGGCCAGCTGGATCGGGCATATCCACTCCCCATCCTTCTTCCTAAGAGCCACGCTAGGAAAACATCCCATAAGAGAAAGATCCCTCCTCTCTCAGGCTGCCAATTCTGCTCAAAGCCAAGTCTTCACAGCAAAGCTGAGGGCCCAGGGCCAAGCTGGGATCCTGCCAAGCGGCCTTGGAACAGAACGGTCAGCAATTTGTGAACCTGAACCCCTGACCGCAAGGCAGCAGAAGTGGCATATGTCAGGACCAGCAGAGGAGGCTGTGGAGTTTGCACTGAATGGCTGGGGAGGGGGAGGAGTGGCGCATGAAGCAGAGCAAGTCTGGGGAGGCCCTGCTACTGTCTTGTCATGCAAACCAGCCACAGACCCGCCAATCCACCTGGTAATAATGAGCAAGGTGGTAATAAGAAGTATGCTGGGGCAGGAGGCCGGGAAGGCTGTAATTTATACATTAGCCCAGAATGATCACTCTCCAGGCAGAAATGACAGGGTAGGACACAACGAGCATTAGCGGGATACCCTGATCACTGCAAAACTTCCTGGTTAAGTATAGCTCCTGCCTCGGTGCCTCTGAGCAGGAAGGCATGGCTCCCCGGGGAGGGGGCCTGGGGCAGTAGGTGCCACAGAGGGAGGGAGGAGAGGGCACACAGAAGCCTGAGGTCCCCACCCTGAGTCACAGAGGAGCCTGCAGAGAGCCGCACGTGGGCCCAGAGGCAAGCATCATATAACATCCCTGCACATCTGTGAGGGGCCTTCCTGTCCCACACCAAAACCACCACATACCAGCAGCTGCCCACCATGCCACCCCTGTTGATGTCACAGGAGTAACAGTCCACTGGGGCCAAAGCCACAGGCATTTTAACAAAGCCTGGAATCCAGAATTTCCAGATACCAAACTCAAACCTTAACTCTGAACAAACAAAGCCACCAATCTGTAGCGCCAGCTCTGACGCCCCTCCCTGACCAAGGGTGCAAGGCACTGACCCAGAGCCAGCTGTCAAAGGGGATGACCCACTGTCCCCCCAGGGGCCTGCCCCAAGTGGCCCCAAGTCAGCACAGAGACTCAGCCCTGACTGCTCCTTACTTTCCCATCCAGGTGGCATGGCTGGCGGGAAGTCTGGGCACAAACAGGGTTGACCTCCCGGTATCGACGTCGATGGTGCCGTAGCAGTCTGGCTCGGTGACGCCAAATGCCCAGTGAAAGAAGGACTCCTACAGTGGGAACAAGGGCCCTCGTCACCCAGTGGAACGCGAGGCACAATGAGAGAGGTAGGTGGTAGACTGTGCGCCTGCTTCCCAGCACCCCGGAGAGCTTGGAAACTGACCCCAGCCCCACATAGCCCTGTTCCCTCCACACCCACCTCTCCACTCTGGCTGTGGGCCCCCTGTCTCATCCTGCCGTGGTCTGGCAGGGGGCAGCCTGGCAGTTCCTCTGACCCTGAATTAAGTCCTCTCTGACGATGTAGGTTTCATGTAAGTGCCCTCCTTTCTCCACCCGCCCGGGCCAGATATTGGCACTGAAAGGGATCCCTTCATTTGGGACTTCTTTCTTTTTCTTTTTTCTTTTTTTAGAGACAGAGTCTCACTTTATCCCCCTCAATAGAGTGCTGTGGCATCACAGCTCACAGCAACCTCCAACTCCTGTGCTTACGTGATTCTCCTGCCTCAGCCTCCCAAGTACCTGGGACTACAGGCACCTGCCAGAACTCCAGCTACTTTTTTGTTGCAGTTTGGCCGGGGCCGGGTTTGAACCGCCACCCTTGGTATATGGGGCCAGCATCCTACCCACTGAGCCACAGGCGCCGCCCTTGGGACTTCTTTCTTCCCTTTCCCGCCCCCGGCGCAGCTGACGACTCCAGTGTTTAGCAATAAACACTGAGTTAAAATAACATCATGAAGGTATGAAGTGGAAGAGAAGCTCTTCTAAAATTAGCCTCACGTAACATCAGTAAGAGAGCCAACAGCTGAATTTAGGAAATCGGTTTTTAAACCACAGAATATTTAAACCTCAAGAAGCATCAAGAGGAGTCACAGAAAACTTATTTAGACCCTCCCCGTCTCTAGCAGCCAGGGGACTGCAGAACTACGGCTGTGGGAACAATGGGCCAGAGGGACGGGACCCTGCAGGCCAGATGTGGTTTCAGTAGAAAACACTCTACCATTGTACTTGGCAACAGGTTTCAGCCCATCTGGGCCCTGCCAGGGAGGCCAGTCCAGCTGGAGAGGCCACACCAGCACTTCCCCTCCACACTCAGCTCCCCAATGCACCCCTGTGTCTCTGCTGTCCTGGACACTGCATGGCCATGCCCCCAGGCTCTGCCTGCCTGTAGCAGAGTTCTGGAGTTCCCACTATGGTCTGACCCCAGCTCTGGGCATGGCAGTGCACAGAATGCTAGACTCAAAGAAGATGGGTTCCTAGGCTGGGCGCAGTGGCTCACCCTTGTAATCCTAGCACTCTGGGAGGCTGAGGTGGGTAGATCACTTGAGCTCAGGAGCGAGACCCCATTTCTCCTAAAGAAAACTAGCTAGGCATTGTGGTGGGCACCTGAAGTCCCAGCTACTCAGGAGGCTGAGGCAAGAGGATTGCTCAAGCCCAAGAGTTTGAGGTTGCTGTGAGCTGTGATGATGCCATGGCACTCTACCTGGGACAGCATTGAGACTGTCTCAAAAAAAAAAAAAAAAAAAAAAAAAAACCCAAAGACAGGTTTCTAATCCCAACCCTGGAGAGGCCCGTGCACACTCCCCGGCTCACCTGGCGGAAGAGGATCCCGGTGTCCGTGCAGTAGCGCTGGGCATCCTCACCGCCCTGCAGGACCACAATAGAGCCAGACTGCACAGCGGGATTCTTCTTTAGCCGGGCACACAGACGCTGCCTGTTCAGGGCAAACAGTGCCAGCGGCACCTTCAGGGTCTCGTTCCCCAGCCAGAAGGAGGGTCTGCGGAGACAGGAGCACAGGCCTCTGTTAGGGCCTCCAAGCACATGCACCGCCCACTGTTTGAGCATCCCATGTGGCAAGCCGGAGCTCAACCTATTCAACGTGACCCAGAAACAGCTCCTCCCTGGCGCTCCTAAGGCCCACAGGGTCTTGTCAGACACACACACATGCTGCTGTCCCTGAGCACCTGGCCCACATGTGGGGAGGAGGGACAGCTGGGTCTGGGTGGCAGCTAAGGCCCGTGAGGGAACTCCTGACCTCCAGGAGCTTACCACAGGCAGGGCCAGTGCCGAAGAATCTGACCCCAGTCACGCAGCTCCCCGCCCACGTACCCTGTACCTTCTCTACAAGCCACCGACCCCACAGCCCAACTCAGGAGTTCCCACATCCACACAGGGCATCCTGAGAGAGCCCTGTGCAGAGGCACCTGCCAGCAGCAGACTGCAACTGAGACGGCAGAAGGGCCATCAAAGGACGGAGCTGCTGCCTGCTCCCAGCGAGGCAGGGGGCTCACTCCCCACGCCGACCCCATGCAGGCGTCCCTGCTCACTGAGCACAGCTCACCGCCCAGCAGCCACTCCCCAGCCTCACAGGCTGCTGGGCCCTTCCCACAGCAGCTCCCACCCGAGGCCTCTCCTCCCCTGTGTGTGTGTGGGAGGGGGCGGGGGCTGCCTGCCGGTCACATCTGCTCAACATCAGTTTTTTCTACAGGGTCATTCGCAGCATCTAGAGCAGTGATTTTCAACTTAGTGTGCCGTAAGAAAATCTTAAATGTGTTGTCAAAAATTTTAAAGATCATTAAATTATTTTTGAAAGAAGTTCAAAACACAGTATTTTTTTTTACTCTTCTTGGATCAACGTAATTTATGACGCAGAAGTTTAATTATAGGTTTAAGTGTGCTGTGAGATTAAAAAAAAAGGCTGAAAAACACTGATTTACAAACACAGTAACCTCATCCATCTTTAAAAGAAAAAAGATCTGGGATGGCTAGGCAGGAGGATTGCCTAAGCTCGGGAGTTCAAGACCAGCCTAAGCAAGAGCAAGAACCCATCTCTACTAAAATATACAAAAAAACCCAGCCAGACGTAGTGGTGGGTACCTGTAGTCCCGGCTACTTGGGAGACGGAGGCAGGAGGATCACCTGAGCCCAAGAGTTTAAGGTTGCTGTGAGTTATGATGATGCCATGTCACTCTACCCAGGGAGACTGAGACTTTGTCTCCAAAAAAATAAAAGATAAAACAGAGATAGACTTCCCCAACCACCATCCCCACCATGGTCTATTTCTGTCCTTTTTACTTTTTTTTGTAGAGAGAGTCTCACTTTACCACCCTTGGTAGAGTGCCATGACGTCACAGGACTCACAGCAACCTCCAGCTCCTGGGCTTAGGCGATTCTCTTGCCTCAGCCTCCCCAGCAGCTGGGACTACAGGCACCCGCCACAACGCCCGACTATTTTTTTGTTGCAGTTTGGCCGAGGCTGGGTTTGAATCCACCACCCTTGGTACATGGGGCTGGCGCCCTACTCACTGAGCCACAGGCGCCGCCCTATTTCTGTCCTTTTTGTAGTTAGTGTCCACACTCTACACCCTCCACAACCAGCCCGTCAGGCCCCAGCGGCCCCAGGCCCTGGATCTGCAGCACATTCCCCGTCCTCACTGGGGCGCTCAGCGCCCATGACTCTGAGGGCTACTGTCTCTGCCGACGCCTCCCCTCCCCTCTGCACTCAGCTCCCCTGGCTTCCCCTTCTCAATGTTCAGCAATAAATACTGAAGTACAGCCCAGGCTCCCCTGCAGCCAGCCGCCCCGCCTCCTGGCTCATCCTCCTTGCTAGAGACCCAGCTCAGTAGGGGCCTGGAATCTCTCCCCCAGCTGGGCCCACCTTGCCCCTTAGCTTTCAGTACCACCTGTACCCACAGGCCTCCGATGTCCCCCTCCTGGTCCGCTGGTCCCACCGGCCAACTCAAACTCAGGACACAGCACAGACCTCAAGCCTGCTCCTGCCCAGTCTCCCCGTAGGGCCAGTGGCGGAGACTGAAAAGGTTTGCACTGGATTTAGACAAACCGGAAAAGCCAGGGACCTGAAGGAGGCTGTAACCTGCCCTTTATTCAACTCATGGCAGCCAGGGAACAGGCATGGGGACACCCGCCTTCATCCAGCTCATGGGGGCAGGCAAGCTAGCACAGGAAGCTTCTTTCCATCCCCCAAGTGGAAAGCCTTGGGGCCTTATACAGTAGCCAGAACAACAGTGGCTCCAAATGAAACACTAGTGACAATTACTTAGGAACACAGGGCACCTGCTGCTTAATCATAGTTATTCAAAACAATGGGGCACCTTGTAGCCTTCAGGTGAGAAAGCCTAATTTAAGTTGTGTTCCCCACACTCTTCTGCCCAGAAAGCCTCCCTGCGGCCCTGAAGCTGCCTACTCTCATTCCACTTCCACCACGTGTCCCCACCCCCAGGGCCACTCCCTGCACCAGCATCCCCCTCCTGGACATGACAGGCAACTGTCAGCAGCTCCCTTTGAGCCAGCTTCCCTGCAGCCCAGCCTGATGTTCACTCACCACCAGAAGGGCCCTTTAGAAATGCCAACCCCAGTAGGTGCCTGCTCGACCCCTCCCGCTGGCATCCAGGCCCCACTTCACCTGTGGCTCCCTCCACTACAGGACAGGCTTCCTCACTGTCCACAAAGCACCCCAACCTTTGCCACTGCTGTGCGCTACGGGGACTGCACCTCTGGCAGGTGCCCAGCACGTGGCCAGTTCTCACTTTGTCCAGCCTCTGCAGAAAGGCGCTTTTCCTGATCACCCCATCCAAACCTCACCCCCCAGCTCTTTTCTCTCCAAAGCACTGGGAACTCTTTAACTTACTTGCTTGCTGTCCCCTCCAGGTAAAAGGTAGGCTCCATGGAGGCAGGGACAAAGCAGATGCCTGTATCTGCTGAATGAATAATTGAATCAACAGAGAAAGGAAGCACAGTCCCAGCAAGAGGCTGGAAGCCAAGTGTGGAGGGAGGATGGAGTTGGGGTGTGCAGGAGGGGCAGGTGACAGGTGGGCTTGGAGGTCGAGGAGGGCAGGGACAGCCCAGAGCTGGAGTTCTGCCTGGTGGGGTAAAGAGGCCTGGGGCACCTCCCACTCACCTCTCATGGGACCCTCACACCAGGGACACATGAGCAGTGACACCTTCAGACAAGTCCTGGCCCACTGCCCCCCACTCAGGATGGTCTTTGCCTGCTTCCTTCTTTGAACCTGAGACTCCCCCACTGACCCACCCCTCACTTTGCACTGGCCTTGGGTTTCTCTGCTTGCTCTCCAGAGGCTGGCCTACCCAACCTCCAGCCTCCAGTGTGAACCCTGCCTCCAGGAGGCTTTAAGCCAATGGGAGGCAGAGAGAAGGCGGCACAGCTCCAGCCAGGATACCCCGACCCAAAGCACAGCTTCCGATGGGTTTCTGACGAGCTTCCCTCCTCTTCCTCCCCAGGTCCCCTTCACCTGTGCACAGGTCATACACCATCCCATGTTAAACTCTCTTCAATGGGCCCTTGAGTGAACTCCTGGCTTGGGGTCAGGTCCCTGAGTGCAACAGTGCTTGGCCCTTCTAATCTAACCAGGCAAGTGACTATTAATGTTGGCTGGTGCCTGCCCTCCAGGGTAGCTTGTGAGACAGAGCTCCAGGTCCAATGCCAGTCACTGCTGGCCCCCTGTGCCTTGCACCCTGCTTGGGACAAAGGAAGTGCCCAGTATTTGCTGGGTGAACGCCTGCCGCAGCTGACAGGCAGCCACGTACACAGCTGTATAGATCACATCAGCCCCCGCAGGGCAGGAAACAGACCCAGGGCTTCAGCCTGGCCAGGAAGGGTGGAGGGGCCGGAAACACCCCCTTACTTGCTGACCAGACTAGAGTGGCCCTTCCCTCCCTGCACGTGCCGGGCCTCCCCTGCCAGAAGGGTTAATGGCAGGCTGGGTGGACCCCTGCAGCTAGGGCTTCCTCTAAGTCAGGGCTGCTCTTCTGTCTTACTCAGCCACAAGGATAAAAGTGCAGCTTGTAAACACAACAGCCTCGCAGCTGGCCACACTGTCAGGAACTGAAAGTGCAGCACCAGCACGGGGTCCCCCACAGCCTCCCACACCCTTTCCCTGCACTCCATAAAGCCCATGGGGGAAGTGTGGGGTGAAACTCACCTCTACAGACACACCGACCGCACAGTGGCAATGATCCCAAAGCACTGCTACAGAAGACCTCAGCCAGTCACCCAACAGCATAACTGGCTGAAAATGCCCATCCTGAGCCACAGGCCTGCACAGCCCAGCCCTGCCCACTCCCGTCTCTCTGCCCGGCACGCCCTCTGCGCTTCTTCCCCCTGGCCTGATGCTACCCCTACCTGTAAGGCTCTCAGAAGGGCTGGCTCTCTTCTTGTCAAGAACCTCCTAGGAAGCCTCTCTCTCTTGGGCCACTTGGGCCACCCAGATTGGAATCTACCTGCTCAATGGCCAGGCTGCTCAGATCAAGACAGAAAACTTGATAAGCCACCCTTTCCTCAGAGTGATCAGCTGTAACAGTGAAGAAAATCTACCACAATTTTTACTCTTCCACCCAGTCCTGGGAAAGGCCACTTAGCCTGAGCCACCAGGCAGGGCTCCCCAGAATCAAGGTTTACAGAGACATGCCCTTTGATTTCTAATGGCATAAACCAAACCCCAAGAGACCATCAGGCCCAGAGCCAACTTGGATCACTTCTTCCTGCAAATTCAGCAAAAGCAGCACCAATAAAACATCTCTCACTGATTTCTGCTGGAGCTTTTGTTAACTGGCACCCAGAATTTAAAAGGCAAAAGCCATGTCATCCTTAAGTCCCAGGCAAATAAGCCTTTACTGCAGGCAGTCAAGGGGGAGGCAACGCCTGGGTGGACCAACAGCTCCAGGGCCTGGAGGAGACCCACAGAACAAGCCTCTGGCCCCCAGCACGAGCCCTCCCTCAAGCAACCACCAACACCCATCAGCAGCCCAGGGCCAAGAACAAAGGACCGAGAAGGGGACTAGCCCCAGGAGGGCATAATGTCACTACCCCTACAACATGTCCCTGTACACAGAACCTTTACCCCCACATCTGAACTGAGCCGACCTCTCCTTTCTCCTCAATGGCCACCTGCCAGGTCCTCTCCTAGGTCCCAGACCCCTGAGAATTCACGCATGGAATTCAGGGGCTTCATCTGCTTGGATGAGAAAAAGTTATATCTTTATTTTCTCTAACCTCATTCAAATCTACATTTTCTTCCATTTTTAACATAAGCAACTCACCACTCAGCATTAGCAGGGCCTGTGAATCTGTCACCAACAAAAATCAAAGGTAAAGGCTTGGCACCTATAGCTCAGCAGCTAGGGCACCAGCCACATACACTGGAGCTGGCAGGTTCAAATCCAGCCTGGGCCTGCCCAACAAAAACAACTACAACCAAAAAATTGCCAGCCTAGGGTACATCTTGGAAGGGTGCAGGTGAAGCTTACTCAGTGTAGAGTATAAGGGTTTGAACACAATAATTAAGAAAATACCATGAAGTCTATGTTAACCAGTTCGGTGAAAATATTTCAGACTGTATATGGAACCAGCACATTGTACCTCATGATTGCATTATTGTACACAACTATGATTTAATAAAAAAATTAAAAAAAAAATATTGCCGGGCATTGTAGCAGGCACCTGTAGTCTCAGCTACTTGGGAGGCTTAGGCAAGAAGATTGCTTGAACCCAAGAGTTTGAGGAGGCTGAGACACCACGGCACTCTACTGAGGGTGACATAGGAGACTCTATTTAAAAAAAAAAAAAAAAATCAAAGGTCTTTTCATATCATGTTATTGCTGTTGCAGCATCTCAAAATATCACTTTTGTTCATCACTACTTCAAAAATGAAAGTGCTGGCCAGGCGCAGTGGCTCATATTTGTAATCTTAGCACTCTGAGAGGCCAAGATGGGCTGAGATGGATTGCTTGAGCTCAGGAGTTCGAGACCAGCCTGAGCAAGAGCAAGGCCCCATCTGTACTAAAAAATTTAAAAACAAGCTGGGTGTTGTGGGTGGCACCTGTAGTCCCAGTTACTCAGGAGGCTGAGGCAAGAGGATTGCTTGAACCCAGGAATCTGAGGTTGCTGAGAGGTATGAAGCCACAGCACTCTACCCAGGGTGACGATTGAGACTTCTCAAAAAAAAAAATAAATAATAATAATAATAATGAAGGTAATTAATAGATCTGCTAGCTTTTATTACTTAATGATTCATAAAGACCCATGTGTGACTATATCACAAGTTTATTTAACATTCTGGTAACTGTATTTCCATAGAATTGGTTTTCTTTGTAATCTCCTACGTTTATTCTGTGGATGTGAACACATTACACTGAGAATGGTGCCTGCGTTTCACCGATGCCTGGGGGACCACAGCACGGACAAGGACAAGATCCCTGCTCCAGAACGCGGAGCCACTTCCAGATGGGACTGTGCAGCTAAGCACCCAGCAGCGAGGCCAGTTGAGGCCAGCCTGCCTCTTCACCTCAGCCTCCAGCTCGCGGCCAGGCACTGAGCAAGGCAAGCTGGGTCACCAGGGCTGGGGAGGGCCTCCAGGCAGCTGCTCAAGCTCCCTACCCTGCCTCTCTCACTCCTGAGGAGGGTCAGGAGGCCAAGCACACACAGAGACAAGAGAGGGCTGTGTGGGGTCAGGACTAGGACCAGGCCTAGGCAAGGGCCAGGGAGGTAAAAGGGCCCTCAGCAGCCCACCTCCCACAGACCCACCCTACGGGCAGCCTGAGGCTGCTATACCAGGAGTACAAGGTTCACATCAGGGTGGGGATGGGCTTGTGACTCCTCCAGACACTTTGCATCCAGAAGAATGCTGACTCTAGCATGACCTATGATCCCACAGGTACACACCTGGGACAGCTCACCTGCTGCTTCTTCCCAGCTCTTGGGAGTGCTCAGTTAAAGAATTAAAAAATTATTTCTTCATCCTCAGGATTCTGTCCCCCTACCCAACCACAATTCCTTTCCTCAGTCACTGAGTCTCCCAGGAAAGCAGGATGCAATGTTGGACTAATTTAGAATAACCCTCCCCCCTTTCATTCATTTTACCAAGCACCAATCACCAGGCAGCCGCAGACTGCTCTGGGGGTACAAAGCAAATTGGTCCCCAAGCTCCAGTCAAGGAGGAGAGGTATGAAGGGAAGCAACCCCTCACCCAACCACCAAGGGCAGATGTGGACAAGTGTCCCGCCAGGGAAGAAAACTGGGACTCTGTGTGTTCCGAGAAGGAAGGCTTTACTGGGGGATTGGGAAAGACATCTGGGAGAAGGAAACATCTTAGCTGGGCTGGCAAGTATGTGAACAATCACGTCAGAGGAGAAGGGCATTCGCGAGCCAGCAGGTAAGTCAGCCAGGGAAGAAGAGAAGAGAAAAAGCCACCCAGGGGAGCCCAAAGGTCTCAAAGCATGGCTCAAGGGGCACGCAGGCTACCTCCCGCCAAGTGCCATGGGATAAGGGGCCCTCTCCATGGGGTGATGTAAAGTGACTTCAGCCAGATACTGTGTCTCACCTGAAGCCCATGCGGGCTGGCAGAGCAAAGCAGGGTCAGCCCTGAAACACTCCTGAAAGAGGCATCTTCAGCTCCTGATAGAATCTGAGATGCTAGTTTAGGGCTTCCACTGCTGCCCAAACCATATAGGGCACACCCCAGTCACCTGGAACTTTCATGGGCTTCCCCTGTGTCAGACCCTTGCAGGACTCTACAGGAAACAAAATGTGACTTCCAAGGAGCCCATGGCCATGACTTGCTGTTGTGATGCCTCATTGTGCCTGACCTCCATTCTCTCCTGTGAGTAAAGCTGGGAGCTCTGCCTTGCTAGAAACATGCTCAACCCTCCTGCTCTTAAGGAAGCCACTGGGCTCAACTTCAGGCTCAAAGTATCTATAGAGCAGCCCCATACTAGGCCAGGATGGCTCTTCTCAAGGAAGCCTTGTCAAGCTTTGGAAGGTCCTTACACACTTCCAGCAGCACACCTCTCTAAAACCTGTTTTATCGCCCTCACCCACCCTGCCTACTGGCTCTGCTAAAAGAGCCCTCCTTCTAGGATCCAGCCAGTCACCAGCCAGGCTCCTCTGTGCCTTCAGAAGGAAAGGAGGCCTCAGGCCAGCATGGAGGCCCAAACTACAGTCCCTGAAACTCCCTGTGACCACTTGGGCCACCCAGAGATACAGCACACCCACAGCTGAGCACAGTCTGCTCTCTCTGATCCTTAAGAGGGTCACAGGGTGGGCTCAAGGCTCTGACCCAGAGTTTCTTCACACTTAATCATTTTTTTTTTTTTTTTGAGACAGAGTCTTACTTTGTTGCCCTCAGTAGAGTGCCATGGCATCATAGCTCACAACAACCTCAAACTCTCAAACTTCAGGGTTAAGTGATTCTTATGCCTCAGCCTCCCAAGTAGCTGGGACTATAGGAGCCCCCCACAACGCCTGGCTATTTTTAGAGATCAACAAGTACCAGGCAATCCACCCACCTTGGCCTCCTGCAGTGCTAGGATTACAGGCATGAGCTACTGTGCCTGGCCCACACTTAATCTTTTTCTTTCTTTCTTTCTTTTTTTTTTTTGAGAAGAAGGAAAAGGAAATTTATTACTTTGCTGGCAAAGGAGGAAAAAACGGCAGACTATTTATCTCAAAATACCAATTTTCACAAACATAAGCAGAAATACAGAGTTTTTAAGGAGAAAAGCCTATTGTCTTTCAACTATAGTTAATAATTCTAACAGTCTCTTCACTGCCAAAGACTAACCCATGACCTCCACCCACCTGAGAAATCTGCCCAAAACTCCTCCCCAAAACTCCCCCACCAGCCTGGCACCAGGTCCATCTCCTACCGTTCAAAGAACAAAAGATACTTCTTTCCTACCGCCCCAGCCCCTGGCAGGGATGCACATCTTTACACTAGCAATTCTCTACATGAAAGGCATCTCTTTGCTTAAGGACTAGCACAAAAGTGATCCAGAGAGTGAAGCCTTCCCAACTCTCCCCTGAGCTCAGAGCCACGTCCCTCCTTTGCACACACCAAGACCAGATACAGGCAGATGGATGACAAGAGTCTCCAAGTTCTGTCTGCCCCGTGGCCTATGAGCAGCTATGGGTAGGCCAAATGCTATTCCTGCATTCTAGGAATACAGCAGGTGCCCACTCTATCTTTGATCTGCATATTCTAAGCGTCCCCTAACCTTGGGGACCCAACTGAGAACCCACTTTCTTTGTCATTCTCCCCACCTCCCAAAAAGAGATGAATTTAGTCCCCATTCTGAATCTCAGTTACCCCATTCTGGTCTCAGTTCCCAAGCAGGCATTTGGAGCACTGCTCCCTCCAACCCCTGCTTCTCCTAGCCCCCTGTACCACCAGGCTTACACCCCCTCCCACGGAACTCATACACAGCTCAGGGGAGAAAGTTCTTGAAAAGGCACAAGAA
The DNA here is from genome assembly GCF_027406575.1 of Nycticebus coucang. NCBI lineage: Eukaryota > Metazoa > Chordata > Mammalia > Primates > Lorisidae > Nycticebus > Nycticebus coucang. Next base: position 128,855,812 of record NC_069789.1, on the reverse strand, counting down.
AACCCTTTCCAGCACCTCAGGACAAAGTCTGGAGAGGCCACCACACCCTTCAGTCAAGGGCTGAGCCTCGCTCTTCTTTGACCCCCAAACACTCAGAACTCTCAACCTTTGTCTCTTAACCATTGCTCAGATGCTTCCTCCTCTGGGACATTCTCCCCAGCGCTTCAGTGAGCCAAATGTCCACACTTCCTCCCGCTAGGACCCTCACCCTTCTTTCGGCAGAATGATGAAGCACCGACTGTGTGCAAGGCACTGGGGTAGTAAAACCCAGTGCAGAGAAGGGCCTTGCCCTTTTGTTCTACACATGGAGAAGGCAATCAACAATACTACATAGAGTTTTTCAGGTAGGAATAAGGGCTGCAAAGAATCCCCTGAGTGGTCAGGGAAGGATTCTCCTAGGAGGTGACATGTGGGTCCCGAAAGACGTCGGGAAGTGCCCTGCCGGGGAAAGGGGATTCCAAGCTCTCCTCAAACACACCCTCGTGCCTGCTGCCCTTGCAATGCCACCTTCCAGTCTGAGGGTCGTGGCAATGAACACGCGTGTCGACCCGAACCCCCACATTGGCCTCATACAGCGGGGCCACCACACGCGCATGGGTGGAGCCTTTCAGCCAAGGCGGCCCTCAAAGGCCAGTGCACAGCCGGGAGGGTGGAGAGGAGCTGTCAGAACCAACTCAAGGCATGCAGCTCGCGGCCACATGGCTGCCCACGGCATTCAGCAAGTCTGGCCAGAGGCCCTCACCAACTGTCCAGCCAGGAACGCCCAGGGTCTCTTTCCGCGCTGGACGGAAAGAGGTGGGGAGAGGAGCAGCACTCACCCGGTGGCCGCCGCCATCTTCAGCCAGCAGGGGCGTCACGTGAAGTGCGGCGTCAGCTGAGCCAGTCACAGCCCCGCCGGGCTGCGTAGGGTCTTACTGCGGGGGCGGGGTCAGAGTCAGAGGCGGGGAGAGGGCGGGGCCTGGAGGTCCTGTCCCGCCCCCTCCAGCGCCCAGTCCATTAGGATCGGTGGGGCGGAGCCGTGAGAGGGGCGGGGCTCGGGCTGCAGCCAGGCGTGAGTGGGGCGGGGACAGCATTGGAGACCTTTCTGGGATGGGAGGGAGTGTCTACAGCAGTGGCCACTTACTGGTTTAGCCCGGGACCTGAGGAGCTCTCCTAGGAATAAAACTTTGGGAGAAGAAGGAGGGGGAGAAGGCAGGGAGGATACTGACCCAGGCTAGGGTGTGGCAGAGGCGACAGCTGTTGCTTAAGAAGGCAAAGGGATTGAACCAAGGCTGGGGTACTAGGAGAAAACAAATGTTCAGTGCCCAGGAGAGGGAGCGTGGGGACAGAGGTGCAGCCTCAGAGGTAAGCAAGAGCCAGCCCCTGGAGGGCCTTCAATAAGGGGTGGGTGAGTTAGGTAGAATCTCTTCCAGGTTCCAACTGCAGAATGAGAAGAACCCTGAGGAAGGGAAGCCAGGGAGGAGGGCTGGGGAGAAATGAGCCAGTGGAGAGGGGCTCAGGAGGGAGAGTCTACCAGGGGCTTGCTCCTCTGCCCAGCCAGGCATAGGTGTTGGGTGCAGAGTCCTATGAGAAGTGGGCAGGAGGAGATGAGGCAGCAGGGGCTGCCCTCCCTACTGCCAGCAGGGACGGGGCATTTGTTAGCACTGGCCTGGATGCTTTGCAAATGTTAGCTCATAGAAATCTCACAACAGCCCTGTGAGACTCTCTTTGATGCCATCTTACAGATGAGGAAACTGAGGCCCAAAGAGGTGAGAAACATACCAGAGCTCACATAGGGGGCCATGCAAACACAGTCGCCCCCCACTGGTGACCCATGCTGACTCTGTGAAGGGACGGTGTCCAGGGAGGGGGGGAGAAAGTGCCCTGGGGTCCTGGGCCACACAAACATGTACAGATGTGTTTGGACAGGAGGGAGGGCTGAGCCACAGCTGGAAGTGGCTTCAGGTTGGGGGATGCTTCTTGCTTCTTTGCTGAGACAAAGATGTGGATCACCGTGGACAGTCTGGTGGGAGCCTGGCTGCTGTTTGTCACCATAAATCAGGAAGGAGAGTAGGCCCCTTAAATAGGAGGAATGGAGCCAGACATGTGGGGCAGGAGTGAAGAGCACATAGCTCGGCACCTCGGAACCCCAGTGCCACCCCTGATATCCTCACCTGTCAGGAGAGAGCTAATGGGGCCTCCCCAGGGGCTGTTGTAGGATTTAACAATCAAACTTGCAGACACCTTTAGCCCATGGCACAGCCAGAGGAGCCAAAGCTGTCAGGAGGAAGGTGGCACGTCCCGATAGTCCTTCCCACCTCCCTGACCCTGCTAAGGCAGAGGAGGGTTGATAGAAAGGGGGGACCCATCCCTTCCACCCCTCCCCTCTACACACAGGCACTTCTCACAGGTCCCTGCCATCAAGATAAGACCCACGAGAGGGTCTCTCTACCCTCTTGCCAGTTTCCAGGGAAGAGAGCCTAGGCACAAGGGTCCACACCCCACTGCCTGGCCCAGGGTCTCCGAGAGCTTGGACACCCCCACCCCTTAGGCAGTAGCTCCACCTTCAGCGAAAGACACTCGACTCCCTAGTAAGGGACACTTTTTATAAATAACAAAGGGTGAACAGAATGAGCTTTTCATACTCCTTTGTGGAAGGAAAACCTGTCCCGCAGGTAATTATACCTGGCCCCACCATTTCTTTTGACATAAAATATGTCAAAATCAAGCCAACCGCCAGCTTTGAGTGTTTAATAGTATGAAAAAGAAGTAATTATCTGAAACATTCACAGAAGAGTAGGGAAAACTGAGCAGAGCATCCTTGTTACTGGGTAGTCATAGAGAGGCATGGCTCACAGCCGCTGCCCACCCAGACCTGCCTGGACAGTGGGCCTCTCTAGGCAGGGCCATAAGCCTGGCACAGAGCGCTGTCCGCCACCCTCATCTCTCTCCATCAGAGGCTCTGGCAGGAGCGCCAGGAGAAGCCCAGGATGTGGGAGAAGATTGCGTAGTTACTCATGCAGGGCAGGCCAGGGACGCTGCTGGGAGCCAGGAGGCAACTGGGGAAAGATTGATTTAGAGAGTCAGAGTGGGAGTGTGTAAATCAGCTGCCGGAGAACGCCAGACAGTACACTCAGGCCTCACGCAGCATTGCCTTCGAGGTCACAGGTCCTTGACTGAAACAGTTTCCCAGTAGTAATGCCCTACAGGTGGCCAGGGTGGGGGAGGGGGGTGCCTGTGCACAGTCACCTGGGTCACCAGAACATCTTTACTCTCCAGCAGTGCCGGCCCCAGCCAGAGACCTGTAAAAGGAGCTTCATCCCAGGAAAACTCCTTTGTCCCTGGGACAGTGTCTCTGGCCAGGTTTCCCTGCTCTGCTCACCTACCTCAATCTAGCCACCATGGACTCTGCTGAAGGCTGGCTGTCTGGAGGCAGCAGGCCCAGACAGAGTGACCAGCCAGGCTCTGAATCATGGACCACTGTTGGGGTGATACGGGGTGTTCCCTGGAAGACCCATGACATGGGCCCATCCATCTGCGGTGTATCTGCTGGAAGGCTCCGTGGGACCAAGCTGGAGGTGGCCTGGACACTGACTCTGCCCCCAGCTGCAGAGCTGTCACCCATACTGCAAGAGCTAGGAGCCCAGCCCCTGTCCTAGAGGAACTTCAGACTGGGGGCAGAGGAGGAAGAGGAGCCCTGAGTACCAGGCTGCTACTGCTCTTTGCTAAGGGATTCTGAGCAGGGAGCAGTGAGTCCAAGCCCATCCCTCATGCAGGAGCAACCTGGAAAGAGCTGGTAAGACGAGCTACACCAGCCTAAGAGGGTAAAAGCCATACAGCATGGAATTTGGGTTTTTTTGTAATTGTCTTTGGTGAGAATGGAAGAGTGGCTGTAGAAAAACAGCACCAAATAGAACAAAAAGGGAGAAAAAAGGGGGTGAGGTCTGGGGTGAGATAGGGGTAGGTGGCGTGTTCTAATTCAACCTCTCCCCGATGGGCAAGGAAGGAGCGTGATGGCTTAAGACGCACAGGAGGTTTTCTCTCCATGCTGGCAGACCCCAGCCTTCACCCTCTGCAGTGTCCACAGTGACAGCCACAGCTCTCCCTCTTCTCCCTCCAGGGCCACACCCCAGCTGTCACTACCATCTGTCACTTCCCCTCCCAGAGGACCCCTTACCTCACCTTCTGGTCCTCCTGCCCTTCCTCCCCTGGCCCAGCCCACCCTGGCAGCCGTCTTTCTGCAGAAAAAAGGTAGGCAGAGCCCAGGGGCCTTCCCGAGGAAGCGCCATCACTGCCTTAGATGGAGTGGTCCCTGCTGGGTGCTTCGCCAGGGTCTATGAGGCAATTCAAGATGAGAAATGGAACAGTGGCTTCAGAGAGGCAAATCATTCCGACAGCACCTGAAAGACGTTCAAGGAAACAAGCTCTTTTTGTGTGTGTGAAAATGGGGAATATATTGTTTTTCACTGTTTGGAAGACTGTTTTCTCATCTTGAAATCACAAGCTGTTTTCTTCCAGGGAGACTTATAAATACATCCAATTATCGACATTCAATATAGGAAATAAAGTTCTGAAATGGTTTTCTTCCACACACGCATGGAACAGGCCAGCCAGGTTGGACAGGTGATAATTACTTTTATTTCTTAAGAGGCGCATCCGTGCAGAGTGCTTGGAAGCCCCACCTTTTATTGCTTTCACCTTTTATTACATTTCCCGTTTGTGCCGGGCTGTTCATCGGTATAACTTTATTACCTCGTTTCAAGATCTTGATAAAAATGAGATGAAATTTCTAATTTCAATAGCATGAGTGCAAAGTCCCCGAGTAAAGGGCATTTGGTTCTGCAGCTTGAGACCTGGAGAGACACTCCCTGGGCAGGGATGGACTGTCCCTCTGCTTAGCTCTAAGTCACTGGACAGTGGTGTTCTGCGGCATTCACAACTGGACAGTGGTTCTCTGCTGGTATACACAACTGTTCCTTTTAGGCACTCTGCTCAGGTTGTCAAATTTTTAAGAAGGATGCTTTCCGCACTTGGTGAAAGCACCTACAGCTGTGTCCCTGGCAGCCGCCTGCCCATGCCACTGCCAAGACTGTTTCCTTCCTCTGCTTCTGCTGGAATTACTCCTGACCTCACACTCTCCTCTGCTTTGGTCTCTCCCTCCCCGTGACTCTCTTGCCACTCCCCTGCATAACCCCCTGGCCACAGCCTCTTCCCACTCAGAGACCCCACACTCATCAGGGTTTTCTGTGGCAAACATCCCCTGGATCTGGGCACCTCACGTGGAGGAGCAATGAATGGGAAGGACGTCAGGTGGTACTGCTGACGAAGATGGCTGGTGGCCGAGCACACCACTGGGCCAGCCCTTAGGAAGGATGGTACCTGGTGCTGCTACTCAGACCCTTACCACCACCTCTGCTCCTGGGCTGGGGCTAACACAGCATCCTGGCTTCACGCCCTGCATGGCCAAAGTCCTAGATAGGCAGTGATGCCAATTATAGAGCCCACGTCTCATACCCACACCCCGGGTGTCTTGTCCCTTTTGGTTTCTGCTAGGAGTGGGAATATGGTGGGGCACAGTAGCTGGTATCTCACCAAGTTCCAAGATGCTAGTTAATATACACAAAGCACTGCAGTGATGGATCAGCTTGGGGTGCCAGCAACCCCACTCAAATAAAATCTTGAAAAGGCCCAGGCATAGTGGCTCATGCCTGTAATCCCAGCACTCTGAGAGGCTGGAGCAGGTGGATTGCCTGAGCTCAGGAGTTCAAGACCAGCCTGAGCAGCAGCAAGACCCCATCTCTACAAATAGAAAAACTAGCCCGGCGTTGTGGCAGGTGGCTATAGTCCCAGCTACTTGGGAGGCTGAGGCAAGAGAGTCACTTGAGCCCAAGTTTGAGGTTGACGTGAACTATGATGCCCAGGATGACAGAATGAGACTCTGTCCCAAACAAACAAACACGCGAAAAAGTAAAACGAAACTTGAAGTTCTGCTTGGATGAACGCACCCTGAATATTGCAATCAGGCAGTTAGAATGCAGTTATTTTCATTTTAGCATAAGTATGAGTTTCTTGTTTCATGGTTTGGTATAATTTTAAATTTCAGTTTGCTTGGGGGTGGGGGATACACCATCTTTGGCTTCATAACTCTTAGATAGCTTTGTCTCTTTGGTAGATGAATATCCCCACAAAATATGCCATTAGAAATTGTGTGGTGAAGAAAGAAGGGCACGGATTTCAAAGTCAGCAGCCTGGGCTCAGGTCCTAGCAATGTGACATCTCTGGTTCTCACTTTCTCTGTTTAGAGATGGAGAAAAGGTGGTCTTTGCCTCCCTTAAAGGGCAGTTCCAAGGGTCAGCTGAGCCCTTAGACATCAGAAAGTGTAACATGATACAAATGTAGTGGTAGTCACTTTCTTTTTTTTCCTCCCCCTGCCCCCAGGTGAATCTGTCTATTGCCTAAACCTCCATTCAATATTATTTATTATTTATTTTAAGGACAGAGTCTCACTCTATCACCTTCGGTAGAGTGCCATGGCATCACAGCTCACAGCAACCTCCAACTCCTGGGCTTAGGTGATTCTCTTGCCTCCCAAGTAGCTGAGACTACAGGCGCCCGCCACAATGCCCAGCTATTTTTTGTTGCAGTTTGGCTGGGCGGGGTTTGAACCCATCACCCTCAGTATATGGGGCCGGTGCCCTACCCACTGAGCCACAGGCGCCACCTTATTTATTTATTTTTTATTATTTGGGATTCATTGAGGGTTCAAAGAATGAGGTATACTGATTGCATTTGTTAGATAAAGTCCCTCTTGTAATTGTGTCCCTCCCCCAAGAGGTGTGTCGTACACTGTGACGGCCCCCATCCTCCTCCCTCCTCCCCTACCCCACTGCTTGTATTACATCATCTACTGCCTTCATATTAGAATTAAGTACACTGGATTCTTGCTTCTCCATTCTTGCCATGCTTTACTAAGAAGAATGTGCTTCAACTCCATCCAGGTTAATACAAAAGATGTAAAGTCTCCATCTTTTAAAATGGCTGGATAGTATTCCATGGTACACATATACCACAGCTTGTTAATCCATTCCTGGATTGGTGGGCATTTAAGTTGTTTCCACATCTTAGCGATTGTAAATTGAGCTGCAATAAACAGTCTAGTGCAAATGTCCGTATGGTAAAAGGTTTTTTTTTCTTCTGAGTAGATGCCTATTAATAGGATCGCAGGATCAAATGGGAGATCTAATTTGACTTCTTTGAGGATTCTCCATACTTCCTTCCCAAAATGTTATATAAGTTTGCAGTCACACCAGCAGTGTTCCCTTCTCTCCACATCCACGCCAGCATCTGTAGCTTTGAGACTTCGTGATGTGGGCCATTCTCATGGGGGTTAGGTGATAACTCAAGGTAGTTTTGAATTGCATTTCTCTGATGATTAGGGATGATCGGAATTTTTTCATGTTTGTTAGCCATTCTTGTGTCTTCTTTAGAGAAGGTTCTGTTCATGCCTCGTACCCAGTGATATCTGGGATTGTTGGGTCTTTTTTTGTTGATTAACTTGAGTTCTTTGTAGATCCTAGTTATCAATCTTTTGTCCAATTCATAATATGCCAATGTCTTTTTTCTTTTCTTTTTTTTTTTTTTGTGATTTTTTTGGCCGGGGCTGGGTTTAAACCCGCCACCTCCAGCATATGGGACCGGTGCCCTACTCCTTGAGCCACAGGCGCCGCCCAATATGCCAATGTCTTTTCCCCTTCTGAAGGTTGTCTGTTTGCTTTGGTTGTTGTTTCCTTAGATGTACAGAAGCTTTTCAGGTTAATTAACCCCCATTTGTTTATTTTGTTGTTGTTGCAATTGCCAGTGGAGTCTTCTTTCCTCCAGCCAATATCTTCAAGTGTTTTCCCCACACTTTCTTTGAGGATTTTTATTGTTTCATGCCATAGATTTAAATCTTTTATTCATCTTGAATCAATTTTTGTAACTGGTGAGAGGTGTAGGACTAGTTTCTGTCTTTTACACATGGTTATCCAGTTCTCCCAACACCATTTATTGAATAGAGATTCTTTTCCCCAGTGTACATTCTTGTTTGGTTTATCTAACATTAGGCAGCTGTAAGATGTTAGCTTCATCTCATGGTTTTCTATTCAGTTCCAAATGTCAGTATCTCTATTTTTGTGCCAATACCATGATGTTTTGATCACAATGGCCTTGTAGTATAGCCTAAAGTCTGGCAGGGTGATGCCCTGGCTTTGCTTTTATTCCTAAGAATTCCCTTGGCTATATGGGTTTTTTTCTGGTTCTATACAAAACAAAGAATTGTTTTTTCCAAATCTTGAAAGTATGATGATGGGATTGCATTGAATCTATAGATTGCTTTGGGGAGTATAGACATTTTCACAATGTTGATTCTTCCCAGCCATGACCATAGTATGTTCTTCCATTTGCTAATATCTTCTATTTCTTTTCTTAGGGTTTTGTAATTTTCTTTGTAGAAGTCCTTCACTTCTTTTGATAGGTATATTCCTAGGTATTTCTTTTCTTTCTTTCTTTCTTTTTTTTTTTTTGAAGTTACCGTGAAGGGACTTTCACGGTAGAAGGGATTAGCTTCTCATCTTAGCTGTTACTGACATATACAAAGGCTACTGATTTGTGGACATTAATTTTATACCCTAAGACATTACTGTATTTTTTGATCACTTCCAGGAGTATTGTGATTGAGACTTTGGAGTTCTCTAAGTATAAGATCATATCGTTGGCAAAGAGCAAGAGTTTGGCCTCTTCTGCCTCTATTTGCATGCTCTTATTTCATTCTCTTGCCTGATTGTATTGGCTAGAATTTCCAGCACTATGTTGAATAGTCGTGGTGATAGAGAACAACCTTGTCTGCTTCCAATTCTAAGTGGAAAAGCTTTCACTTTTACTCCATTCAGTATAATATAAACCCAGCTGTGGGTTTGTCATAGATGGCTTTGATCAGTTTAAGAAATGTGCCACCTATGCCTATATTCTTGAGTGTTCTAATTATAAAAGGATGCTGAATTTTATCAAATGCTTTTTGTGTGTGTATTGAGAGGATCATATGGTCTTTGTTTTTGCTTCTGTTGATATGGTGAATTACATTTATGGACTTAGATATGTTAAACCAGGCTTACATGCCTGGGATGAAATCAACTTGAACATGATGAATGATTTTTTTAATGTTTAGCTGTAATCTATTGGCTAGAGTTTTATTGAGAATTTTTGCATCTGTATTCAATAGTGAAATTGGTCTGAAGTTCTCCTTTTTAGTTGGGTCTTTTTCTGGTTTGGGTATCAAGGTGAAATTGCTTCATAGAATGTGTTGGGGAAGATTCCTTCCTTCTCAATTTTTTGGAATAATTTCCACAGCATGGTTATAAGCTCTTCTTTGAAGGTTTGCTAGAATTCTGGTGTGATGCCATCTCAACCAGAGCTTTTGTTGTTGTTGTTGGGGGATTTTTTATTATTTCTTCAATTTCAGTTCTTGAAATTGAGCTGTTCAAGAAATCTATTTCTTCTTGGTTAAGTCTAGGGAGAGGATCTGATTCCAGGTATTGATCTATTTCTTCCACATTGTCAAATTCTGGGCATAGTGTTTCTTGTAGTACTCAGAGATGATCTCTTGTATCTCTGTGACATCTGTTGTTATTTCCCCTTTATTGTTTCTTATTGAGGTTATTAGAGGTTTTACTTTCTGTTTCTAGGTAATATGGCCAAAGGTTTATTGATTTTTATTTTTATTTTTTGAAAAACCAACTTTTTGTTGTGTTAATTTTCCAAATGATTTTTTTTGTTTGCAATTTTTCATTAATCTCTGATTTAATTTTGGTTATTTCTTTTCTTCTGCTGGGTTTGGGATTAGATTATTCTTTTTCTTCTTTTTTTTTTTTTTTCCCAATTCCATAAGATGATTCATGAGTTTGTTGATGTGCTCTCTTTCTGGTTTTCAAATGTAGGCATCTAATGCAATAAATTTCCCTCTTAAGATTGCTTTTGCTGTATCCCATAAGTTTTGGTAATTTATGTCTTCTTTGTTGTTATGTTTGAGGAATTTAATGATTTCCTCTTTTATCTCTTCCTTAACCCAACTATCATTCAGCAGAAGGTTGTTTAATTTCCATATCTTTGTGTGGGGATTTTTTGTTGGAGTTAAGTTCCACCTTTATTGCCTTATGGTCTGAGAAGATACAAGGTATAATTTCTATTCTTTTAACTTTGCTGAGATTTGTTTTGTATTGTAGAATGTGGTCTATTTTGGAGTATGTTCCGTGGGCTGATGAGAAAAATATATATTCATTAGCTTTGGGATGATGTATTCTATATGTGTCTATTAATCCCATTTGTTCTAGGGTCACAATTAAGTTCTTTGTATCTTTATTTTCTCTTTAGATGATCTGTCCAGTCCTGTTAGAGGGGTGTTAAAGTTCCAGCTATTATGGTGTTATGGGATATCATATTGCTCAAACCCATCAAGATCTGTTTCATAAATCTGGGAGCATTTAATTTGGATATTTAAAATTGAAATGTCTTCTTGTTGTATTGTTTCTTTGACTAGTATAAAGTGTCCTTCTTTGTCTTTCTTAAATGTAGTTGCTTTAAATCCCCTTGTATCTGAAAATAAGATCACAACCCCTCCTTTCTTCTGATTTCCATTTGTTTGAAACACTGTTTTCCATACCTTAACCCTGAGTCTTGATTTGTCCTTCAAGGCTAGGTGTGTCTCCTAGAGACAGCATATGGATGGCTTGTACTTTTTTATCCAATCAGCCAGCCTGTGCCTCTTCAGTGGTGACTTCAAACCATGGACATTTATTGACAGAATTGATAAGTGTGGTGGAGTTCTATTCATCTTATTTTGTGAAAGTTCATTATGTAGTTTTATCCTTTCCACCATTGTGGAAGCTAAGTTTTGACCTTTTGCTTTGGGGTGTTTACTTTGCTGGTGGTCCATTGTGATGGTCAGTGCTGAGAATAGGTAAGTATTTCCTGTAGTGCTGGTCTTGTTGTGGTGAATTTCCTCAGGGTTTGTATATCTGCAAAAGATTTGATTACTCCATCAGTTTTGAAGATTAGTTTATCAGGATACAGAATTTTGGGCTGAAAATTATTTTGTTTAAGAATGTTGAAGGTGGTTTTTCACAAGATGGCACTGAAAGTGAAGAAGGAAGCTCCTGCTCCTCCCAAAGCCGAAGCCAAAGCAAAGGCATTGAAGGCCAAGAAGGCAGTGCTAAAAAGCAACCACAGCCACATAAAAAAGAAGATCTGTACATCACCCACCTTCTGGTAGCCAAAGACTCCAAGGCTCCGGAGGCAGCCCAAATAACCTCGGAAGAGCATCCCCAGGAGAAATAAGCTTGACCACTATGTCATCATCAAGTTCCCCGACCAGTGAGTCTGCCATGAAGAAGATAGAAGACAACAACACACTTGTGTTCACTGTGGATGTCAAAGCCAACAAGCACCAGATCAAATAGGCTGTGAAGAAGCTTTATGACATTGATGTGGCCAAGGTCAACACCCTGATCAGGCCTGATGGTGAGAAGAAGGCATATGTTCGACTGGCTCCTGATTATGATGCTTTAGATGTTGCCAACAAAATTGGGATCATCTAAACCAAGTCCAGCTGGCTAATTCTAAATATATAACTTTTCACCCTAAAAAAAAAAAAAAAAAGGAATGTTGAAGATGGAGGACCATTCTTTTCTGATTTGGAAAGTTTCAGTTGAAAAGTCTGGGCTCTGCCTCTGTAGGTCAGTTGGTGCTTACTCCTGGCTGCTTGCAGAATTTTTTCTTTCATCTTGACTTGGACAGGTTCATTACAATATGTCTTAGAAAAGCTCTGTTTGAGTTGAGATGACCTGGGGTTTGATAGCCATCTCAAAGGAGTGTGTCGGGATTTTTAGTAAAACTTGGGATGTTTTCATTTATGATAGTCTCCAATAGGGCTTCCATTCCTTTAGGAAAATCTTCTTCCCCTTCAGGAATCCTTATTATCTGTATGTTTAAATGCTTCATAGACTCTCATAGTTCTCTAAGCTCCTGTTCTGCTTTCTCTCTCTTTTCTGTCTCTTTAACTACCTGGATTAACTCAAAAACTTTATCCTCTAGCTCTGAGGTTCTTTCTTCTCCATGGTCTAACCTATTTTCGATACTTTCCACTGCATCTTTACATTCCCTGATTGTCTCCTTCATTTCCTTAAGCTCCGCCAGATCCTTTCTATATTCTACATATCTCTCATCCAACATTTGGTTCTGTCTTTCCATTTTCTCATCCATTCCTTTTATCGTCTTTATGATTCACATTTTAAATTCCCTTTCTGTCAAATCCATTAATTCTTTATAGGTGGAGCCTTCTGTAGTAGCTGCCTCGTGGTCCCTTGGGGAAGTTGCTCTGTTTTGGTTTTTTACATTGCCTGAAATTTTCTGTTGGTTCCTCCTCGTGTGTTCTTTCTTCTTGTTCACCTCCTTGTCCTCCTTTTTCCTTCTCCCTTCCTCCTTTACTTCAAATTACCTTGTCTCAGAGGTTAGGTCAAAAGAAAGAGAAGGGTAAAGCACAAGCAGTAAGAAAGAAGAAAAAATAAGGAAACACTGAAAAACTTGGTCACACTGGCATTGCTGTTTACTTGCTATGTGGCATTGGGAAAATTACTCAACCCCTCTGAGCCTCAGTTTCCTCATTCGTAAACTGGAGATGATGGGTCCTAGCTTGGGATGGGTGGAGTGATGAGGGACTAGATGGGGTGGTCCCAGGAGAGACTCACATTAGCCCTTGACTTATGATGGCAGTGTTACCAGCCACTGTTCACCTGAGCAGCTGTTTCCTGCAGGGCACTGTTGGTCAGGCCCCAGCAAGTCCAGATGAGCCTACGTGCTGCCCTCTGGAGATTGTTTATTCACTTACAAGGCTACTGTCATAGATAATTTAGGGAACTGGACTCCACAGTACCAGTCAAGAACATATGGCACTCTGCACACCCAGTAAAGTGTTGACTGTAAATTTAGTCTAGAGTAAGGATGCTTGGAAGATCTAACCACTTTAAGATAGGGGGATATTGCGTAACTTTGTAACCTGTGAAAGGGAATCTGTTTAATGTGTACTATGATGAGTAATAAAATTGCTGATGTTATTTTAGGAGATATCCCCATTGCTCTCCAGAATCACTGGCTTTTCTGTAAATAAAAGTGAAACAATTGATCTCTCATCTGCTTCTCAGCTGATTGGCTTAGGTGACCAGCAGATGGATTCCTTAGTCTGGCAACAGCAGCCATCCTTATTTCAATGGTCGCATGAGAAGTAGGGGCAGCTGGAAAGGAACATAGGTGTGAAGGCGCGTGAGACACCCATAAGATCACTCTAGCCCTGCCCACCTACAGAGCTGCCTTGACCAGAATTTGTGAGTCCGCAATCCCAAGCCCCAGTGGCCAGTGGTCAACCCCTTTAAGAGGACTGGCTGGGTCCTGGGGCTGCTGCACCACCTCAGGTGTGTAGGCTGGAAGCCCATAGATTCATGGCAATAAGAATGAGTGGGAAGGCTGCCAGGAGGGGCTTTTTGGCTATAGCCAGGGCCTCTGGGCCAGCCTGGGGATTCAGTCCCAGGGCTCTGCTTGTAGGCATGGCTTTGCACATAGGGAAGAGGGGCTATAAGGAGGTTTGTAAGAGGTGTTAGGGGTATGTAACAGGTTGCAAAATGGACCTCAGATCCTTCTCCTTGCCGGATCCACACCCTGGCTTTGTGATGCTCAGCTCCTCCCTTCCAGAGGTAGAGTTTGTATCACCAGGCCTGAATTGGATGGCCACATGACTTAATTTGAATAATGAGACGACACTTACTAAACCAGAGGACTCAGAGGGTGCTCACCCGGCAGGCTTACCCTCTTGCCACTTTTGGGAGCCCCGCTACCACCACCATGGGAAAATGCCCTCGGTGGCATGCCAGAGGCGAGACACCTGGTTGATAGCCTGCCAACCAGCACACCTGCAGGTGAGGCCATCTGCCCTCACACCCATGAAGGAATCCAAGTCAAGCCGGCCACAGTGTCCCAAGCTGTAGCAATGGTGGTTTTGAGCCATTTCATGGAGCAGCTGTTAGACAGCAGTTATCACTAACACAGGGCAAAGGGAGGTGAGCCTGGGATTGTTGCCCCAGAGAGGAGGCTGGCAGGGGAGATGCTGCATGGGCTGTTTTCACAAGGAATTCTGAGAGCTGCAGGGTCCCAGCAGCTCTATTGTGGGGCCCTGGGGAGAAAGTGTGACCTTCACCTCCCTCCTACTCCAGCCTGGAGCACAGTGTGGGTTCAGCAGAGAAGGCTGCAGGGACCTGATTCTGCTCAGGCACTGTGCTGTTGCATTGCCCTAGGGGCACTGGAAGGCAGTGCCTGACACACAGACACCTGAAAGTAAAATTGTGATTTTTCCCAGAGGTCATTTTGAACTGACTGTCCAGAAAAGATTGGGAAGGGAGAGAGCATGGCTGGGCAGCAGTGATGCACAGAGACTGTGTCCCCATGGAGCTTCCTGAGCAGCATCACAGGAAGTAGGATGATTCCATGAGCTTCTATAAGAACCCTCCAAGGACCCCCAGGAATTCCTAGAAGAGACTTTCCAGGGGACTGGAGGGCCCCGATAATGCAGATGGGGCTGGAGCCAATTACGTGTGAATGATTGTGTCTCAGGGCCCATGTGTGCACCCCAAGCCAGTGAGCCCAGAAGGGGGTCAAGCAAGGCCAGTGCAAGGGGCACCCAGATGGCCTGGATGGGTGAGTTGGAGGTGACAGTCAGCAGAGAATTCCCCTCCAGTGGGGAAACTGAGCACAGAACAAGAGGAGAGAACTATTCCCAAAGATAAGGCTTCTGTAAGGCTCAGGTTGACCACACAGAGTGCCCCACCCCACATCTGAGCCCTGGCCACCACACACTGAGAATCTTTTTAAAAGCTTAACAATCCTGCAATCCTATTACCAGGCACCTATCCAGAAGAAAATTAATCATTTCATCATAAGGACATTTGCACTAGATTGTTTATCACAGCTCAATTTACAATCGCCAATTTGTGGAAAAAGGACCAGGCACAGTGGCTCACGCCTATAATCCTAGCACTCTGGGATGCTGAGGCAGGTGGATTGCTTGAGATCAGGAATTCAAAACCAGCCTGAGCAAAAGCGAGACCCCGTCTCTAGAAATAGCCGGGCGTTGTGGCGGGCACCTGTAGTCCCAGCTACTCAGGAGGCTGAGGCAAGAGGATTGCTTGAGCTCCAGAGTTTGAGGTTGCTATGAGCTATGAGCCCATGGCAGTCTACTGAGGGCGACAAAGTAAAACTATCTCAAAACAACAACAACAAAAAAAAAATGTGGCAGTGCCCATAGCTCAGTGGGTAGGACGCCGGCCATATACACTGAGGCTGGTGGGTTCGAACCCAGCCTGGGCCAGCTAAAATCAATAATAACAACTGCAACAAAAAAATAGCCAGGTTTTGTGGTGGATGCCTGTAGTCCCAGCTACTTGGGAGGCTGAGGCAAGAGAATCACTTAAGCCCAAGAGTTTGAGGTTGCTGTGAGCTGTGAGGCCACAGCACTCTACCAAGGGAGACATAGTGAGACTCTGCCTCAATAAAAAATGTGGAAACAACCCAAGTGCCCATCAACCCACGAATGGATTAATAAATCATGGCATATGTCTACCATGAGATACTATCCAGACATAAAAAAAGATGGAGACTTTACATCTTTTGTATTAACCTGGATGGAGTTTGAAGAACATTATTCTTAGTAAAGTATCTCAAGAATGGAAAAGCAAATATCCAATGTACTCAACACTAATTTGAAGCCAGTAGACTAACTAATACATACCCACACAAGAGAAAAACTCAATGAATTCAAGTTGGGGGAGGAGGAAGGGGGGGGAGGGGAGAAGGGAGGAGGATTGGTGTACTCTCTCCTGATGGCTACAACGTAAGGTGGTATGTGGCACACCTCCTGAGTGTGGGACACAGCTACAACAGGAATTTTACAGAATAAATACAGAATCATTTGTACCCTCATATTACTCTGAAATTGAAAAAAAAACACTTAACATAGTCCCGAGAGGTTGCCACTGCTCCCGTTCAGGCAACAGCATGATTGGTCTCTGGCAATCATGGTTGTGTGACGAGCCAACAGGAATCTCACTCCCTTCCCCATCTTTCCTGGACATTCAGTTCAAAGCAGCCTTTGGAAGATTGCAATCTTATTTCCAGATCTCAAAGGTCACTATCACACTATACATTCAGAGCTTGAGGGAAAATGCACCGAAAACTCGCCTGGTATCTGTGTGTCAGGCTCCTGCAAAGAGGTGTGTTATCTCAGTTCCAGAAAATGACCCGCCTGCAGGACCAGCTGTGGCCCAGCATGCAGCCTCCCTGAGCTCTCCCCTGTGAGCAAGGCCGGGTGGCCTCCCCAGCTGCCCATAGCCGTGGCACCAGTGTGGCTGGGGGTGTGCAGCCAGCCCTTTCTTCTCAGAGACCTGTGAGGAACAGGGGCCCCACATTTCCACTGGGTGCCACTTCTGCTTGAGGGGAAGAAGAGGCCAAAACTGGGCTGAGAAGAGCTCTCAGCGTCTTTGTCCCTTCTGTCACCAGGACTGCTTGCTAGGTGAAGACTCGGGGCTCTCTCTGAAAGTGTCCTGATGCTCTGGGAAGGTCCATAAATCAGACGGATCTTCTGTATTGGGTGGGGCATGCAGCCTTGCCCAGAGACTCTGATTTGCCGGGCTTGGGTCCACCAGCAGTCCAGCTGCCTGTGGTTTGTGGCCCAGTTTGAGGTTCACTGGGCACCCAACTAAAGGACCCCAGCCCCTCTGGCCTTGAGGTCATACATGTGGCTGTGCCAGCCCTGGTGGCGGCCTGTCCTGGAGCCCTGGCTCATTACTCCTCCTAATTTATTCCCTCCTTTTGCCTACTAAGAGCCCTGCCCACCACTGCTGCCCTCCCTACAGCCTGGGCAGGAAAGATCACTGGCCTGGCCAGGGAACCTGTGGGTCCTACAGAACCCCAAACCCTGCATACTGGCCAGAGGGTTCAGGTGTCCGCTACTCCCACCGCCAGACAGGCACCAAGTAAATGCTTGCTGAACCCAAAGTCTATAAGGCTGTGGAGAAATAAATTGGAACAGCTACTTCGTAGAGCAGTTTGGAAATACCTGTTAAAAACCAAGAAAAATGAAAACCAAGCCTTCTGACCCCTTATTTGCTATTCTAATGATCTCCCCTAAAAAAATGCTGCCTTGTGAGCACGAGGAGACATAAACTAGAGAGCTCATTGCAGTGTTGTTTGTGATAGTGAAAAATTGGAAGCAATGTGAGTGCTTCATGATAAGTGAACTCCTGTCTGCTCACGGGGGAGACCAGTTCAAAGGAATGTACCCCCTGCAGGTGTCAGCTGGGAGATTTCTCAACAGCACATTGTGGGTGAGATGCTGAACAGGACACATGGACGGTGTCATGCTGGACTCATTCACAAAACCCATAAAATAAGAAGCTGTTCTATAAATTCCCTACAGTCATGTGCGTATGGGTATAAAGACACTTAAAAGGTCTGGAAGAAAATAAACCCAGGGAGTGTCTTCAGGGCAAGGGGACAGTTACCATGGGAAGCTTGGAGGAGCTCTAACTTCATCTAATGGTCTGGGATTTTTTCCCCCCTTAAATTCATGCATTTGTGTCATTAAGAATAAATTAAAGTACTTTTAGAAAGAAAATCTCTGTCTCAGAAATGCTTCTCAGGCTGTGGCACTCCCTTTGTGATCTCTGGGGAGCTTGTTTGAATCTGTGGGAGCCGCCACCAGACACCCCCACCTTCCCCCCACCCTGGCCTGTCCCCACCACTATCCTTCCCTAGCTCCCGGCTCCAAAGTCACACGTCAAACTCTGTCCAGGAGGGGAGTTGGTTAGTTGTTTTGAAGGAAAAGGGCTTATTCATAAACATTGCAGAACTCATCTTGGTGCCTGTAGCTCAACGGCTAGGGAGCCAGCCACATATGACAGAGCTGGCTGGTTCGAGCCTGGCCCAGGCCTGGCCCAGGCCTGGCCCGAGCTGGCTAAACAACAATGATATCTATAACCAAAAAAAAAAATAGCCGGTGTTGTAGTGGGTGCCTGTAGTCCCAGCTACTTGGGAGGCTGAGGCAAGAGAATCACTTAAGCCCAAGAGTTTGAGGTTGCTGTGCGCTGTGACATCACAGCACTCTCCTGAGGGCGACATAGCGAGATTCTGTCTCAAAAAAAAAAAAAAATTTGCAGAACTCTCCCAGGCTAGTGCTGAGAGGATAGCTAGGGCCCGAGAGCGGGGTGCTCCCCTAGCTGATGTGAGTCCAGACCTTGCTCCACCTCCACCCCTGCCTGCCCACCCGGTCCACCCCCGACATCCTGCCTTTCTCTGCTATGGTCAGTCCCAGGGCCCCTACTCTCAACCCCAACTTCAATGCCTCCCCCTGACCCCTGACTCCCATGTCTGCCGCCGACCACTATTCTGACCCCCAGCCTTTCTCCTCCCTGCCCCTTGCTCTCTGCTCCTGGCCTGCTAGTTTCTCCTGCCTCATTTCCATAGCCCTAGAGAGAAATGGGAACCAAGCCCTTGGTGGGGTAGCCGCCAGTGAGAAAGTAGTATTTTAGGCTTTTACTCATCAAGAAAGGGAGTATCCCCCCTCCCCTTGCCCGGGATTTGCAAGACAGAGCTCGCGGCCCCCCCTCCTTCCTGGTTTCCAGCCTCCTCTGTGGTTTCCATGGATTCAGAGATTTGCTCCCAGCACCTGAGCCCCAGCGCTAGAGGGAGGGAAGCTGGGTTGGGATGCCCCGCCCCCGGCTTGGTGGGGGAACCTACTCCATAACAGCCCCCACAGGCCCACCTGCTCCCAGAGACCCCAGAGATACACAGAAGCTTTCGGAGGGCTTGTTGGGGACTCACTGGGGGCCTGGCACAACTTGTCCTCCTCCTGGGTGACCCAGGGGTGGGGGAGACTAAAGGAAGCATGTCTGTCCTAAATGACTTCAAGCAAGCTCATGAGGGGCTGTCACCCCCAGTCAGAACAAGCCCACACTAACCACAGCAAGAGGGGACACTGTCCAAACTGGCTGGGAAGGGTCACTACATGGGTGAGAAGAACTGTCCCAAATCCTGTCCACTGGCCCCTGACCTTGATTGACACCTATTATATCCTAAATCCTAAGACCTGTGCCCAGAACCCAAGCTCTGAGTTCTGACATCTAGTGGACTGTGAAGAGGACAGTCCAGGGGAGGGCTGAGAACTCACTTGGTCCCCATGGTCCTGGGGCTCTAGCACCAAAGGCAGGGAGGTGAGAACGGTGTACGGTGGAGACACCCACCCTGCCCAGCTCAGCCCCTCCCAGAGCAGATGTGAGGTGTTCACTGCTCCTCCATGCTGCCAGGGCCCTGGGCATATGGGGACTGGAGAGGCTGAGGTTACTGTCACTCTAGCTGCCCAGCACCCCAACACCCTTCTCCTTTGAGGGGTCCTGGCATACAGGTCCCAGCATGGCCAGGCCAGTACTCCTGCCCAGGGTCCAGCTCAGCCAGGAAAGATTCACAGTGGCTGCAGCAGAGCCAGGGGCCAGGGCAGCTGAGCAGCTGCAATGGTAGCACAAGTACCCTACGGGGGACCTCAGTGGAGGCCTGGTCCCTTCCCAGCCTGGGGCCCAGCAGGTTCTGAGAGTTGCCTGGCATCTTTTTTTCCAGCAGGCTCCTTGTAGCATACAGTTGCCTACAGCCATTTTTATTTTTGCAATAGAGAGCCCTGCCCTGAACGACGTTTGCAGGTGGGTGGGTGGTCTCACCGTACAGTTGGATTCTTGGAGACCAACTGTGATTGAAAGGGCTACTACTGGACGAGGCCCCATGGTCCTCTCCCCTGGCTTCCAGGAGAGTCTCCTAAAGCTGGACCCCAGACCAACTAGATCAGAATTGCCAAGAGTGAAGATAGAACCTTGGGATTTTTTACCAATTTCCTAGCTGATTCTCCTGGAAGCCATAACCAAGCTTCCAAACAGTCCTCCCCCAGCACTGCGGGCAAGGACAGTGGGCTCCAGGGGAAGGAGATGCGGGGGAGGATGTTCCTGGGAGGGAAGACAGGGCTAGAGCCCAGCATGGCCCCTCTCTTCTGAACAACTGCGTGGCCAGCTCCTCCACTCCGCTCTTGCCTTCCGAAGGCAGCCCATGGGTCCCTGCCCCCTCACCCCAAATCCCATCTCAGCCTTCACAGTCAGCCTGGATGACTCATGAAACCTAGACAGGAAACCATTTGTTCACAACTTTAAACAGTGCCCTTCCTTGACCCAGAAACTCCACTTCTGGGTGTACGCTCCACAGAAGGACGAGGCTGTGGCTCAGGCAGACGTGGGCAAGATCGCTCATAGCTGTGTATCTCTGCACAGTCCGGAGCTGGAAACCACTCAGACGCCCATCAGCGGAAGATTGGATAAATAAAGTGGTGTTTTCATATGATGGAAACGAACAACAAAGAAGATGGCTCTCAGAAACACAGTGTTGAGTGAAATCAGCCAGACACAGAGGAGTACATGTTGTATGATTCCATTTATTTCAAGTTAAATAGAACAATGAGGGAAAACTAGTCTTAAATGGTGGGAAGTCAGGATAATGGCTCCCTAGGCGAGCAGCGGCGAGTGCAGGGAACATGGGAGAGACTCTGGAGTGGGAAGTGAGTGGTGCAGATGGTTACAGATGTGCAGTCACAGCTGTACACTTTATGCTGCGTGTCTGACACTTAGGAAAAGTTGTCACAATTAATCCAGCTGCCCTTGAGGATGACAGGGAAGTTGAAACCATTTGTGTTCTCTCTTTCGAAGGTGGGAAGGAGACTAACGCCTAAACTGTTAGGTTTCCATTTTAAAGCCCGCTGGACCCCTCTGCTCCCCCAAAGCGGCCTTTTATCCTCACACCTGGGCTGCGTCAGGCACTAAGAAAGGAGTAAGGCTCGACCTAGGGGGCTTGGGGGCAGGGGAAGAGCCCCCATCCCCTTTGTCCCTCGGAATCCATGGACATCTTTTGGCTTTGTCTTGTTCTGCCCTTGGCATCTTAGGCGCTGGGGGCCACCCCCTCATCCTTAAAACACTCTCTTGCTTTGCCCCCCTGTTGAGCCCCCTTTTCTGGCTTCCCTTTGCTCCCCTGGCCAGCCCTTGCCCAGCTGCTAAGACTCGGCCCATCTCTCTAATAACTGGGCCCCCAGTGCAAGTTCTACATTGCTCAAGTGCTGTGCAAGGTCAGTGACTGCTGTCAAGGTCAGTGGCTCCAGCAGGATAAAGTGCAGGTCAGATCCTTCCTAGGCGGCTCCGTTTCTACATGGCTCACAACCCCTCTGAGGTCACTGGGCAGGGCCAAGTCTTCAGCAGACACCGCTTGTCCACCGATCCCCTCACTGTCTCAGTATTTCCCATCTCAGTGGCCATACAGCCAGCTGTCCCCATCAGAAACCAGGGTGTCCCCTCACCTTCACAGGTACATCCCATCCATCAACAAATGCTGTCTGTCCTCTCTCTAAGTTTTAGTATTTCTAGAATCCCTCCCATCTCCCTAAATCGAGACCCCCTCTTTTCCTACCCAGGTCAGTTATGGCCAGAACAAGGCTCTCCTGGCTTCTGCCTAGTGAGCCTTTGAATAAAACAGACCTGATCTCATCCCTCCTGGCTGCTTATGAGGAGGCCACCTAATCCTCAGGCTTCTTTCTGGCAGCGAGGCCTCAAGCAGGCCTGCATGTTAGCATCTTCTGAGGAGTTGTAACCAATGTTAGGCCTGGATCTCACCCCGCAGCCCCAACAGAGCTGGACCCCAGTTAGTGCAACATGCTGGGCTCCTGCTGTCACCTCCGGCCCTACCTTTACAGTGTGCCCCGTTCCTCCCACACTGGGCACATCAAATACGCCATTCCCCCTGCCTTGACACTTGTCCCTCTGCCACCCCTGCCTCCCATGCCTTCCAGTGTCAGCTTGGGCTTTTTCCTTCTCTGAGTATCCCACCTCCTGTCTGCTGGAGAGCCCGCCTCTGGGCACCCACTGTGCCTGCGTTTTCCCCACCACCCCATGCTCCCCTTGACCTGTCTGCCTTCCCGCTAGAAGGAAGGCTCCAGCAGGAGTGCTCCCCTCGGCCTCTGCCTTCCCGGCATAGACCCTCCTCTCCACCAGGCCTCAACCCTCAACCCTCTGAGCACAAAGGGCTTCCCCTACCGCCTTCCACCCCCACACTGAGAGCCCTGAGCAAACTCCAGCCAGGATGATCCAGCCCTCAAGGCTGCCAAAAAAATTTATTGTTTGTTGCAGCCAACCCTCTCTAAAAGCCTAATTCCAACAAGCCTCAGTTATCTCAGTTTGATATACCCCCCCGCCCCCGCCAACCTCCCGTCCCTGACCCCCGCTCAAGTCCTTGCTTGTCCCACCCCTTCCCCATCTCCCTTTAAAATGCCCAATCACCTCTATCGGAGTTCAAGTGGAGCTCAGTTCTGTAGCTAAGCCTCTTTCTCCCACCGCAGGAGTTACTGGGTGAAATCTGTCTTTACTACCTGTAACCAGCAGCCAGCTTGTGTCTCTTTGACACGCTCTACCCATGTGAGAGCCAGACAGGGTGTGGGCAGTCTCGTTCCCACCTCCCAGAGGAGGACCTTAGGCCCTGTGGCTGGAGGAAGGGGCACAAGACTAACAGAGACCCCCCCAGCCCTAGGTGAGCGCCCCAGGAGTACTGACTCCACAAGCCTCTGCAACAGATGGTCACGTACCCAGTGCCTTAAACAGCAGGAATTTATTCTCTCACAGTTTGGGAGGCAAGAAGGTGCCATCAAGGTCTGTTCCTCCTGGATGCCTCTATCCTGGAGTCTGGGGGCTCCAGCCATCCTTGGTGTCCCTTGGTTTGTGGCAGCCTAACTCCAGTTTCTGCCTCCATCTCCAACCCACTCTCTTCTCTGTATCTCTCCCTTTCTGTCCCTTTTAAGGACACTCATCACCAGATTTAGCACCCACCCTAATCTGAATGATTTTCATCTTAAGATCCTTAATTGAATTACATCTGCTAAGACTCTTTCCAAATAATGTCACATTCCAGCTTTGCAGGTTGATGTATCTTCCGGGAAGCACCGGTCAGCCTGCTACACCAGGGCTCAGGGGTGGCACTCTCTTTTCTTTCTGCCATTGATCACCAGCATGGCGAGACAGATCCACAGGGGAAGAGTGACGGGCAGGGAAGATCTCAGGAGTGTGGAGAACCTGAGACCCCCATGCTCTGGCAGACACCCTCCTGGCCTCTGTGAACTTCTCCCGAAAGATGAACCTAGATTCAAGGCCTGGCTCCACCTCTCAACTTGCTCTGTGGTCTCAGGCAAACAGGTCCCCTCTGTGGACAAAGAACCCTCCCCCCCCACACACACACACACACTTCCCTGCAACCCTGGCTCCAGGAATCTGAGTGTGAACTGAGGGCAGGAGCCGTGTGTCCACACTGCAGAGAGCCTGGCATCCCACACACATCAGAGCTTAGGAAGGTGATGGATGAATATGTGATAGAGCAGTGGTTGGGTGTGCCCAGGGATGGGATGTGCCTGAACCAGGCATATGGTGGGATATGGGAAGCCCCACTGTGAAGGTGATGCCCCTACCTATATACCATTGGTGGCTCAGGGTTGGGGCCATCCTTGTTCTGTCCCTGGAGGGTTCAGAATGTGGGTTGTAGCCAGGGTCAGAATGTGGGTTGTAGCCAGGGGCTCAGGCAGGCTGGTGAAGAGAGGATCAGTATTTGCTTAGCTCTTTCTCATTTCAGCCTCATAAGGCACCAACAACATGGGTATTATTATTCGTTTTTTTTTTTTTTGAAACAGACTCTCACCATGTCGCCCTTGGTAGAGTGCTGTGGCGTCACAGCTCACAGCAACCTCAAACTCTTGGGCTTAAGCAATTCTCTTGCCTCAGCCTCCCAAGTAGCTGGGACTACAGCACCTGCCACAACACCCAGCTATTTTTTTTTGTTGTAGTTGTCATTGTTGTTTGGCAGGCCCCGGGCCCCATTCATACCCACCAGCCTTGAAGCGTGTGGGGGGTTCCCTAGCCGCTGAGCTACAGGCACCAAGCCAACACACATACTATTATTGTCCCCATTCTATAGACGAAAAATTGAGGCTCAGAGGCTGAATAACTTCCCAAGGTCACACAGTTCTTACACAAATAGGACAGGATTATGGCTTGCTTGGTCTGACTTCAGAGATGTTCTTACCACTTCATCTCCTGGGGCCCTTGGTGAGCCTGGGGTGGACCAATGAACACATCACACAAGCTCACCAACCACATCAAACACTCTGCCATTACATTTTGAAAATCTTATTGTTAATGATGGTGTATTAGGGTTGGGAGATTATAAGGGATACTCTTTTCTGTTTTCCAAATGTTTGTTAATGTGCTTATATTATCTTTATCATTATAAAGATAAATATTCAAAAATCATCTACCAAGTTGCTTCTGTCAAGCAGCTAGGGTAATTGTGATTCAGAAGAGGCTGCTGGGTGCGGAGAGGGAAACAAACCAAACATTTAGAGCAGTGTTTCTTAACCTTTTCCGTCTCATGGCACACTTGAACCTACAGTTAAACTTCTGCAGCACCCTTAACTTATGTTGATCAGAAACAGGAGTAAGAAAAAGAATATATTTACTGTGCTTTGACCTTCTTTCAAAAATAATTTAATTCATGATCTTTAAAAATTTTCACAGCACACCTAAGATCCTCTCATGCCACACCAGCGGAACGTGGCACACCGGCTGAAGATTCAGAGATTCTCCCAGCCCTATTTCCCTTGTTTCTCCTCAGATTGCCAAAAAGTCACTCACCTGCACTGCATTTCTTTGCTTTCACACAGAGCTATTTTCACCAAGCCATGTTTGAACACTGTCTTCTTTCTCTGAGGACCAATGGATGAACACACACGTAAACCGTCTCTGCATTTCCCATAACATTGTTCTTTCCGACACTATCTGTTGTATTGGTCACATCCTTTGCAAAGATGCAATTGACAAGCTCCTGTTGGATACATAGCTAGGGGAAATGCTTTCTTGATCAACCGAAAGCGTCCAAAGAGCTCAACCATGTTTCTTTGCACTCATGTTGTTTTCCCAGTGCTCAATAAAGTACTGGGCATTTACTATATGCTTGAGTGTGACCAAGAAGTCCAAAGGAGCAATTTGCTTCAGATACTGCTGGATCCAGGGGTCTAACAGGTATCATCAGGGTTCCACCCTTCCTTTCTTGCGTTACTGGTTTTACTCTCAGGTAGGCTGATTGCCTGTGGCAGCCAGAACAGCCACATGCGTTTCCAAAGTTACTTCCACATACCAACTTGCGACGCTGGAGCAAAGACAGCAAGTACAGCCTTCCTCCAAGTCCCAGGATGAATTTGATCAGCCAGCTGGGGTCACGTGTCCATCGCTGAACCAATCAGGGGGTTGCCTAGGGGAATGAGGGCCTCTGATTGGCCAGGTTTGGATTAAATCCCACCCTGAAAGTTAGGGGGAGGAGCCAGCTGCATCCCACTCCAAGGCCCATCCCACTCCAAGGTCCAGCAAGGAAAGGCTCTACCGCCAGCAGCAGAAGGGTAGAAGGAAGCAGGCTGAGCAGAAACCAGAACACTGAAGTCTCTGTTCTCCCAGTGAACCAACCTGGAGTCCAGATTCTGCCCCGTCTGATCTGTGCTTCCCCATCTTGATAAATGGTTACAACCGCTCACTCCTGTTCCTAGAGCCAAACAGTTACAGATTATTTTTTGCTCTTTTCATCCCCTCCCCTGCAGGTTGATGGACACTTGAAGTATATGACTACTAGGTCCAGCCACCCTGCAGCCCAGCAGCTGCTGGACCCCCAGCCCTCATCACAGCTTCGAGAAGCCTGGAGCAGAGACAGCATTATGCCAGCTGTACGGGTGAATATGCCCAGGTCAAGCTGGGCTAACTGATGGTCTTTCCTAAGTTTATACTGGAAGCTGGCAGCAGCATCTGGGCAGAGTTCAGATCTCCTGGTAGATACCCACTGGGGCACCACCCCAAGTGCTCTGACCCTGTGCACTACCAGAACAGCACCAATGCACCGAGCACCCCTAGTCCAGCTGCCCCCTCCAGCCCAGCCAGGGCCCAGGGTTCACAGCTTGGGGGTGCTGGACAGCTTCAGCTGCTAGGGGTAGAAGGACAAAGCTCCTGGGTGTAAAGGGAACCTGTGATCACTTCTGGGACCATATGCAGTTACCTTTCTTTGGGAGTTCCTGGACATCCTGTTCTGAGGGTAGCCGTCGCCACACCAGCTGCGTCTGTGCGCGCATGCGCTGGGTTCTCTGCGAAGCCGGGCCCTACACCACGGAGGAAGAACTTGAGCCGGGGCCAGTCGCAGCTGGGGACAGACTTGCCTTTACTCATGGGATCCCTGGAACTGGGACATTTTAGTCTCTGATACAGAAAGAAAAAAAATGCTGTGGTTCAGATTCCAGCTCAGCTTTCTTGCATTGCCTGGGACCCACAAGGTTTCTGGGCAGGCACGGTAGAGCCCAAGGCAGTTCACTCACTCTGTTCCAGTTAGAAAGGCCTCGCGGATTTGCCCAGCCCGGCCTGGCTTCCTCACAGGTGGATCTCATTTCTTCCTGGTTACAACTCCCCGAGAAAGGTATCTGTTCATCCGTGTCAGTCCGGCCTTCCGGGAAGCAGATGCTGAAGTGGGGTCAGAGGTACAGCAGGTATATTGGGGTGATAACAGGGGAGGAAGCACCTCAACCTTAATGAGATCTGGCAAAGTGACAGCCACCCTAACAGGGACGTCTGCAGCAGCAAGTGAGGCCACGAGGAAACCTGCGTTGGGCACCAACGAAGGGCGGGTTCAGGAACCCCTGCAACACTCAATCACTGGCTGAGGGATGCCTGGGAAGAGGCTGGCTTTGCTCAGCTGGAAAGCAAGTCTCCACAGCAGTTCTCTAAGGCAGACCCAAGCACCTGATGGCAGTCTCATGGCCCACTTCACAGACGCAGACCCAGTACCAGGAGGGATCCCTGGCTCCCCCAGGGGCACACAGTTGGCATGGGGCAGAGCCAGGCTGACCGGAGAAGCCTGACTCCAGAGCCCTGCTCTTGTCAGGCCCTAGGCTCAAGACACTGGGGACCAACACACCCTTTTCCGCTGTCTAGGTGGTGCTCTGGGACACATCTCCCTCTCATCCTCCAGGGAGAGTTACAAGCAGCTAACCAAGACGATGGCCTGACACAGTGTCCAGGGCCTTGCTGGCCTCAGTTGTCCCTGAGAAGCATGAGAAGGGACGGCCCATTCGTTCTTCATATCTTTACAAATATCAGGAAACTCTTGTGTGGCAGCTCCAAATCTAACAGGACTCATCAGAAATCCACAGTGTTCCCACTCTGTCCAGCCCCGTGTCTGCCTGGGTAGTTCCAGGCCATCCATCTGTCACCATAGAAGCACTTGCCCTGATTCCTAGACAGCCCAAGCCGCCTGCCCTTGTGCCCATGAGACCACCTCAGGACGTGATTTGGGGGCTGCTTTTTCACCCCCTTCCTATTGTCAGCCCCATGATTTTCCACAGATCCAGTTTGGGTTTTTTGTTTTTGTTTTTTATTTTTTTGAGACAAAGTCTCACTCAGTCACTCTGGGTTGAGTGCCTTAGCATCACAGCTCACTGCAACCTCAAACTCTTGGGCTCAAGCGATCCTCTTATCTCAGCCTCTCAAGTAGCTGGGACTACAGGTGCCCACCATCACACCTGGCTAGTTTTTCTATCAGTAGAGACAGGGTCTTGCTCTTGCTCAAACTCCTGAGCTCAGGCAATCCACCTGCCTTGGCTTCCCAGAGTGCTAGGATTGCAGGCGTGAGCTGCCACGCCAGTCTCCACTTTGGGTTTTAAGAACTGAACAGTGCAAAGCATTTGGCCCACAGGGTGTCCTACAAATGGAAACTAACTCTCTTAAGGAAGAGGCTGACTATGTGGGAGATCTGACCTATTCCCAATCTGTCCTCCCCCTTTCAGGGAAAGGCCCACCCACTGTCCCATGGCTCAGGAGGCTGAGGGAGGTGGACCTAAATAGCAAATAGAGAACACTAGGACAAGAGGAGGAAGAGACCAGAAGACAGAGATGCTCTAGCCTGCTCTTGAACCAGGTGCCCTGGATTTTCATTTTGTGCTGAGCTCTGCAACTTGTGTAGCTGTCCTGCTTCTGTGGGTGGTTAAGGGTGCTGGTGCCTCCCTCACCCCCCACGTGCCTTCTGTACTCACAGGACTTTCTGACAGCACTGAGACCCTTCCCCAGGGGCTGTCTCTGCAAGGAGAAGTAGCTGGGGGAGGTGGGCTCCCCTGGAACAGCCTAACCCGCAAATGCAGGAGTTTCTAACAGGGGGCGGGGTGAAGGAACCCCCACAATTCTGTCAGCCTCTCTGAGCTCAGGTCCACCCCTCACACTCCCACGGCAGCCCTGAGACCTTGGTCCCATCTCCCCACCCCCTCCCCAGCACGTGGGGGCCTTTACAGCTGCTGTGCCTTTTGCTGGGGCTTTTCCAGTCTTTTCCATCCTGGCTCCTTGGGCTGTCACTTTCTTTTTTTTTTTTTTGGTAGAGTCAGAGTCTCACTTTATGGCCCTCGGTAGAGTGCCGTGGCCTCACACAGCTCACAGCAACCTCCAACTCCTGGGCTTAAGGCGATTCTCTTGCCTCAGCCTCCCGAGTAGCTGGGACTACAGGCGCCCGCCACAACGCCCGGCTATTTTTTGGTTGCAGTTTGGCCGGGGCTGGGTTTGAACCCGCCACCCTCGGTATATGGGGCCGGCGCCTTACCGACTGAGCCACAGGCACCGCCCTGGGCTGTCGCTTGCAATGCCACCTTTTGGGGGGCCTCCTGAACTCCCTACTAAAGTCCCCCTGCCCACTGCTGGCCCTGTTGCATTCTTTTTTTCTCTTTTTAATTTTTTAGACAGAGTCTCACTCTGTGCCCTGGTAGAGCATATGGCGCCATAGCTCATGGCAACCTCAAACTCCTGAGCTCAAGAGATCCTCTTGCCTCAGCCTCCCAAGTAGTTGGGACCACAGGCTCCCACCCCAAAGCCTGGAGAGTTTTTCTAGTTTTAATAGAGATGGAGTCTGGCTCTTGCTCAGCCTGGTCTTGAATTCCTGAGCTGAAGCAATTCACCCGCCTCGGCTTCCCGGAGTGCTGGGATTAGAGGCTTGAGCCACTGTGCTTAGCATAGTTGCATTTTCTTTACGGTCTCTTCCTCTGTGTCTCTGAACGGACCTTGGGACCTTGTCTCTGTATTTGATTATGTGTCTGTGGACACCCTGCCCTTTCACTCTTCCTCCACAGCTCCCCAGGGGGCAGGGCCCTGTCTGTTTTCCTCACTGATATGTCCTCAAACACAGTGCTGGGCACATGGCTGGAGCCCAGTAACTCTTTGGTAAAGAACGATCCGAAAAGCCTGGTACAAAACAAAAATACAGGGTTCCGTGTTCAAGAGCAGGAAACAATGCCTCCTTTTCTTCCAGAGGTCAGGCTTAGTGCTTGGGTTGTGAGTCCGTCTAAGGGATGGCTTCCAGGTGGCCAGGCCCAGACCCAGATGGACAGCCCCTCATGGAGCAGGATGCAGCAAGGGTTTGTTGCAAAATGCCCATCTCATTCCATAACCTGCTCTCGGCGGGCGGCAGGCAGTGCGCTTGAGAGGCCCAGAGGGAGAGCGGTGATGCTGCTTCAGCTTGAATGACTAGGGAGGAGGTGAGGTGCTGGGTACGCTCAATTATCACCCCAAACCCTATCATCACTCATAATCTGCCTGAGATAAATCACAGGCAGGTAATTATTATGTCAGTCCAGGTAGCAGAGAGAAGTTTTAAAATAGCAATCAGAGAACTTCCTGGTTAATTCAAATCCATCCTTAACACCCTCCAGGGGACAAAAGTGCTTCAACTGTGGAATTGACCAGGCGGAGAGAAATGCGATTGCTTGATGCAAAATGGGGACTCCTAGACTTAATGTTTCTCTCCGTCAGCTTTCGGAATAGTGCATCTGTCAGAAGCCCTAAATCAATGATCACCCGTCCAGAGTAAATCATATCACAGGACATCCTATTTCCTGTATGGCAAACCCAAACTCCCCAGGCTGTCTGGGTGACCATGACTACCTCTGCCCAGTACCGGCCTTAGGACCCAGGACTCCACTTAGTTCTGTCATGGGCCCACTTGATTTCCCACACCTGTATGCCCTCTCCCATCCAAATACTGACAAGGCCCAGCTCAAGCCACCTCATATGCCCAGGCCCTTCATCCCTGGATTTGCCTCAGGAGATCTGCCTCTTGTCACTACTTCAAAAGGCCAATGCTGGGTTTATCTGTCACTGCACTGGTCAGAACCCAGGGCTGTGCCAGCTCTCGGCCCCTCCTAGAGCTGGCTCCCCGTTCTTACTCATTGGCCTCTAGGACCAGCTCCTTTGCTGGGCAACAGAAGCTGCCTGGATAATTTAAGCCATTAGAATGAGAGTGGGTTTACTAGAAAGGATGCTGTTTGCAGGGAGGTCTCTTGGGGGCAAAGAGCAGAATACACAAACCACCCTGGGCTGGGAAGACTCTTTCCAGGACAGGCTGGCCTCAGATGGGGCTGGATTCAACCACAACTTCTGGGCTCTGGCTGACTCTGATGGTGACATTCCTGGGATCTTAGTGGTGGCTCATACCTGTCCAGCACAGATCCATTAGGACACAGAAGGCAATTCTTCCAAGTTGCTCAGACAAAAGCCTTAGAGGTAGTTCCAATGGGGCCTGACGATGTGCAGAGTCATACGCACGCGCACCTTAGAGCCAAGCACTGTGGCCCCAGAAAAGCAATGTTCTGAAAGGCATAGTCCCAGTTCCCATGCTGCTGCTCAAAGAGCTGAACAAAATCAGGGTGGCTTGGAGGGCTGGAGGCAGGAGTTCTGGGGTCTTCCTTTCCCTGGGCTGGCCATGAACAGGGCACTCAACTTCACCACCTCTCCTGAGAAACTCTACTCAGCCAGATCTGAGTCACAGGTGCCAGAGCTCTTTCCCCTCCTCCAGGTCAGGGAACCCTCTGAGAGCAAGGATGTCCCCTCAGCTGCTGCTAAAACGTGAATGCTGGCCAGGGACAGCACCTTGTGCCTGTAATCCCAGCAAGTCAGGAGGCTGAGGTGGGAGGATCATTTGAGGTCAGGAGTTGGAGACTCCTCTAGTCTCCAGCATGGTTGTGCCCTCTAGAAAAACAAAACAAAACAACAAAAAACCTCCACCTCTAAAAAAGTTAGAAAAATCATCCGAGCGTGGTGGCATGCACCTGTTGTTCCAGATATTCGGGAGGATCTCTGGAGCCCAGGGATTCGAGGTTACAGTGAGCTTTTGATTGCACCCCTGCACTCTTGCTTGAGTGACAGAGGGTCACCCTGTGTCTACAAAAATAAGTAAATAAATAAAATGTGAACATTGCTACCATTGCAATCCAGGCCACTTTAACTTTTTCTCCTTAGTTAAAAATTGCATAATTTTGCTTTCGATGTCACTAGTCTGTGATGCAATTCCATGATTTGTCTGAGTAGAAAATTACCCCAAAGTGCACCCTTCCCCTGGGCTGGAAGTCTGGGCACAGTCGATGCGACAGCAGGGATTGGGTGTGTGGGGAGTGGGTTGTCTATTTTTTCCTTTCCCGTGGCTCAGGAGGAACAAAACGCCATTAGTTTAGGGGTGATAGGTAATGTCCCAGGGTGTCCTTAGCTGCAGGCCCCCTCCCCTCCGGTCCCGAGAATGTGATCTTTCTTATACACAGGTCAAAGTCCCTCAGCCCTCAGCCTGAGACCTACAGATCGTAAGTTCCAGCCCTTTGTCTCAGGCCTCCCTGCATAGACCCCCATCTGCCACCAGCCCTGTGTCTTCTCCCCAGCCTCAAATCCTGCCCTGACTGGACCCTGGGGCCTGGGTGGGGCTCCTCCACACCTCTGCGCTGCTGTTGACCTGGCAAGCTCTTCCTGTCTTGTCTATCAGGGACCCCTAACCGGGGACCACACTGCTTCCCCCACCGTGGAGATGAGCAGGAGGAGCCACCCTTACCTTTGAGCACAGCAGCCCACCATCCCCAAGTCCCTAGAACCCTGTGGACAGGCCGACCCTGCTGCCCTGTGATGTGTCTTCTCCCCTCCCTCTGCTCGGGGTGCCAGCTGGGTGTGGCAGACGGTGGGTGCTCAGTAAACGTGTACTGAATGGAGGGTGGGACACCCCCAGGAGTTGGGACCGCAGTTGCTGCCAGCCCTTGTCAGGATCTTAAGATAGGAAGTGCGGTTGGTGCTGCAGCACCCAGAGGTTAGAACCTCTCAAGAGGGGGACATGGAGAATTTGAAAACAAGGCCAGGAAAATCTTCTTTGGAGCTTTCCGCATGAGGAACCATTTAGACTAGTGTTTTCAACCTTTTTTAATCTCATGGCGCACTTGAACCTATAGCTAAACTTCCACGGCACACTTAAATTATGTTGATCAAAACAAAGAGATTGAAAACGTCTATACGTACCGTGCTTTGAACTTCCTTCAAAAAGTAATTTAATTAATGATCTTCAAAAATGTTTTCGACACCCCTAAGATCCTCTCACGGCACACAGGTTGAAAACCACTGGTTTAGAGCAAATGGAGTTGGCCGCCTCTTCCCTCCCAGCCTGAATTATTATTATTTTTTGAAACAGAGTCTCACTATGTCGTCCTCAGCAGAGTGCCGTGGGGTCACAGCTCACAGCAACCTCCAACTCTTTTTTTTTTGGTTGTAGTTGTCATGGTTGTTTGGCAGGCTCCGGTTGAATTCGAACCCACCAGCGTGTATGTGAGTGGCGCCCTGGCCGCTGAGCTGCAGGCACCGAGCCTCCCAGCCTAAATTAGAGCCTTGCCCTGGAGGCCCCCCAGAGAAGGAAGAGAGTCCCGGGAAATGTCATCCACCTGGAATGGTGGATATGCTGAAGACAGGCGCTCCCGGCCTGTTGGGAATGGGGCAGCCAGTCTTGGCAGGTATGCACAGGGCTCCTGGGGTCCAGTGCTGGGGCGTCATACAGGGAAGCTGGAGGTGACCACTCTGTATAGAAGTTTTAACTAGAGAATGTGGCAGCACAGTAAGACTAGAAATAAAGACAAAGTCAAGCAGTTACAAAGATTGGACAGGGGGGTGGCGCCTGTGGCTCAAAGGGGTAGGGTGCCGGCCCCATATGCCAGAGGTGGCAAGTTCAAAACCAGCCCTGGCCAAAAACTGCAAAAAAAAAAAAAAAAAAAGTTGCAAACAAAGATTGGAAAGGAAGAGACAATATTATCATCCTAGCAGGGAATATATTTATATTTACCTAGGAAGTCCAAGAGAATTAATTGCAAAACAATCAGAGCCACTGAGAAAACCTTGAGGAGTGGTGTGATGAAAGATACATAGAGAAAGGCTTGGGGCCTGTAGCACAGGGGTTACAGCCCTGGCCACATGCTCCACGGCTGGCAGGTTTGAATCCAGCAGGGGCCAGCTAAACAATGACAACTGCAACAAAGCAATTGCTGGGACTCGTGGCGGGCACCTGTCGTCCCAGTTACTTGGGAGGCTGAGGCGAGAGAACCACTTGAGCCCAAGAGTTTGAGGTTGCTGTGAGCTGTGACATCACAGCACTCTACCAAGGGTGACAAAGTGAGACTCTGTCTCAAAAAAAAAAAAAAAAGAAAAGAAAGAAACAATACATAGAGAAAGAGCCAGAGCTTCCCAGGTGCCAGTGAAAAGCTGACTGGAAAATGAAATGCAAAAGGCTTCCTTCATAACACCAGTAAAGCTAGAAACTACGTGAACTTGACATGCCACAGGCAAGACTCACCTCAAGACAACCATAAAACCTTAAAAAAGACAAAAAGACAAGCCTTGGTCAACAGAAATGGTCCTTTCTCAGATGGGAAGATGTGGTATTGTAAGGATTCAAGTTCTCTCCAAATTCATCTGTGTTTTTATTGCACTTCTAAAGGAAAAAAATGTCAATAACAAAAAAATGCTCATAATCACTCACACACACACAAACAAAAGTAGGCGTGGTTGGGCTAAGGGGCACTGCCACGGCCTCAACTTACCTACTGCTTCCTGTGCCTGACAGGATGAGGAACGGGCCTGCTCCCCAGACTTGCTCTCGTGGGGTCATCAGCAGTGTGTTCTGAAACTATCAAGGTGGGCAGGCTGGGCGGCATCAGAGACACGGTGGGCTGCCGGGGCAGCATCAGAGAGCAGGGAGTGCCGGTGGCCCTGGGGAGGGGCCTGTCTTAGTCTATGCGGGCTGCTATAGCCTCAACTGGGTAGCTCATAAACCATAGAAATTTGTTTTTCACAGTTCTGGAGGCTGATAAGTCCACGATCAAGGCTCTGGGGGATCATGGCAGAGTGTGTGGGGAGGGCCTGCTTTGCAGTTCGTAGGTGGTGCCTCCCTACAGTGTCCTCACGTGATGAAAGGAGAAGACGGTTCTCCCGAGACTCTTCTCTTTTTTTTTTTTTTTGTATTGTTGGGGATTCATTGAGGATACAATAAGCCAGGTTACACTGATTGCATTTGTTTGGTAAAGTCCCTCTTGCAATCATGTCTTGCCCCCAGAAGGTGTGGCACACACCAAGGCCCCATCCCTCTCCCTCCTTCACTCTCTCTGCTTTTCCTTCCCCCCACCCATGACCTTAATTGTCATTAATTGTCCTCATGTCAAAATTGAGTACATAGGATTCATGCTTCTCCATTCTTGTGATGCTTTTTTTTTTTTTCCTGGTCAGTGTTGTTTGCCTTACCAAAAAGGGGATTCTTTTCTTTTCTTTTCTTTTTTTGAGGCAGACTCTTACTCTGTTGCCCTGGGTAGAGTGCTGTGGCATCACAGCTCACAGCAACCTCAAATTCTTGAACTCCAAAGTTCCTCTTGTCTCAGCTACTCGGGAGGCTGAGGCACATCCTCAGGTGCACATCCCAACACCTGCTTAGTTACATATTTTTTCTATTTTATTTTATGTTTTTTTAAGTAGAGATGGGTTTTCACTCTTGCTCAGGCTGGTCTTGAACTCCTGAGCTCAAGCAATCCACCTGCCTTGGCCTCCCAGAGTGCTGGGATGACAGGCATGAGCCACAATGCCCAGCCTGAAGCCTCTTCTATATGGGTATTCCTCCCACTCGCCTCCCAAAGGCCCAGTTTTCTAACACTGTGACATTGGTGATTAGGTTTCTACATAAGAATTCAGAAAGAGACACAACATTCAGACCATAGCAGGACCTAATGGCTGAGCCCAACTCACAAACTAGACCTGTGAGGTGGCTCTCTGCTGAGATGTCCCTGGCCCTGACCAGGCAGGAGGAGAGGGCAGGGGAGGGCCTGTGAGAATGTGACCCTCAGCCATGGGGGGCTGCTTTACCTCTGTCCTGACCCTCTCCCACAGCTTCTGGGGCTGGGGAGGTAGAGCCTTGTGTCCCCTCTGGTCTTCCATGCACTTGTTGTGTGAACTGGACCATGTGTCCCCTTGATGCCTCAGTTTCCCCATTTGTAACGGGGGGGCGGGCATTGGCTGGATTTCAGGGCTTTTCAGCAAAGCCTGCCTTCCTGGGAAAGTGGAAACTGTTGTCTTATAACTTGGTGTCCAGCTAGCTGGGAGGGTTGGGTGGGCCAGACAGAGGCTGAAGGCTCAGGAGAGCCTGAGAATTGTCCTATCCTGAGTGTGGCTTTTCCAGGCCCTGGGGGTCTTGGGTCATCCCTCCCATTACAGAGGAAGAGAGAAACAGATTGGCTGTGGGGAGGGGGCACGGACCCAAGAGTGGGTCAGGACTCAACCCTGCATCAGGCCCTCCTCTGTCCCAGCAAGCCTTGCACAGACAACCCAGGGAGCTTCGCTTCTGGCTCCTCCCAGCTTGCTTCCTCCATGCTGATTCGGGGCATTTCGCTGCAGGATTCATGGCAGGGCCAGAAGGGAGCTGAAGGCTTTTTCCTTCTCAGAGCTGAGGTTACTCTCAGATTCATGGGAGCCATAAACCCGCGCCCTATTTCTGCTGTAATTGAGGCTATTTGTATTGTGACTAAAATAATCAGAGACAATTTTATTGGTATATTTTTAAAAATAATTACGTCCCATATATTTAAGTTATATAACTGCAGTGGCAATCTGATTGAGCTCCCCGGGGGCCCAGCTTGAAGGGCCTAAGCTGGGGCAGCCCTGCCCTGCAGCACCCCCATCCCCCAAATCTCAAGCAGAAGCGACGCTGACAGAGACAGGTCTCCCAAAGCACAGTCAAGAGCCTTCCAGGGCACGTGGTGTGAGGATTCTGGGGCAGGCATGGCAGCCCCGTGACCCCAGAGCACTGCAGGGAAGTGGGGAAGGGGTGAGGGGCTCTGGAGCCTGCCCACACCCTGGCTCAGCTCTGGACTTTTCGGTGGGGGTCTGGTGCTTTGCCATCAGCATAGAGTAATTCCTCTTTGGGCTCCCCACCACCCCACTTTGCT
Source organism: Nycticebus coucang (assembly GCF_027406575.1). Taxonomy (NCBI): domain Eukaryota; kingdom Metazoa; phylum Chordata; class Mammalia; order Primates; family Lorisidae; genus Nycticebus; species Nycticebus coucang. The sequence goes on along the minus strand of NC_069789.1, from coordinate 128,819,301 downwards.
GTTTTGCTTTGGGAGCAGCCCACTGCCCCAAAAGCTCTGGGGTGGACCAATCAGAGCTTCGTATTTCTCAGTCATGGTGATTGGCTCAGGGGAAAGCATGTGATCCAATCAGAGCCAATGGGAGAGCGCCTGCTCTTCCGGCAGGTGTGGAGTCGCCCTCTTACCCCACAGGATGCGGATGCACCTGGCAGAGAGATGTGGAAGGGACAGGCCCTGATAGTATTATTTGTACACCTGAACTTGGAATTCGGGCTACTCCTGGAGTTTCTGGCGATGTGAGCCAATACATCCCTTTTGGGCTTACTCCTGCTTGAACTGGGCTTTTGTCACTGTGACCAAAAGGGTCTTCTGATGGGACTTCTGCAAGCCTCCGTTTCCCCCACCTGTAGGGAACGAGTACTAGCTCTTGAGGGTCCGTTATGACGAAGTAGGAAGATTATCTGTGTGCAGCGCCCAGCACAGCACTTGTGGCACGCTAGATGCTTGTTGCCAGCATGAAATGTGGAGAGAAGACAGGGAGAGGTTACCAGGAGAACCGCAGCCGAGGAGGCGCTGTCCCACGCCCATAGTGGCAGGAGGCTTGGCAGCCCCACTTGCCTTCTCCATCGGCCCCTGCTCCGTGGGCCCAACGCTATTGATTGCTCTGAGCCAGGGCCCTTACCTCGAACTCAGTATTGACCCTCCGTACAGGCACACGCAGGCCTGCAGGGAGCAGCCGGGAGGATGAGAGGGGGACGGACGCACCCCTGCTGGGAAGCGCCCACCTCCAGCACAAGTGGAGCCTACTATATGTTTATGACTCTGGGTCCTCCGATGCCCTGTTCCCAGACTCAAGGTGCCCAGCTCGGCTCCAGAATCTCCTTCCTCCTCAGCAATCTCTCTAGCTCTCTGCCGCATTCCCACCCCACGGTGATTTCCCCTGCGGCCCCACACCACCACCAGGCGCTGGAGACCAGAAAACTCCCACCCGCTCTGAGCAGGCTTTCCCTTTCACACAGCCTTTGCCCCAGAAGCCACATCTGTCAAAGCTGCTAGAAGGTGGTGGGAGCCTTGTGGTCCTGCCCCAAGAAAGCCTTCTCTTTGCTGGTTTCAAACCATCTTGTTCTTACATAGCAATGAGGGCTCGGGCACAGCCTACCTCTGGAATGACACCTTCCATCTCCAGAAGCTTGTTCAATGGGTGCACGGCTCCAGGAAGGGCCAAAAGGAGAACTGAGGCTGAACAGCCAGCTAGCTCTTGGGACCCCAGACTCTTCCGACTGTATGGTTTCATGGAGATGCACACAGTTTCACGTGCACCTTGTACTCACCCACACTCACACGTGCTCATGCACACTTCCACGCACACTCTCACACCAGCATGCTCAGACACATAAATGTGCACTCGTGTTCATGCATAATATATACGTGCTCTCACTTGTGCACACAGGCAGCTCGTGTGTCCCAAAGTGCTTTAGGAGAGCAGAGGAGCCTCAGCAGCTGCCCCTTTAGGCATTTGTCAGGATCCACACATCAAAGGGACTGTGTGTTGTCAGCTCAGGAGACTCCTGCTCCTGCCAGCCCATGTCCCCTCCAGTTCTCAGGGTCTCTAGTCCGACATGGAGGTCGTCACTGGCATCCAGCAGTCCTTATAAATGTTGGCCCCACCTATTCCATGGGACATTCTCTCGGCCTGGCCCCAGGAGCCTCACCACAGGTCCCCTGATTTCATTCTCATCTGTCATCAGACCTGATGTTCCACAGATGGCTTTGAAAATCCAATCACACTCACAGGCCCAGACATGAAGGTACAGGGGACATCAGCCCAGCAGGACATCAGCCCTCTCTGTCACAGGGAGATCAGACCTGGTGCATTCTGCCTCTCGGTCTGGGTGACAGGCCTCCCCTTCTTGTGTCCTACAGTGCACAGCCTGACAGTGGGCATACTGTAATGACCAGCAATGACCAGCAGTGACCTAAAAGACCTACTGTCCCCACTGACAGCCTCAGGAATTCCCAGGTATCACCCCTCCCTCAGGGAACCCCTGACAGGTCCCTAGACCTTTTCCCCACCACCATCTGCATACCTAGGGCAGGCAGTGCCCTGCCCAGCCACTGCATGGGGTCCTCCCACCCTCACTGTGAGTACAGATGCCGGAACTCAGACACCACAGTTAGCACCTGCCAGTCCATTCCTGGAAGACCTCCCTTCCCACCCAGGTACCAAGTGTCACCGAGCCAGCCCCCTCAGCACAGCCCCACTGTGCACCCGTGTGTCCTGCCCCCAACCTGGCCCACCACATCTACTCAGCTCATCCAGGACTCAAGAAAGACAAGTCAGGCCCGGCACAGTGGCTCACACCTGTATCCTTAGCACTCTGGGAGGCCAAGGTGGGTGGGTTGTTTGAGCTCAGGAGCTCAAGACCAGCCTGAGCAAGAGAGAGACTAGCTGAGCATCATGGCAGGTGCCTGTGGTCCCAGCTACTTGGGAGGCTGAGCCAAGAGGATCTCTTGAGCCCACGAGTTTGAGGTTGCTGTGAGCTATGACGCCACAGCACTCTATCAAGGGTGACAGAGTAAGACTTTGTCTAAAAATACAAAAAAGAAAGAAAAGTCAAGAGCACCTGGTGGGCCCAGCCAAGTCAAGAAGCCTTTGTTGACGAAGGCTACCCTTCCTGGGCCTCCAGACCAGCAGGCTGCTTGGGTCAGGGTGGAAGGGGGCAGCCCTGAGGGTGAGTGTGCAGCCTGGAGCAGTGTGCAGGGCGCTGGGCCTGTGGGACTGCAGGGTCCTGAGTCTTGCCCTTTGCCCTTAATGTGGGTTTTGCAGGAGCTCTGGGAAACACAGTACTTGTCCCCTGCTAGTGCTGGTGGGGTGGTTCATATAGCCTGGAAGGCCTAGAAGACAGACCGAGGGAGGGAAAGTGAATCCTGAGAAGTGTCCAGAAAAGCTGTTGTGCAGCCTGGGGTATGGGGAGGTGCAAGGGGAGTCCAGCTAGGGGCTGCTGGAGGGACAGACACCTACTGGCTCCCCATCTGGGCCCTACAGGAAATGAGGCAGATGTGTCTGTTCCAGGTCTACTGTGGGCTGTGAGAGTCCAGAACCAGGACCTCTGGGCAGTGCCAATGACCACCCCCAACTGCACCTCCACAGCCCTCAACTGTTCTCATCTGCAAAGTCAGAAGATCTTCACTGCTCCTTCTGGCTGGGCTTTCCAGAGATTCAGGACCCCTCTCTCCATGTCCTGGGAGGTCAGCAGGAGCTCCGGCAGGTCCAGAGTCCCCTCCTGTACCTCTGTCCCCCACTGCTTAGCACCTTGCCTGTTCTTAAAATTAGCTCTGTGAATTACAAAAGCAATACCTATTAGCTTGTTAGCATATTTCAAACAGCACAGGAGGGTACAAAGTGGAACTTGCAAGCAAATTCCACCCCACTAAGCCCACCTCCACTAGGTCCCAGTGGCCTCTGGGAAGTGTGTTTATATTCTAGCAAATACCACCATCACCACCACTATCCTTCCCCCATCTGTCTATGCAATGTCTTGCCCTCTTCCCAGAGAATCCAGGAGGAAAGTCTGAAGCAGGTGAGCCAGGTACAGCCGCCAGGCCCAGCGATCCCACACCCATGCCAGCCCCCTGGCCCACACCAGCCCCTCCCCCCACACCAGCCACCCTCCCTCCCCATCCATGTCAGCCCCCTACTAGGGGCTGATTATTCCATCCCGCCTGCCCAAGATGCCGCAGAGTGACAGCTGTTCTGTGTTTAATTACTGATGGGTTGAGACTCTGCCAACCCATGAATAAAATTAGTTGTTCTGCAATGCAAATACTGCGGGCTTTACATCTGAGGGTCTGTGAGGTGCTTATTTTGATTGGCTGGCTTTTTTTTATGGGAAAAGTTTTATTACATTTTAAAGAACGTAGGTAATGATGAAATTCGCACACCTAAAGATTTATACGGCACTGCAAACAAGTACCAGGAGAAAGGAAGTTATTTATACCTTTAAATATGCTCCTGCCCTCGGATTGCATTCTTTCAGGGAGCAGAGTATTTTTCACTGATAATTGCTTTAATGGTAAATGTGGAAACTTAGAACCAAAATATCTGAAGTGTCTTTGAAAGGCAAAAAAGTCTCTAATAACATCGGGACACACCACCCTTATGGGGGGGGGGGAGAAGGGAGCTTCCCTTGCTCTCACCAAGGCCCAAGGGATACCCAAGGGATAAGAATAAATGACAGACATTCCTTCCACGGGTGCCCACCGGGCACAGGCTCAGCTCTGGAAAGGCATACGGAGACGTGACATCCTCCTGTTGGAGCAGCCGGCCTGAGGATGTTCCTCCTCCCTTATTGCTGATGTTTCCCTCTGGTGTGATATGTGTGTGCTTTGTGTGATTAGAAATCTCATCTGAGCCACAGCTGGATCACAACCCAAACTTTCCATTCCATTATCTAAAATCCATACAGATTTGAATACCGAACATCCGATGTGATTTCCTCTTGTACACAGAAAATGGAGCTTGCGGAGGAAGGCAGGCATTTCCTGATTAATGGGGCTGGAGGCGGCATTTCCCTCCATGAAGTTCTCTCTGCAGAGCCCTCCCTCTGGGGACACAGCTGAGCTGGAGAACAGCGTAGCTGAGAGGGAGGCTTCTCCAGCTGGCCTTGGTCCCCATCTCCAAACAGAACAGAGCTGACTTCAACGCAGCACATCCACGTGCTCGTTCATTCCGCCAACATGTATTTATTGAGGGCTCACTACGAGTCAGGCTCCCGCCACATTCAGGCAAAGAAGATATACAGTCTGTGCCTCCAAAAGTGACGGAACCCGCAAGGCAGAGACACCTGAGTCTCGCCAAGTGTTAGCGTGACAGGGAAAGTAATGGAGGGACTGAATGCGCGGCTCAGGGATGGCAGAGGAGTCGTCTCTGGATGAGGAGGTCCGAGAAGGGGCCACCCAAGCCAGTCTTGAAGGGTGCGTAGAAGTTTGGAACAGGCCTGTGCTTGGCAGGGCAGTGCTGGGGGAGGGAGAGACACTTTGCCTTGGGATACAGAGCACTGTCCATGTTGGGGGGCTACTGGGCTGAGGTGGAGTGCCCAGGCTCCCTCCTGAGTGTGTCTCTGCAGCTCAGAGCTGAGGTTCAGAGTCCTCTGGAGGCAACCTGGAGCTGTGATGGATGATGGGGCAGGGAGGGAGTCTGTGAGAAGGTGGGGCCAGCAGGCAGGCACGTGAAACATGGAAGGCGGGGTCAGGGCTTCCTTCTTCCCTTCCTTGGGAGGTCAGCCATGCCTGACGTTCAGCAAAGAACCCATTCTGGAAAAAGAGCACAGGAGCGGACAGAGGGGGATCCCCTCCTAGCATCCCACCCAGCCTTGGCATGTGCGTACACGTGTGCTTGCTTCTGTGTGTGGGTTTACCTGTGTGTGTGGCTCTGTGTTTTGTGTATACTTTGCATGTGCTTTTGTGTGCATGCCTGTACACATATGTCTTTACTGTGCATACGAAAAAAATGTGTGTGGTGTGCTTGTGTCTATGTGAGCACGTGTACATATGTCTGTCTGTGTGTCTGTCTTAGGCACAAGGGTGTGTGCTTGTGTGACTGTGTACACAAGTGTGCATGCCCAGGTTTGTTTATATTTGCATGATGCATGAGGGTCCTCTTGGGTTTATCCTATCAAATCTATCTCTTTGGATAAATCTAGAGGATAAATCCAGAGGACCTATGCATAGATCAGACACTGAGGTTTATAAAAAAATAAAGTCTGACACTCTGGAATTGACACAGCCTGACATCACCGCTGGAGATTCTCAAATGAACCTTGTGCGCCTGACACCCAGCTCATGCCATTGGGCGGCTCAGGTTTTGGAGGTCTCCTTGGTGAGGTAAGAAAATGGAAACCTAAATAACAGCAGCTGCCTTCTGGAAAGCTCCAGAGAGTGGGCAGTGGGGGCAACAGGCAGCTAATGATGGCAGGACTAGTCCTGCCTCCTGGGCACCCCAGGGGCAGAAGAGAGGGAGCACCAGCCAGGCCCGGGGCAGCCTAGGGAGCCTGGAAGGTGGGCAGGGCCAGATGCCTATGTCCTTGTGTGTGGCACATGGGTGTGCTTGTGCATGGTGCAAATGTGTCCACATGCGTGAGCATGCAGGTGAGTGCATCTGTGGAGTGTCTGAGCACACCTGTGTATTTGTGTCAGATAGGTATGTTTGTGCTTGTACATGAGGGCACATGTAACCTGTGTTTCCTGATCTGGGAGCAACTATTATCTTGACCAAAATGTCCCAAAGGGATGAGGACAGGGCAGACGGCCATCTGATCTGCCCCTGGCGAGCAGGCTGTGTCAGCGCAGGATGTGACCCCGGGCACTCCACGGTGGAGCACCCAGGGGCCTGTTCCCTTCTTGGTGGCTTGCTGGGGGCACTGTGCATGGAAGAATCTTCCCTGGGCAGCTGGAAGAGAATCAGGTGAGCTCTGCTTCCCCTTCCTTGTGGGGACTGAAGGGGTGGAGGGGCTTGGGGCCTGGGGGCTGCACGGGGATTTGCCGAGTGAGTGAGTGACACCAGCAGGCTGCAGCTGGTTTGTGGCACAGAGACCGGACTGCACCAAGGAGTGTTTGGGAGGGAGTAAGTTCTGATGACAGCCTGTCCCACAGCCAGGCCAGAGGGAGAGAGGGAGCTGACACAGCGGTCAGGACTGATAGAGCTGGTCCACCTTCAGGGCGCAGCTGCCCGCAGGTGCCCTGTGCTCCAAGAGCAGCTCTGGGAGCCACCTGATGGCCCAGGAAACCACAGCTCAGAGAGGTTGTGCAGCTGCCCAGGGACACTTGGCCAAAGAGCAGGGACCTGCAGGGAGCTCGAGGGTCCAGAGATGGGGGACCACCCTTGGCACAGATGCTGTGATGCTGGAGAATGCCCGGGATCTCCTTTCATCACACCCCCACCCGTTGGCAGTTATCTCTGCCAATTGTGTTCTGAGAGGAAAAAGCATCTTGTTTTAAATTTTAGGAAAAGGCACCAGAGAGGAGGTGGGTGGATCTCGAGGCCGTCAGGCTGCATTTCAGGATTCAGAGGCTCTGTTGGGAAGAAGGACCTGCCTCTGGGCGCACACACACACACACACACACGCACGCGCGCGCGTGTGTTATTCCTAGAAGAGATAGATTTGATAGGATAAACCCAAATAGCCCAGTGGTCTTTTTTTTCACCCCAGAAGTGCTATGCTTATCCACTGATGTTCTTTTTTTTTTTCTTTTTTCTTTTTTGGAGACAGAGTTTCACTCTGTCACCCTGGGTGATAGTACCATGGCATTGTAGCTCATAGCAACCTCAGACTCCTGAGCTCAAGCAATCCTCCTGCCTCAGCCTCCTGAGCCGCTGGGACTACAGGCACCTGCTACCACACCGGCCAGTTTTTCTATTTTTATCAAAGACAAGGTCTTACTCTTGCTCAGGCTGGACTCAAACTCCTGAGCTCAAGTAGTCCGCCCGCCTCCGGCCTCCCAGAGTGCTGGGATTACAGGCATGAGCCACCACAGCCAGCCCACCAACATTCTTCAGAGAAAGTTCTTAGGGCCTTGAATTTGAGGTCAGATTTGCTGTATGTATCACCATAGGTAGAGAATGTGAATCAACCGTAGCATAGGCATTTAACCAAGGAGGTCGAGTTGTAACAGAAAGAACAATTTCTGGTGTAGTAAATAATGCCTAAACATCACTTACCCCACTCCTCCAGGTGCTGGGCCTGTTCTGAGGGCTTCTCAGGTGCTGTTTGTCTTAATTAGAACCTGAACTAGGTGCTGGTTTTTCTTCATCTTCAGACAAAGAAACAGAGCCTTCACTCTCTCCAGTTTCCCTAGAGATCTGCCTTATCACACACACAACGTCTTTTTTTCCCCTTATTTTTCCCTGGGAAAAATCACTCACCAACTCCTTTAGTCATAGGTACATGTGTGAAAAGTATCTGGGGCCGGTCATAACAGACATAGCATGAAACTTAGGCACGATATGTGTAAATGAAGACGCAGCGGGAGGAAAAGGCCTTAGATGTCCCTCTCTGAAGTGAGAAGAATGGGGAGGGGAAGAAAAAGAAAATAAAAATCAAAGAAGTCCTATTGAAACTCAAAGAAAGCTCCAGCTGTGTTTTGTAAGCTTCCAGTTTTCGCCAGGTGCGGGTGGCCAGGCCAGAATGAAATCATAGCTGGAGGCAGACCCACAGCTCTCTTTCCCAGGGAGGCAGTGTGGTGCCGGTGGGGCAGCAGGCAAGTCACCTTCTCTCCAGGACAAGGAACCCATGGGAGCAGTCCTGGGGTGGAGAAGAGGGAGGCAGCGCTCACTACTCAGGGGGCTGCAGACGCCCGGGGGCCCCAGCTTGACTGCTCCAAAAAGCAGCCCCAGCCTGCTGGAAGATTTCTCTGCCCTGTCTATCTCCTGGAGTGGACGATCTCTTTCTTCTTGAACCCCTGGAATTTGGAAAGGCAGGTTAGATACAAGAGCAGGCTGCGCTTGGACACCTTTTGCCCCCCAGGGACCAGCCGCCACGAGGAAGCCGTGTTGGCCTGGGAAGACCACTCGGCCTCCCACCAGGCCATCCCATGGCCAGGGCTCTTTTCTAGCCATCCCCCCATCTCTGTGCTGGACTCTGCTTGTCCTCAGGCAATGCGGCATCACACAATGGGACGGCCCCCATGGGGGGAACCTTGGGCTTGAGAGCGAACTCAGCCGTGCAGCTCCTGAGGAAGAGACAGATGGACTAGAAAACCATATTGTTGTGATACCAAGGAAGGAGAAAAAACAGAATTCTAAAAATATTTACTCTGGGAAACAGATGTAAGGTTTTTTCTTTCATTCTTTCTTTTTTTTTTTTTTTTCAAAATGAAAATATTGAGTGTGAAAAGCAAGAGTTGAAGAGAAGATGAGGATAAGCTGTAGTGAAAAGGGGGCAGGCAGCCGGGCAGAGCGTCCCAGGACACAGGCAGTAACACAGCGGTGTAAGAGGGTCGGGCAGCAGCAAGGCTGGGGGTGGCCAGTGGGCAGCCGAGCCAGTGGCATGGATTGTGGTTCCTAGAGGCATCTTCAGAATTCACCAGGAAAGGAGGAGAGATGCTAGAAGTAGGGAAAGGGCAACATCTTAGAAGAAAAGTTTTGTTTTTTTTTTTTTAGACAGAGTCTCACTCTGCCATGCTGGGTAGAGTGCTATGACATCATAGCTCACAGCAACCTCAAATTCTTGGGCTCAAGTGATCCTCTGGCCTCAGCCTCCCAAACAGCTGGGACTACAGGCATGTGCCATGATGCCCAGTTAATTTTTCTATTTTTAATAGACACAGAGTCTCTCTTTTGTTCAGGCTGGTCTGGAACTCCTGAGCTCAAGCCATCCACCTGCCTCAGCCTCCCAGAGTGCTAGGATTACAGGTGTGAGTTACAGCCTGAAGAAAACATACTGGAAATCCAAGCAGGATAAGGGGTGTTAATGAAGAACAGAAAGAATTAAAAAAGAAAAAAAACAGTCAAAAATAAAAGAGATATGGCAAGTATGGAGAATTCTCAAGCTAAAAGTAGACCTTCTGTTTGATCCTGCAATCCTGTTACTAGGCATCCATCCAGAAATAAAACATTGTTTTACCATAAGGACATTTGCAGTAGATTGTTTATCCCAACTCAATTCACAGCCAACAAGACGTGGAATCAACCCAAGTGCCCATCAACACATGAATGGATCAACAAACTATGGAATACTATTCACCCAGGAAAAGATGCACAATTTACATCTTCCGTGTTTACCTGGTTGAAGTTGAAACACAGTCTCTTAGCAAAATGCCACAAGAATGAAAATTCGATGTACTCAATACTAATATGAAACCGACAGATAAACAACTACACCCCCCACACTAGAGAAAAACACATATATTGAAGTGGGGGAAGGGAAGGGTATTGGTACGTTCTCGTCTGATGTGGTATCTAGCACACCTCCTATAGGAAGGGCTAACCACAACTTGAACTTTACCTTAGAAACACAAATAATGCAACCTAATCATTTACAACCTCATGTTACCCTGATATTAAAAAAGAAAAAAGAGTGGCCAGGTGCGGTGGCTCACACCTGTAATCCTAGCACTTTGGGAGGCGGAGGCAGGTGGATCGCCTAAGCTCAGGAATGTGAGACCAGCCTGAGCTAGAGTGAGACCCTGTCTCTAAAAACTAGCCAGGCATTGTGGTGGGCACCTGTAGACCCAGCTACTTGGGAGGCTGAGGCAAGAGGATCACTTGAGCCCAAGAGTTTGAGGTTGCTGTGAGCTATGCTGCAACGGCACTTTACTCCAGGGCAACTGAGTAAGACTCTGTCTCAAAAAAAAAACAAAAAAAAAAGTGGGAAACTTTGCTGAACTAAAGACCCGTCTAAATCAGTAGGTTGAAAGGTTTACGATTCACAAATAAACAAACATCTGAAAGAATAAACATCAATAGACACCTTGTGACATGGTCTAATCTCTTGGATTAATAGAGAACAAGTCCCTGTAAAGACGCCAATACCAGGCTACCCTGGTTCCCTCACCCCACGCCCTACCACCCCGTCCTCCTTAGAATGGGCTTCACCTGCCCTGCTGCACATCTTCCTCTGTCTTCCTGACCACCCCTCCCTCAGTCCAGCATGGAGGAGCCCCAGGTGGGACGCACTTGTACTTCCGGTCCCACCCTGGAGCTGCTGGGCTGCCTCAGGTAGTGGGCTGGTCTGCAGGGACCAGGGGCTGGCAATGCCCACCAGCTAAGCCTCGGCTGCTCAGGTGTCTCTGCGGGGATCTCTGTCTGCTGGTGGGATTTGGGTAGGCTGAGGGAGAGGCTCGCCCTTCTACACATTCAGGTCAGCGATGGAACAAATGCCAACCAGCCCAAGCCACATCACTGATGGGTCACATATTATTATTATTATTTTTTTTTTTTGAGACAGAGCCTCAAGCTGTCGCCCTGGGTAGAGTGCTATGGCTTCACAGCTCACAGCAACCTCTAACTCTTGGGCTCAAGCGATTCTCCTGCCTCCACTTCCCAAGTAGCTAGGACTATAGGCGCCTGCCACAACACCCGGCTATTTTTTGGTTGCAGCCGTCATTGTTGTTTGGCGGGCCCAGGCTGGATTCAAACCCGCAAGCTCAGGTGTATGTGGCTGGCTCCTTAGCCGCTTGAGCCACAGGCGCCGAGCCCACATATTAGACCAAGTGGGTGAGTTGCTCTTCTGAGCCAGAGGGCCCACTGGGAGCTAGCCCAGAGTATTCCAGATGCCACCTAGTGTGGTTGCCAACTCCCTGACCATCCATCTATCTACTTAGTGACCCAGCGAGGGAAATGGCCCACCAGCCGGTTTCTTCTGCAGCAATTGTGGTGGGAAGGAAGGGAAACCTAATTAAAATCTCAGGCGCCTTTTCCCATGGGTCATTCCAGCTGGAGAGCCTAAATATCATAAGGATATGAATTTGCTGCATTTATTATTTTCACCATGGAGACGTCCAAGAAAACTGACCTTTTCAGTTTCAATAAAAACGGATTTTCCTGTAGGTCCTTTGACAGCAGCCGCGATCATGAGTCAGGCTGAAACTCAATATTAAACACCAAAGAGCAGAAAAAAGAGATGCCTTCCTTCAGCCTGGGAAATTATTGACACCCACTTGGCAATTAGGAAGCGCGGGGCAGCCGGAGCCTTGCTCAGAGGAGAGGCGCACTCATTCCTGGACGCAGATGGCTTGAGCACCCTCTCAGCATCAGAGGTGCCTAACGGTCATGCATTTGGTTTAAGGCTCTGGACTCGAACAAAGTCCCAGGCACAGACTACCTTGGAATTCAGCAGGACTAGGTTCTGGCCTTGGAGGGACTCAGTGTCCCCTCCTATAATAAGCCCAGGGATCTCAGACATCCTACCCAGAGTCATCCTGCCCGAGAGACAGCCGGGCTGGCTGACCCTCTTGCCATGAATTGGCCACACCCGTGGGCAGAAACCTTGCAAACATCCTGCCCCGCCGTTTCTATTGACCATGATAGCCAATACGTAGAGGAACAAAATTACAGTTGGTGATGATGTTCACATGCACTAAAACCAAGTGTCAGACACTAGCAGAAGCTGTGAAAAATCAGTGGCTTGCCCTCAAGCATTTTCTCTCCCCCACCCTAATCTTGCTACTATAAAAGTGAAACAATTTTTTTTTAGAAAGAGTCTCACTTTGTTGCCCTTGGTAGAGTGTCCCAGTGTCACAGCTCACAGCAACCTCAAGCTCTTGGGCTCAAGCCATCCTCTTGCTTCAGCCCCCCAAGTAGCTGGGACTACAGGCACCTGCCACAACACCCAGCTAGTGTTTCTATTTTTAGTAGAGACAGGGTCACACTCTTGCTCAGGCTGGTCTCCAACTTCTGAGCTCAGGTAGTCCACCCACCTTGGCCTCCCAGAGTGTTGGGGTTACAGGCGTGAGCCACTGTTTATGCCTTTTAAATTGCTTCAGTTTTCTCTGGGAAGTTAAGATAAGAGGATCGCTTGAGCCCAAGAGTTTGAGGTTGCTTTGAACTATGATGCTGTGGCACTCAACCCAGGGCGATAGAATGAGACTCAAACAAACAAATAGGTTTGTGGCAGAAATTTTGAAATAGGTGGGGAAAATAGTGCAGAAAGATGAGATGGTATTATACTGTTTGACCCATAATAAAGAATATTTGCATGGTCATAATAACACCAACACTAACCATAGTTTCATGCAAAACTGTGCTGGGGGCTGGTGGATAAGGGCATGGGTCCTATAGGAAAGCTAGGAACTCACAGTGTGGGATAGCAACATACGGGGTGTCCCTATGTCGCTCGTAAAAGTTGTCACGCATAGGGAAAATGGGAAATTGTAGCTAAATGGACATTCATTTAGAAAATATCCATTGCAAAATATTATGCAATATTCACAAAATGTTCTCTACATATTGACCACCTCTTTGTAAAATTTTATAATGAATATTTTGTAAATAATGATGCATTTAGCTACAATTTCCCATTTTCCCTATGCGTGGTGACTTGAGAGGTGACTTTTGGGACACCTTGGAGAACAACGGAACCCGAGAATGAAGAGCAGTGTCAATGTGAGATTTGGAAACGCAGGGGGAAATACCGGGGAAGCGGCTAGAAGAGGTAGAATCTGGGCAAGACCGGGGCGTGGGAAAGTAGAACTATCACTCTTGGCCGGATGCGGTGGCTCGCACCTGTTATCCCAGCACTTAGGGAGGCCGAGGCAGGTAGGTTGCTTAAGCTCAGGAGTTGGAGACCTGCCAGAGCAAGAGTGAGACCCTGTCTCTACTAAACATAGAAAAACTAGCTGGGTGTTGTGGCGGGCACCTGTAACCCCAGCTACTCAGGAGGCTGAGGCAAGAGGATCACTTGAGTCCAAGAATTTGAGGTTGCTGTGAGCTATGATGCCACTGCACTCTACCCAGGGCAACAGAATGAGACTCTGTCTCACAAAGAAAGAACTATCACGCGTATGATAAGTCTTTCGGTAAGTATTTGACTTTTTGAACTATGTACATGCATTGCTTTGATAACCACGTTTAAAAATTAAACCAAACAAGATTAAAACCTAACAAACGTAGCCCAGCTGCCCCTCATCACGGTATTTCACATGCAGCAGAAAGTCTCACCACTCTCTCGAGATTTCTGCAACTCTGAGCCTGAGAGTGGGGGAGGGGGGATGAATTATGCTCTCCTGGCGCGTCCAGCCCGGCTGCTACCTCTGCTGAATTCTCGCCCTCTGTGCTGTGTCATGCCGCTGTGATTTACTCATCACCGTCCTCCTTCCCCAGCCTCTTCAAATCAGTTCAGAAGACCTGGCTCAGGCCTGAGAGTCTGGGGGGCTGCTTGGTAGGTACCCCCTTTTTTGTGTGTCATTCCTGGGTCTTACATCTGGCCACAGGCCTCCCTGAGCTCTGTGTGTGTGTGTGTGTGTGTGTGTGTGTGCAGGTGTAGCTGTGGGATGGCGCTGGCTACATCTCAGGTGAATGAGAGAGACACGTACACAGTGGGCCATCGTGGCTTCCAGTCACCCCAGAGTCCGCTCAGTAGGCTCCTGGTAAGAAGCTGGGGCCAAATGTCTTTTTGTTTTGAGACTTAGTGTTACTCTATCCCCCTGAGTAGAGTGCCATGGCATCATAGCTCTCAGCAACCTCAAACTCTTGGGTTAAAGCCATCCTCCTGCCTCAGCCTCCCAAGTAGCTGGACTATTTTTAGTACAGATGGGGGTCTCACTCTTGCTCAGGCTGATCTGGAACTCCTGACCTCAAGGGATCTTCCCACCTCGGTCTTCCAGAGTGCTGGGATTACAGGTGTGAGCCACCTCGCCCAGCTGGTCGATGTCTTTAGGGATAAGGAGTGGTGCCTCCTTCACCCAGAATGGCCGAGGAAGAACTGTGGATCCCTTTGCAGCCCCTGAGGAGGGCCCCTCTCCTGGATGGGCCAAGGAGCACAGTTTACAGAAACTCGCCGTCCTGCAGCATTATCCTATGCTCCTGGGGAGCAGTGCCTCTGCTCCCCTCCCCTGCAGCCCTTTTCACACCTGGGTAGGCATCTGGTGTCAACTCCCTCCCTGAGGAGTGACACTATCTGAACATATGTCCCACAGAGGTGCTGCCTCCTTGGAGTGACCCCCAGCTGGCTGGCAGGAGGATAAAGTTGTGGGTCTTGCTTTTCCAGTGGGTGGCACTGGCAGGGCTCCCCAGGGACAGGGCAGCCTGTGGGAAAGGAGCCCAGTGCCCCTCCCAGCCTGGGCCTCACCTTCAGTCTGCGTATTCAAGGGGCTTATATTTAAGGGATCCTCTTGGCTGTTCCCAGAGGTGGGACCTGCACAGATAAGGCCCTGGAGGTTGCAACAAATGTCCAACCACTGTGATAAGGACAAACCTCCAATGTTGGCTGTGAAGGGAGCGTTCTGGGTTGAGTGCTGCCCAGTGACCATTGGTCTGGCCCTCTGGCCTCAGCAGCCCAGCTCACCTGTGGACAAACGGCCTTTCCCTTAGTAGCCCAGAAGACAGTGTCCAGATCAATAAAGAGGGGTAACAACCATCAGTCCCAGACAGCTAGGACACCGGCTGTGGGCCTGCTGTCTGGGTCCTGGTCCCCCTTCACGGCCTTCATCAGCTTGGGGTTCAACCTCTGGAGGCCCCATCTCAGGGCTTCTGCCTCCCTCAGAGCCTTCCAAACCCTCCCACCCAGGCAGAAACAACCTTCTCCACCTATCCCAGTTCCCCAAAGGACCCTGGAACCATTCTTCAGGATGGTCTCTCCCCACACTCCATCTCACCAAGCCCCCCTTTTAGAAAATCCAGCTGCCAGGGCGGTGCCTGTGGCTCAGTCGGTAGGGCGCCGGCCCCATATGCCGAGGGTGATGGGTTCAAACCCGGCCCCTGCCAAACTGCAACCAAAAAATAGCCGGGCGTTGTGGCGGGCACCTTTAGTCCCAGCTACTCGGGAGGCTGAGGCAAGAGAATCGCTTAGGCCCAGGAGTTGGAGGTTGCTGTGAGCTGTGTGAGGCCACGGCACTCTACCGAGGGCCATAAAGTGAGACTCTGTCTCTACAAAAAAAAAAAAAAGAAAATCCAGCTGCCACAGGCCACAAGAAGGGGATGGAATCCCAAAGCCCCATCACATCCATGTCTCAGAGATTTTCCCTGGAGCAAGTCAGTTTGCAGCCACCATTGGAGAGTGGGGGCACACTGCTGGCCTCGTACCCTCCCTGTCCTCCCACCTGGGCTGCCTGGACTATTTGGCTAATGCCCCTTGAGCTGTGTACAACGGGTGTTCTCTCCCAGAAAATCCCTCCCCTCACTCAAGTTCTACCCGCATCCCTCTTATGCTTGGGACCTGAGGGTGAACCCAGATGCCCCACTACGATGGCCTGTGCAGCTACCACAATGAGCAGGGCAGGTGGGGGCACACAGGCCATCCCGAGGAAATGTTCTGCGTCCTCTGAAACCATTAGTGTCTGCCCTTCAGAAACCTTCTCACCTTCTGTAAGCGTCTGCTTCTCTGTGGCCTCTGAGTCACTGCAGGCCCAGAATCAATACCAGTGTAAACAGAGCAGCGCCCTGAGTTGTTAGTTGTCCTACCTTGTTGGGGGTGTAATCCATAACGTTGGCTCCCGGTGCCTGGCTCCCCAGGGGGTCAGAGGGCTGCTGGGGAGAGGAGTGTCTGGTCAGGGTGAAGGCATTGCGTCCCCGGGGGCAGTTCTAGGAGAACAATGAGGCCCTCCCTGGGCCCAGCAAGGAGCTGGGCAGGGGTGGGGGACACACATATCCCTGTCCCCCAGCGCCCGGTGCCTGGACCCTCCCCAGATCTCCTTGTGTGGCTGAGCTTTCCACACCACCCTCTCTGCCAAGGACAATTTGTTAAGAACCGTCTGCTCAGCCTGTAATGAAGCTTGGCCCTTCTGCTCCAGCTGTGGTTGGGGGTGTTTCAGGGAAGCGGGCCTTCCAGGGATGCTTAGGCATGGCCGTGCTGTATCCTGGCAACCGGAGCCAAGTCTTCCTGGGAGGACAAGGCAGAGTGGGGAAATGTCCACAGCCGGCTCTGTGTGTTCCCCACCAGATTCTGAGCCTTGTGGGACTCCCCACCCCTCCCTGAGCAGCCACACCCCATCCTGCAGTGGCCTGCAGGGCATCAGAGGTGCTGTTTTCCACCACAGCCTCTCTGGGCTCCCTGGGCACTCCTTGTCTGTAGCCTCAGTTTTTTCATCTGTCAAATGGGGTGAGGGTGATATGCTACCCCACAGACCCAAGGCTTCCTAGCTGCCCACACATCTCTGCCACTTTTCCCTCTCTGGACAATTTGTTTCAAAGCAATAGCAGTGAGAGGACTGGGATGGGGATCAGGGGGCTCCATAAACCTCCACGCACGCACACAGAATACCCCTACCTGCCCTCTAGGTACCTTTTCTCCAAGCCCAGCCAGGTCCCATGACTCCAGGGCTCCTCCCTCTGCTCTCCTGACGCAGGAGCTGGAAGGGCAGTGGTGGCATGCTCAGCCCAGAGTGGGGCAGGTCATCTGCTGAAGTCCACCTCATTCAGGCCTGCTGACCTCCCATTTATCCACACTCCCTACCTCCAGCAAAGCTGTGGGGAGACAGGCCCCAGGCTGGAGCTCCCCTTCCCTGGGGCCTCACACTCAACCTTTCATGCTCCCCCATGAAGGTTTCTAAGAAGTCTCTGCTATGGTTTGAATGTGTCCCGCAGAAAGCCTTGTGTTGGAAACCCACTCCCCAGTGCAGCAGTGTTTGGGCGGGGGGGTCTAAGGAGCGGGGATAAGGCTGTGAGGACAGAGTGAATGAAGAATGGTGTTACTGTGGGAGTGGTTTGTTTTGTAAATGGGAGTTCAGCACTTCTCCACTCTCTCTCCATCTCCCTTTCTGTCTTTGCCCTTTTGCCGTATTATGTTGCAGCCCATCCATCTTGAACTTCCCGGCCTCCAGAACCGTGCGCCAATAAATTTCTGTTCATTATAAATTACCCAGTCTGGTATTCTGTTATAGCCACACAAAATAGACCAAGGTAATCTTCTGCAATCTCTCTCCACTGGCAGCTCTGCCAGGGAGCACCAGTCCCCAAAGCCTGGTGAGGGCCACCCAGCCCCATCAGCTCTGGGTTCCAGAGAAGGTATTCTCCTTAGGGGGTGACCCCTCCTGATGGCCCCACATCTGTGGTCCCTCGGCTTCCCCCTCAGCTTCTCTCCTTGGAAAGTCACTGCAGCCAGGATCCTCCAGGAGAGGACACTTCTCGGCTCTTCCTTGTCCTGGGCACTGCAGTGCTCCACCCAGATCCCCCTCCCCCAGGGCTGGCACAGCTGTATTAGGGCTGTACAGAGAGACGGAACCAATGGGGGTGCTGGGAGGGGAAGGAGGGGCCAAGACAAGGTAAGATTTGTTAGAGACATTGGCTCCTCTAGGTCTGAAAACAAGCTCTCTGCAAACTGGAGCACCAGGGATGCCCAGAGCAGGCTCAGTCCAAGTTTGAAGGCCTCACTCAGAACCAGGGAAGCCATGATGTAATTCTCAGCCCAAGGCTAAAGGCCCGAGGACCCAGGGCAGGGACCACTGGTGCAAGTCCCAGAGGCCAAAGGCTGGAGAGCCTGGAGTTCTGACGTCCAAGGGCAGGAGAAGGGCGACGGAGCTCCAGGAGAGAGAGAACTTGCTGTTCCTTTGCCTGTTTGTTTTACCCAGGCTCCCCCCCCTCCTGCCCCTTGACTGGATGGTGCCACCTGCATTGAGGGTGGGTCTTCCCCACCCAGTCCCCCCAGGCATGGACCGATCTCCTCCATGAACACTGTCACAGACACACCCAGAAATCAGGCTGTGCCAGGCACCCTGAATCCAGTCGAGCTGACATCTAAAATTAACCGGCACAGACGCGGTCCCCAGCGGTAGACGTAAGCACATCCTCCAAGGTTATGCCCCTTCTGGGTGACCCACCACTCACCTCAATTTGGGGACAACTCTGAAGGGGTGTCACTCTGAAGGGACTTGCCCGTGGCACTGGCTGGGCCTCAGTTGTGTCTGTAACTGCACTGTGCATCAGTTTTCCCCTCTGCCCGCTCACGCCCTCCTTGCTACCTTCCAGGGGTCTGTCCTCAGGGCTGTCAGCATAAACCTCCTGCCCTAAACTCTGGGTTCTGGGGCTGTGGGTGTGATGAGTTGGGGCTCACATCCTCTTGGAATTTTCTGCAAACTCAAGAGTGGTAACATCTTCCGGGTCTGACCTCATCAGACCTTCCCTAGCGCACCCCCTCGGTGAACCCCCTCTGGAGTGGACACCGGGGCTGCTGCCCCCAGACCCTCTCTGATCCCTTTTGCCACATTGGGCACCTGCACCCTGGATTCTACAAACTGCACCTGCAACTCCAGGGAGGCCCGCAGTGGGTTAAGAAGCCGCCCTGCCCACAGGTGCAGAGAGTGGGGGAGGCTGGGAACTGTGACCCCTGGGGCAGCCCTCACTCCAGGACTGATGGGTGCAGGAACAGGAGAGCCCAGCTTCTCTGCCTCCAGGTGAGGACAGCTGGGATTTCTCACTTGCCTTCCTCTCCTCTCACCCTACTCCCCTCCCTCCCTGATTTTCTTTGGGGGCGCTTCCAGTATGACTCACCTGCTGAGGTTGCCCATCCAGGCTCTACTCCCCGAGAACCCCACCTCCGACACTTTTCCTAACCAGATAAAAAGAATAGAACCCAAACAGTGCCCACAAACACACATTTCAGCCTGTGGGTCTTAGATTTTAGTTTTCCAGTGGCGTTTCTGTCAGGCCCGCACCCAGGACTTCCTCCCACCCGGGGATCTGTCACTGGAGGCTCACTCACTCACGTTTTCTTTCATTATTTTTGAGAGCTTCATTTGTTATGATTAAATCTTTAATCCACTACTTGGGATTTATGTGGGTACATGATGTTGGGAAGGAAACCAATTTAATATTTTTCATAAACAGTTAACTGATGATCACAGCGCTGTTTATTTATTTATGTAGCTTTTAAATTAAAAATGAATTAATACATGAAATGATCACCAAGATAGGATTAAGTTAAAAGAAAAACAAAGTGCAGAGAAGCGTGCATAATTAGCTCTTATTTGTTTAAAAAATACATACAAGGGCTTCTGGGCACGCTTGGACAGCTTCTGAGAGGGTTTATGGAAAGTGTTAGTAGATGTTGCCTCTAGATAGAGGGACGGGGTGAAAGGGAGACTTAGTCTTCGTTGAGTATTTTTTGACTTGTTTGAATTTTTTATCATGTTCAGTCATGACTGTTTTAGTAAAAAAAAATAAGTTAATTAAAAAAGTTCAAGACTCTAAGTTGTAAGTACCAAAGCACAATAAAGGGCACATATTTTGAAGGCTGCAGCTGCAGGGCTCATCCTGGAGCCCAAAGTCAGGAGGGCAGCGGTGCTACAATGCCTGGGGCCAGGGGTGTGAGCCGGATACTCCTTCTCGGCTATCCAGTGGTTTCCGATGTCCTACATCAGAGGACCTCTCTCTCTGAGGAAAATGCCTAAAACCGGCTCAGCGCCTGTGACTCAAGTGGTTGGGGCACCAGCCACATACACCTGAGCCAGTGGGTTCGAATCCAGCCTGGGCCACCAAACAACGACAGCTGCAATCAGAAAAATAGCCAGGAGAATTGCTTGAGCCCAGGAGTTGGAGGTTGCTATGAGCTGTGATGCCACAGCACTCTACCCAGGGTGTCAGCTTGAGGCTCTGTCTCAAAAAAAAAAAAAAATGCCTAAAACCCACCTGTCTGTGTCCAACCCCTCCAGGCAGGGATCAGGCACTTCCTTTCTTTGTTTTTTTGGGGTTTGTGTGTGTGTTTTGAGACAGCGTCTCACTTTGTCACCCTGGGAGAATGTTGTGGTGTCATAGCTCATAGCAACTTCAAACTCGAGCTCAAGAGATCTTCCTGCCTTAGCCTCCTCAGTAGCTGGGACTACAGGAGTCACCTAGCTAGTTTTTCTTTTTCTTTCTTTTTTTTTTTTTTTGAGACAAGGTCTCACTTTGTCTCTGTTTGTAGAGTGTGTGGTATCATAGCTCACAGCAACCTCAATCTCTAGGGCTAAAGCAATCCTCTTGCCTAGCCTCTCAAATAGCTGGGACTACAGGCGTCCACTTCAACTTTTTTTTTTTTTTTTGAGACAGGGTCTCAAGGTCTTGCTTTTGCTCAGGCTGGTCTTGAACTCCTGAGCTTAGGCAATCCACCTGCCTTGGCCACCCAAAGTGCTAGGATTACAGGCGTGAGCCACCACAGCAGGCCTAGTTTTTCTCTTTTTAATAGAGACAGGTCCTGGTTCTTGTTCAGACTGGTCTTGAACTCCTGAGCTCAATTCATCCTCTAGGCTCTGCCTCCCAGAGTGCTAGGATTAAGGGCATGAGCCACCATGCCTTGGGCTAGAGCACCTCTTCTTTCTAAAGGGAGTAGGCAGCTCCATTCATCTGTGCCTGACTCCAATGGTGCCAGCTGTAGGCTGAATGATCATAAAATCTTCCCCAATACATCCCATGGACAGTCACGAATCTCACTGAGAAGACGGGACATATGTCGATCAACGCAGCAAACCTCACTGTTGTCATATTTTAAGAAATTATCACAGCCATCTCAACCAACCTTCAGTAACCACCATCCCATCAGTCCGCAGCCATCAACCCTGAGGCAAGACCTTCCCTCCACCAGCAAACCAAGGGCAACTCACTGAAGGCTCAGATGATCATTAGCACTTTTTAGCAATGGAGTATTTTTAAAATTAAGTTGTATGTGCAAATTTTTTAGATATCACACTTTAAGTGCACACTTAAGAGACCACAGTATAATGTAAACATTGCTCTAATATCCCCTGGGGGAAACCAGAAAAGTTTGGCACTCCTTCATGGTGACATTTGTCTTACTGTGATATTCATTTCTTTTGCAGTGGTCTGGAACAGAACCCCCAATTTTTTTTTTCTATTTCAAGAGAAATATACAGAAGTTATAGAAACATTAATTTCAAGATAAAAGTTAACACCTTTGATCCCACCTGCTGGGACAATTACCATTAACGCCTTATTCAAGGCTCCTGCCTGCCCCCATCTCTGATACACATCCATCCAGGCTTTGTTTTTCCTGTATTTGTGATAAATTTTACATATACGAGGTAGCAGAATGTGAATGGCTCTGCTGTTTTATTAGAGACTCCAAGCTATTTGATCCTTCTCTTTTCCTGTTGCTTTAGTGAGACAAAATGCAAAATCTCACCTCCCGGGAAGGGTTGCCTATTAAGCCCTTCCTGCCCTGAGGGGGAAAAAAGGGTAACGGGTTCTTGGTTACTAAATGGTGGGCTTAATGGCTCATCAAATCAGGCCTATTGTGAAAGTACAAGAGAAGATGAGGGGTTTGTTGGCGTTTGAGGTGTGCAATAGACAATACCCTTCTTTCCCCACCAAGTTTTGAGCTGATTGAAAAATAAAATACAGTAATCAGACAGTTGGAGAGAAAACTGGCAACATTGATGAGGCTGGGAGGATTCGCAGCCCCTGGTGCCCTGTTGAGCTGCCGAATATTACACTCCACGGCTAACTCCCTCCCCACTAGCTGGGACAGTGGTTAGTGACACTCCCCGACATATTTATCTACAAAAATGGATCACACCATATTCAAAATGCTCTGAAATCTGTTTTGTCCCTTATCAATACCCTTCAATTTATGAATCTCCATTAACTGGCAGCTTGGCTGTTACAACTTGGGACTAGGATAAATGCCAGGGTCCCGGAGCGGTTCCTTTAAGACCTGTGGAACTGGCACTATCAACTGCAGAAAAATAAAGTTAAAAGCAGCGAGAGATAAAGAGACAGGACTCGAAGAGCTTGTGAGGTTCCAGTGAGGCCCGGAGCGTTTGTTCCACCCAGCTTTTATTGAAGGCTATTTTCTCATTTAGCGGAGGGTAAGCTGCGGAAGGGAATAAAAATGTCAGCAGTTTCTGTGGGCAAGCATGTTAGTTTTTTGTGCTTTTATTTTTTTGTAGAGACAGAATCTCACTTTGTCGCCCTTGGTAGAGTGCCATGGCATTACACAGCTCACAGCAATCTCCAGCTCTTGGACTTAGGCGATTCTTTTGCCTCAGCCTTCCAAGTAGCTGGGACTGCAGGCGCCCACCCCAACGCCCGGCTATTTTTTGGTTGCAGTTTGGCTGGGGCCGGTTTGAACTCACCACCCTTGGTATATGGGGCTGGTGCCCTACCCACTGAGCCACAGGCACCCCCCAGCATGTTAGTTTTTATTCTACCTATAATCATTAACTTTAGGGGTCTGGGCAGCCTTGAGAAATCTGAAACTTGAGCCTTGTGTGCAGGCAGCCTCCTGTCTGTGGTCACCCACACAGATTCCTAGGGGGAGGTTAAACCCCTTTAGTTCTCTGTGGAGCAGACGCAGCAGGCTTCTCTGAAGAATGGAGGAGGGGAAGGGAGGAAGAGAAGAATTGTCTTCTGATCTCCACCCAAGGTGTTTCCCTCTGTGATTGGGGTACAAACCCTCCTGCCCATATCTCAGGGCTCCAGCTGTTCCCTTGATCTCTGCCCTGGCCATAATACAAATCCCCACAATGGGTATTTGCTTTGACTGTTGACTGGGCAAGGGACAGCCTGGTTAATGTTCCTTCCCAGGCTTCGCACATAGCTTCCTCTACAGCCATTATTCTTGAGAATGTTTACAGACCCAGCAGGGTGTTTGCAAGGTGTATCCCTTACAGGCCAGGCTTCTAGTAAAAGCAGGAACTACTCTGACAAGTAATTTAGCTGCTGGTTTAAAAGTAAGCTAGCTATAAACTCTTCTTATTATACTTTGCTCAGCTTACTTCTCTGTTTTTCCCTTTTTCTGGAGGTGTTTTACCCTTGCCAAGAATGGGGTCTTTGGTCCCCCATTCTCCCTGCAGATAGAGTGTCATAATGAACATTTTAATGTGTGTATCATTTTTACACCATTTGCTGATTTCCTTATGATAAATCCCAAGAAGTGAATCACATTACAATCGGGTACACATATTGCCACCTTAGTCCCAGGAAAATGGTAACAATTCAGAATCTGCCCAGCAGGGTATGAAAGTTCCTGTTTTCTCCCATGTTCATCAGCATTAGTGATCATCTTTTCTCACTCCTTACAGACATGATAGGGAAGATCATACTTGAAACATTGAATATGAAACATATTGTCATAATATACATTTCTGATGTGGAAATGCCACCCCAAATACATGGCTTTTGACTTCAAGTTGAATATCCCTTAATGTGTATTGGTCATTGCATTTTTTAAAGAATTGATTGAATTGTGTTCCTTTTATCTTTTTGTTGATTATTGAAAACTCTTTATATATTGATGCTCATCATAATATGAGCAAATACCAAAAAAATAAATAAATAATAAGTGTTACAAGTCACTCACCACTTATACACTCATGGTCAAATTTTGATAGTGTATGGAAATCACCTGGACATTTTTCAACATATGCATGCTAGGTACATTTATTAAGTATTTACTATATGCCAGACGCTGCTATGTTTCACTTTATTAGTTTATCTAATTCTCTTACAACGATAACCCTGACTTGGGCACAGAGAAGTTAAATAACTTGCTCAAGGGCATGTAACTAGCAGATGGGATTCAATCCCATTTCTGGCTACAGACTCCTTGGGCTTCTTGTTCTAATCAAGACCTAATGCCACATGTATTTATTATAAACCCTGGGGAGTCTGAAATGTTCCCTTGGGGTGAGGCTGGTACGTGTATGTCCAGAAAGCTCTCCCGGCAGTATTAACATGCCCCCAGGATGAGTACTGCTGTTAGTAGTGTTTTATTTGTGTTTTTTCCCCTGTATGGAAGTTTTAAAATTTTTTTATGTATTCAGATTTGTCCTATTTCTGTCTTTTTAAGCACTGCATTAGCAAAAAACCCTTCCTCAGCCCAAATGCATTAGTTACTTATTGATGTATAACAATCTAATCTCGAACACATAGTGGTTTAAAACAATAGCCTCAAAAACAAAAAAGAAGAAAAAAAGAAAAAAGAAAAAAGGGCAGCACCTGTGGTACAAAGGAGTAGGGTGCTGGCCCCATATGCCAGAGGTGGCAGGTTCGAACCCAGCCCTGGCCAAAAAAATAATAATAAATAAATAAATAAATAAAAGAATAGCCTCATATTACTTTTCATGATTCCCTGAATGGTGTTTGGGAAGAGCTCAGCTGGGTGGTTTTTCTGTTGGTCTTGCCCAGGATCACTCACACAGCTACAGATGGCCGCTGTTGGTTCTGGCTTCTGGGTGGGACATGAGGAAGTTCAGGAAATGCCACCCCAAATATATGGCTTTTGACTTCAAACTGAGGGCACTTGAGGAACAGCCCATGCAGGAAGGAGGGCTTCCTCTGAACCTCCCTGGTCTGTCTAAAGACAGAGCCTGCAGAAGAATTCAGTTGTCATGAATCCCTTCCCGTGGGAACCTCATCAAGTGAGGTAGAGGAACTCAGAACACAGGAGGGGAGCTTGGAGGTGACAGGACATCCAGACAGTCACCTATTCTTCTGGGGGCCTGTTCATCTCTCTTCAAATCACTTACTCTTCCTTAGGTTGCTACACCTCCTTTTCCCCTCCCCTGTGATGAGGGTGTGAACCCGAAATAGTTGAAAACCTAGTGTGAAAGAGTTTATTCAAGAGAAACTCTGGGAATAGCCAGGCAGAAGGCACAGACTGCAGAGGAGGCCAAGGAGAAGTCACAGCATCTCAAAGTCACAGTATCACTGCCCTGAACTTTGTTGACCAAAATCACGAGGCCAGCCTAGCTTTCAGGGTGGGAAATAGACGCTACTTATTGATGAAAAGAACAGCAAAGCCACATTGCAAAGGGACCCAGGTACAGGGAGGTATGATTCCTTGATCGCCATTATTGTAACAACCTGCCACACCAAGATGTTAAATCACCCTCTGTGCCGTCCAGTCCTTTTTTTTCCAAGTAAAATTTATATAAAATAAAATTAACCATTAACCACTTTAAAGTGTATAATTCAATGACGTTAAGTATATTCATATCAACTAGTATGCTCATATTAAGTGCACTAATATTAATATGTTAATATTATATATATGGGGGTTTTTTTTGAGACAGAGTCTTACTTTGTCACTCTGGGTAGAGTACTGGGGCATCATAGCTCACAGCAACCTCGACTCTTGGGCTCAAGAGATTCTCCTCCCTCAGCCTCCCAAGTAACTGGGACTACAGGTGCACACCACAACACCCGGCTAGTTTTTCTATTTTTAGTAGAGACAGGGCCTCAGGCTTCTTGCTCAGGCTGGTCTTGAACTCCTGAGTTCAAGCCATCCACATGCCTTGGCCTCCCAGAGTGCTAAGATTACAGGCGTGAGTTACCATACCCGGCCTCTCAGCTAGATTATTTCTTATTTGTTTGTTTCTATTTTGAGTAGAGAGGAGTCGCACTCTTCCTCAGACTCATCCTAGAACTCCCATGCTCAAGCAATCCGCTTGCCTCCGCCTCCCAGAGTGCTGGGATTACAGGTGTGAGCCACTGTGCCCAGCCCAGGGTTCTTCGTTCGTTGAAATATTTCCCACATCTGGGCTTCAATTTTGTACATGGTTTGAGGAAGGAAGTCTAACTTCATTCATTCCATTTATCCCAGTGACACTTACTTTGTTCATTGTCCTGCTCACCCTAACTTGACCCTGTACCCTTGTTATATAATGGTTTATGTCCTCGGGCAAGTCATTTATCCTTCTTGTGCCTCAGTTTCCTCATCTATAAATTTGGGATAGTAAAAGTGACCTACCTCATGGAGTTGTTGTCAGGATTAAATGAATTAATAGATGTGACACGCTTAGAACAGGGCCTGACACAGGGGAAGTGCCCAGCAAGTACATGTTGTTACTGTTTGTAATCCCAAATTTCTACCTATGCAAGGGTCTGTTTTTTTTGAACAGAGTCTCACTCTGTTGCTCTGGGTAAAGTAACACGACATCATAGCTTACGGCAATCTCATATTCTTGGTCTCAAGCCAACCTCCTGCCTCAGCCTTCCAAATAGCTGGCAACAGGTTCCCGCTACAACACTCTGCTAGTTTTTCTATTTTCTTTCTTTCTTTCTTTATTTTTTTTTAACACTCTGCTAGTTTTTCTATTTTCTTTCTTTCTTTCTTTTTTTAACACTCTGCTAGTTTTTCTATTTTTAGTAAAGATGGGGTCTTGCTCTTGCTCAGGCTGGTCTTAAACTCCCGAGCTAAGGCGATCCACCTGCCTCAGCTTCCCAGAGTGCTGGAATTACGGATGTGAACCACTGCACCCGGCCTTGCAAGGATCAATTTTATGTATGTATTTATTTATTTTTGAGACAGTCTCACAATGTCACCCTCGGTAGAGTGCCATGGTGTCACAGCTCACAGCAACCTCAAACCCTCCCTCTTGCCTCAGCCTCCCAAGTAGCTGAGACTACAGGCGCCGGCCACAGCACTTGGCTATTTTCTGTTGCAGTTGTCATTATTGTTTAGCAGGCCTGGGCTGGATTCGAATCTGCCAACCTCAGTGTATGTGGCTGGTGCCAGAACCACTGTGCTGTGGGCACAGAGCCAAGGATCAATTTTAGAATTCTTTTCTGTTACATTGTCTTGTCTGTTTCCATTTTTAATGAACATCCCAAGTCTACTTCCATTGTCCTTTCTAAAAAATTTTCTTAGTTCATTTTGGTTATTTGGAACTCTTCCAATCAGATTTTATCAGGTTCTCTTCCCTACATCCTGCTGGGATTTTTATTGGAGTTACATTTATAGATTAATTTCGGAAGGATTCAAATCTTTTTATTACCAAGCCTTCGTGTTTTGTAACCCATCTCTTCATTTCTTAAGTTCTTATTTTATATCCTACTGTATAGTTTTATTATAGATTATTTTCATACAGATGTTGCGAATTTCTTTTGGTTTATCCCCGGATATTTTATATTTTGTTGCCATGGTGAATGAGTCTTTTTTCTTTCCCCCATCATTTCTAACTAGTTACTATTTGAATATAGAGAAACTATGGGTCTTAGTCCTTTTTTAATTGCTGATATTCTGATGTTTTGGGTATTTTTTTTAATCATCTCTTCTCCAAACAATTACCTTCTCTTTTTTTTGCCATCGTTGCATCTATATATTTTCTTGACTTATTGCACAGGCTGAGATTTTCAGAGCAATATTGAATAAGAGGGAATGGGAAGTCTAAGAGGGGATTTCAGGAGTGGCATGGTGGCAGGGGACTTGCCCGGGGACCAGGGTGAACATGTGTAAAAGGTGGTCATATTCAGGGGGTCATGCAGAGAAAGGAGAGGCTGGTTTTCAAGCCCGGGATGAGGACTGTGTGTTCGACTGGGCAACTGGTTGGCAGGTATTGGTGGTGTCTGAGGATCAGAGAGGTGTGGTCAGGTCCTGTTTTAGAAGCACTGCTCAGGCAGAGGTGAAGGACAGACCGAGGGAGGTGGAACCCAGACAGGGTGACCAGCCAAGTCCTTTCTAATCATCAAGAGGGTGATGATGAGGATGGGAGCTGTGGGGGGTGTGATGAAGCATGCCAGGTTTCCTGCTGAGATTACTGTTAGGTCCTAAGCCAGGGGTCCTCAAACTTTTTAAACAGGGGGCCAGTTCACTGTCCCTCAGACCATTGGAGGGCCGGACTATAGTTAAAAAAAAAAAACAAACTATGAACAAATTCCTACGCACACTGCACATATCTTATTTTGAAGTAAAAAAACAAAACGGGAACAAATACAATCACCCCGCCTCAGGTGGCCTGCGGGCCGCAGTTTGAGGACCCCTGTGCCCTGCCTGCTACCTGTGCTTGTAGAGAACAGGCGAGGTTCAGGTGAGGCAGGGACCGAGCTGTTTCCTGATAGGTATTGTGTTAGGGCTGCCTTGAGGGCAGCCTCTGGGCTTCTTTCCTGTCTTACCCTGGAGCTCATTATGCTTCCAGCCTGGGCTTCATGGATTTTGTTTTTGCTGTTGGTTGTTAGATGATGGAACAGAAGTAGTGATCCATAAATTCCCAAGTTTTGGGGCCTCAACAGCCTGGGTAAGTCATGTCGCAGATCAGGGGTGATAACTCAACTTTCTCCTTCTGTGGTCAAGGTTCCCCTGGCTCCCTCCATTCTCGAGCCATCCTTAGCTTAGCCCCATGTGGGGCTAGGACCTCAGTGGTCATCAGTGGGTCGGTGTAAGTTGCTAGACCTCAGGGGTATGGTGAGGAAACGGGGCACGTGTCCTCCCCCTGCCCCCCAGATCCAGCCAATACAGCGTCAGAAGAGCCAGAGGCACCCAGAGGAGGAAGCTTGATCTGGAGAAGGAGAGAGGACAGGCTGGACGTGTTGGCTCACACCTGTAATCCCAGCACTCTGGGAAGCTGAGGTGGGAAGTTCCCTTGAGCTCAGGAGTTTGAGACCAGTCTGAGCAAGAGGGAGCCCTCATCCCTACTAGAAATAGGAAAACTAGCCAGGTGCTGCAGCAGGCGCCTGAAGTCCCAGCTACTCAGGAGGCTGAGGCAGGAGGATCACTTGAGCCCAGGAGTTTGAGGTTGCTGTGAGCTATGATGATGCCATGGCACTCTGCCGAGAGCGACAAAGTTAACCACAGCTCTCAAAAAAAAAAAAAAAAAAAAAGAAAGAAAGAAAAAAAAGGAAGAAAAAGAAAAGAAGAAAGGAGATGGGAAGGCAGCTGGGGACCTGCAGCAGGGAACACGCTGAGGAGGCAGGAAGAGAAAGGCCAGCCTCTGTGGGCAAAGGGGAGCAGGCTGACCAGGGCCAGCAGGGGTTCTATGAGAAGTTTGGGTAGTGGGGGATGGGGGTATTTAAAAATGGGAGTTTGATCCATAAACAGGAACACCTATAAGCTCAGGGGAAATCAGCACGGAGTGGGGGGGGGAGTGGCCCCAAACCCCATCAAGGAACCCGGGTTCCCCTTGTGTGGCCCTATCTGGACCCTGTCCCCATGTGTCACTCTGGTTCTGCTGGGTCTTTATTCTCATAAGCATCAAAGCACTGCAAGTGTCCCTGGTTTCTGGGATATCGAGGTCCAAGAATGATGGGGGGCAGAAGACAGACCCAGATTTTCTGCCCAAGCCCAGCCCTGGATTCCTGGCTGGGGACTTTGATTTGGCAGTTGGTACAAGGATGCCCAGGGCAATACTGGTAATGGGTCTGCTCTATTCACACCTGGCGGTGCTCTCAGCCTCCCTGGGCAGGGCACAACCCCAGGTCTACCCCCGGCAATAGAAAAAGCAGAGTTTTCCAAGGCAATCAAGGCAGACCCCAAAAAGGGCAGGAGGCCACTCACCCCCGCCAGCTAGAGCCCAGCTTCTAGGGAGAGCTCTGAAGTTGCAGCTTCCTCTTTCCCTGACAGACCCTGGCTAGAGGGCTGAGCCCCCACCCCATCTCTGCTGGCTTGTGGTTCACAATCTGCGTGAAAAGCCAATCCAAGGCTGGTTTTGGCTTCCTTTTTTGCGTGCTCACTTTTGGTGGGAGGGGAGCCCATTGGATATCTGCACAGAGGAAGTGTTTTAATTAATGGAGCTGGTCTGACGCAACTTTGCTCAACACGGAGGGTGATCGCAGTTCAAATGAAGGAAATAGATCAGATGAGGCAATACTGGGAGTTTATGAAATCTGCGCATTTTCTTGTGGCTTCACAGCGATCGCTCTTAAACTAGCTGTCACCATGCATGAATTATCGCCTCGACCCGGGGGCCAACAAGACGAACACTGCTCACTGGGCATGGGAGCTCGCCTGGCTCATAATTCTTTCTTATGCTGCTAAAGCAGAGAACACTGAGATAGCAAAGAGAGATGTGGCCCCAGTGATATCTTCAAAAAAAAGAAAAAAAAAAAAAAAACCCTGGGGGCAGGAGACGAGAGCGGGAGAGCTAAGAAATAAATAACAAAGTAGAATGCTATTTACATACTGAGGGAAGGCCTTTGCAACTGCTGCTCAGAGCCTTGGCTGTCAGTAATAACTTGGTGATGGAAATAAAGAGACTCCTGAAAACCCACATCTCCGGAGATGGTATCAGCACTTTTTTTCCCTTTGTTTCCAGAAAAATTCCAGCACAGTAGTGGGGCCTGTCAAAGGGACCAGTGAGGTGTGGGGGAGGGGCAGGGGGTAGTCCAGGGGTTCCTATGAAGACTCAATTATGTTGGCTGGGAAGAGATTAATTAGAATTGAATTTTCTATTGATGTAAAACCGCCTTCCGCACCTGCTGCTTGGCATCCTCATTACTGGTTTTCCATTACAGGGGATTACAGGGTGCAATGAAATAAACTTTATGCTTCCTGGGAGATACTCTTCAAAAGGGTTTACTGTACTTAAACTGGTGGTGAAGAGGGTTACCTAAAAGAAACGTTGTTTAATCCTTTCATTCGTTTATTATTTATTTATTATATTTTTTTGAGACAGAGTCTCACTCTGTCCCCCTGGGTAGAGTGTGGTGGCGTCCTAGCTCATAGCAACCCCAAATACTTGTGCTTGAGTGATTCTCTTGCCTCAGCCTCCCGAGTAGCTGGGACTATAGGCGCCCGCCACAACGCCTAGCTATTGTGCAGATGGCCAGGGGTCACCAAGGAGGTTCCTGCAGCTCCTCAATCACCTGGTCCAGATGGTGGGAGGAGTTGTGTCCAAAGGGGCCAGGAAGTGACCTCGGAGAAGCAGGTATGACTGCCCCAGAAATAGGGGGGAGCCAAGGCTTCATGGAGGGGACGAGGTGTCTGTTGACTAACATCGGCCATTTCACCCGATAAAGTGCAGTCCTCTGAGTCCAGCCTTATCATGTACTCATTCAACAAATACTTACTGAGTGCTCTTACCTAGTCACACCTGGAAATGCAGTGTGAAGGGGGCAATGTGGTCACTGGCCTTCTGGACCTGATATTCTGGTGGGTCAGAGGGTCTTTCTAATGAGACATTCAGTGGAAGGCCTAAGTCTTCATACTGGAAAGTCAGAGTCACAGTCTTCACCGTTGCCTCTGGGCATGTAGAGAATGTAGATTAGGATATTTTATGTAAGAAATATTTTTGTTGTGAAATAAAACAGACAGAAAAAAAAAATAAGCCAAACAAATGAATAGCTATGGACTTCTTATCCTAGAACAGCCACTGCCCAGATCAAGGACTAGGACCTGGCCACAGTCCCTGGGGGCCTCCCCTGCTTCTCCTCCTAAATCTGAACCACCCCCCTTCTCTGCAAAAGTGACCCTCATACGACTTTGACAGTGATCTATGTCCTGTCTTTATGGTTTATCACCCACGTGTGGCTTCCTAGACATCTGACTCAGTCCTGCCATTTTACAAATTCCATCTATCTTCTGAGTCTGTTAATGTACAGTTTCCCTCTCCTTAATTTTCTTTACAATTTCTCTTGTTGAAGAACCTGAGCTTGTTGACCCACCAAGTTCCCACTGGGGTCTGGATTCTGCTCCCTGGTCACCCTCGTGTATAGTTCCAGATGGTCCTCTGTCTTCCCAGCTGCATCCAGAGGTTGGATGGGACTCGGGTTCAGTCCTTTTGGTCTGTAGAGGAGTCGGTGGTATTTCACAAGGAGGCACCGTGGCACCTGGCTGTGATGCTAACAGGGGGTGCTGCACCAGGCCTTGCTCTGTTGATTCACTGGGGGTTCCAGAACGGTGATACTCTACTTCCATCCAGTTTTCAACCTGAGTGCTCTATAAAGAGATGTTTCCGCTGATCTACCATTTGGCTACCCCGTGGCACAGTTCACATATTAAATAAAGGCGGGATAAATGCTTAATTCTTTTTCTTTATTTGCCAGGTCTTGAGAGAATGATTTTGTTCCTCGTCCTCTGAAGGTGACAATGTTTTAAGTAGTTTTATGAATTAAAGGTTTAAACCTATTTGATGGGCTTTAATCCATCACAATTATAATTTTTATCGATGTTCAAATGGTTTTATATTTGGCTGGGGGGAGCCTCTTACAGATGGTTTCTCTGTCCTTTCGACACAATCGTTTAGTCTCTGATTGCCTCCTTCCTACCTGGCCTGGGAAGATGTTCCGGGCTCACCTTATACATTTCCTGTTCCAGACCTGAAATCAGCCATTTCTCTAAGAAGTCCTGGTTTCTGTTGGAAAAGCAAGCTCGCTCTCTCTGTATCTGTCTCTGTTTACCTACTTACCTAACTACCTAACTACATCTATCTATCTATCATCCATCTTTTTATAAAAGATAAAAACATCAACAGAGGTTCGGCACCTGTAGCACAGTGGTTATGGCGTTAGCCATATACATCGAGGTTGGGGGGTTTGAACCCAGCCTGGGTCACCTAAACAGCAATGACAACTGCAACAAAAGCTGTCCCGGCTACTCGGGAGGCTGAGGCAAGAGAATCACCTATGCCCAAGAGCTGGAGGTTGCTGTGAGCTGTGACGCCTAGGCACTCTACCGAGGGTGACATAATGAGACTCTGTCTCAAAAAAAAAAAGTCAAAAGAATGAGAAGATAAGCCACAGACTGTGAGCCAATATTGCAAAAGATTTATCTGATAAAGGACTCTTAACCATAATATACAGAGAAATGAGCTATCAAGCCACGAAAAGACACGGAAGGAGCCGAAATGCATATCGCTAAGGGTAAGGAGCCAGTCTGAAAGGCTGCATGCTGCGTGATTCCAGCCATATGACATTCTGGAAAAAGCAAAACTACGGAGACAGTGATAAAAATCAGTGGTTGCCAGGGGCTTGGGGACGCGGGAGAGGGAGGGAGGGAGGGAGGGAGGAATAGGCAGAGCACAGAGGGTATGTAGGACGGTGAAACTATTCTGTTTCTGGGATGGTGGATACGAGCCATGGTGTGACCCAGAGAGGGAACCCCGTGCAAACCATCCACTTTGGTTGGTGTTGTCAGGGTTTGCCCATCCGTTGCAGCAGACGTATCACACTGACGTGGGGTGTCGGGGGGCTGTGTGTGCTTTGGGAAGGGGGTGTATGGAAACCTCTGTACTTTCCGCTCAATTTTACCAGGAAACTAAAATTGCTCTTAAGAGATAAATTCTATTAATTAATAAACTGGTGAGCATATACCAATTCAAATTTAGAATTATTGGGTGTTTACTGAAATTATTCTCTTGCACTTGAATTCCTTTTTCTCACCTGAGAATCTTTCTTGGTTCTCCAGGACACAGGGGACGACAGAATTAGAATATCCAATAATCATGCATTTCCTTTATTCCATATCACGCACACAAAAGTCATGGCATAATGGCTTGGCACCTGTAGCTCAGCGGCTGGCCACACCCTCTGGGACTGGCGGGTTCAAACCCGGCCGGAGCCTACTGAACAACAAGGCCGACTACTACCAGATAACAGCCAGGTGTTGTGGCGGGCGCCTGTAGTCCCAGCTACTTGGGAGGCTGAGGCAAGAGAATCACTTTAGGCCAAGAGCTGGAGGTTGCTGTGAGCTGTGACACTACAGCACTCTACCCAGGGTGACATAGTGAGACTCTGTCTCAAAAAAACAAACAAAAAAAGTCTCAACATAAAACACTACTACTACCTCAATCCAAGTCACTATTGAAAACAGTTAAAAATTTTTTCCTTATGCTTCCCTCATTCTCTTATGCCTCAATTTATAAAGAACCGTACAATATCATCACAACAAATAGACGGTAGAGGTTGCTGTGAGCCGTGTGACGCCACGGCACTCTACCCCAGGGCGGTACAGTGAGACTCTGTCTCTACAAAAAAAAAAAAAAAAGAAGAACAAATAGACGTTATACTCTTTCCTTTTTAACTTTCACTTATTCTTTTTTAATTTTATTTTATTTTATTCTTTTTTTGAGACAGAGTCTCACTATGTCACCCTCGGTAGAGTGCTATGTCATCACAGCTCACAGCAACCTCAAACTCTTGGGCTTAAGTGATTCTCCTGCCTCAGCCTCCCAAGTAGCTGGGACTACATGCGCCCTCCACAACACCCAGCTATTTTTCGCTGCAGTTGTCATTGCTGTTTAGCTGCTTATTCTTAATTCTATTCATGAGTACACATTTAACATTCATCACCTCATGCTAACGTCTCTCTGGTCACTCTGGTTCTCTGAAGTTCATTTTCTAGTAAATTCCTCAGGAAGTTCTCACGGGAACAATATTTCCCAAATTTTCCCATATTGGTAAGAGTTTGTCTGTACCCTTTATACTTGAAAGTCAGTTTCCCTGGATATAAGATCCTTGGCTAACATTTTATTTTCTTCAGCTCCTTAAATATGTTACTCTACTTCATTCTGGTAAAAGTGTTAACAGTGAAAAACTTGACGATAATCCAATTTTCAGCCACTTACAAATCCTGTACTATTTTTTGCTTAGAAACTCAAAAGATTTTTTTTTCTTTTTCTTTAAAGTTCTATCATCTTGCTAAAATTATACCTTCCTTGGGGCTGGTCCTTCTGGATCAATATTCTTGAGAACCTGGTGCAGCTTTTCAATATGTAGCTTGAAAACGCTTTTATTTTTGAAAGTTTGGGGTTTTTCTTTTTTAAACTCTAGCTTTTAGCATGCACCCTTTTCCCTGCTTTTCTTTTTTTCTTCAGGGAATCCTATTCTTTGTGGTTTAGATCCTCTTTACCTTGGATCGAGATTTCAAGATTTGCTACTTTCTCTTCATTCCTTTGTATCACAGTTATTGATTTGATTTTTTAAGAATTTCCACTTGTTTCATCTTTCATTTCTTCTAAAGCATTATCTGTTGTTTATTCACTTTTCTTTTCTTCCTGGGTTAGTCTTAATTTCTGAATTTTTTTTTGTCTTTTAAACCTATTCCTTCCTGAGTTTGTCATTTCGTTTTTGTCATTTCATTTCCAAGTTTTTGTATTTTTTGTTTGTGTTGTTTGTTTACATCTTATCTCATTTTCTTAATTTCTTTCAGTTTGTTTGAAAATAATAGGTTAGTGGCTGGGCATGGTGGCTCACCCCTGCAACCCCAACACTCTGGGAGGCTGAGGCGGGAGGATTGCTTGAGCTCAGGAATTTGAAACCAGCCTGAGCAAGTGTGAGACCTCCTCTATATAGAAAAACTGAGGCAGGAGGCTCACTTGAGCCCAAGAGTTTGAGGTTGCTATGAGCTATGATGATTCCATGGCTCATCGAGACAGAGTAGGACTCAGTCTCAAAAAAAAAAGGAGGTTTTTATTTTGTAGGCATGTCCTTCTGGTGTGTTTTTCATCATTTGTGGAGATTTTATTCCTCCTCCATTCTCTCTTTTCTTAAATGACTTTGTAGGGGGTATGAGCTTGATCCTTCCCGGCAGCTCATTTCTGTAAAGGTAAAATTAATTTTCCTGAATTTAAAAATGGGGCAGAGTTCCAGACAGCTTTTCTACCTTCACAAAGTTCCCTCTCTTGTTATTTCCATGCAGTATTGAAAAAATACAGCAGCTTGTTTTTTGAGGTTCCTGGCTCTTACACAAATGTCTCCATTTTTACCTGGATCTTCTATTTCCTTCTCCTCCATTGTTCCCGCTCTGTTCAATTTTCATCTTCTTTCAGCAGTTTCTCCTCCATGGGGGGCCCTGTCCTGATCAGCTTTAAGAGTGCACAGGGGCTAGACTGCTTCATCTCCTTTAAATCTTGTAATCTGAGGCCCTTTGCACCTGTACACTGTGGGCGAGGCCAAAACCTCTGTTTCAGCTGCTGTTCTCAAATTGAGCTTCTTCTATACAGAGGAGGTCTCACACAGTGGCAGGTGCCTGTAGTCTCATCTGAGGAGGCTGAGGCAGGAATTTCACTTGAGCCCAGGAGTTTGAGGTTGCTGTGAGCTATGACACCACGGCACTCTACCCAGGGCTCCAGAGTGAGACTGTCTCAAATAAAATTAAATTCATTAAAAAAAAAAAAAAGAGTGAGAACTCACCCCCTCTATTATGAAGGGCCTACCCCATGACCCATATACCGCCCTCTAGGCCTTAAGTATCAACACTGCCATATTGTCGATCAAATTTCAACATGACTCTTGGTGGGGACAAACCACATTCAAACAGCAATGCACCTGTTCATAACTTTTCTTTGCTTCCTCTGCACAGATACAAATACCACTTGGGTTTCAAAGCTGGCAGTCCCTACCTGCCAAGATGTTGCAGTTTTAGGGGATGCCCTGGCCACCAGTTTTACTGTGAGCGTTCTCCCTAGGTTTTTGGTTTTGTCATCTTGCTGGTCTGCCTGTTTTTATTAGTGCTGTATCCTAAATGATGCTCCTGACACTGCTACCATCTTCTCAAAAACACCCCAGGGACAACTGTTAATATTGACACTTTAGCATTCCTAAGGAATGCTTTATAACAATGGAACTAGAGGAGAAAATGTTTGTGAAGAGTGGTGTGTGTGAAGTGTCCTGTGCTGGCTGTGGCACTGTGGCTGACCCTGCCGATGCCCTTGGCTCAGTGTCCCCCAGCTCACCCCCAGAAGACAATTCTAACCTCAGGCACCTGTACCTCTCTTCCCTCATGGGGTCTTTCCCTGGTATCACCAAAGCTTGCCAGCCTTCCACAAGTTTCCTGAGGTCACTATCAAATGAGCCACCTGAACCCAAGGGCATAGGACAGACACCAAGCCGGGTTCTAGTAGCCTGTTTCCAGCATCCCTCGTGTAAGTGTAACTTGCTTATGATTTTCAAAAACGAAACAGTGTTAGCTTATGCCTTTGGTGAGAAATCTGTTTAGTCTACTACACAAACAAAATGCTTACCTTTCCTGCCCACACCCTCTTTATTCCCTCAAAAGCCCCTGGCTGATGAGCGGCTCTCCCCAGACACTGTCTTCCCTAAATGCTGCTGGGTTTGTTTTCCAGAATTCAGCAATCATACCTTCTAATTGTAGGTTCTATTCTTTTTCTAAGAGTGGAAGTGGGAGTCATCTATCTGGAGGTGCCGGCCTATCCTTTGTGTTTAACAAAATACAGGTCGAATTATTGTCTCCTTGGCTCTTTGTGACTGTGAAGCTTGTTAGGAGGGGGGCCAGGCCAGGGGAGAGTAGGTCAGGTGCAAATGTCCCCCTTGGTCCCTGATGCCCAGGCAGACACCTTGGCCAGCCCTCTCGTGGCTCTATCACGGTCTGCCTTGCATTCTAGTTGGGAGTCTGTCCTTCTGTCTGTCTGCCTGCGTGCTTTCTCCTTGACCGTCCACCCTGTCCTTAGCAGTTCCTCAAGGAGAACTAGCTGGGAGGTTGGTGACTGAAGACAGCGGGTGCTGAGCTTTGCCCTGGGGCCTGCCTCTAGCTGGTCCCCGAGTTCAACTGTGACCACGGCTAAGTCAGGCCTTGTCTCAAGGCACCAATGCCAGAACAGACACAAAGCAGGGAATCATTTGAGCCCAAGATATCATTGCTAAAAGCAGCATACAGGAAGCTCTGAGGACAAGGATGGCGGACAGAGGGAGACAGGTTCCATGCTGGGATCCTCACGGCTACCTGCGTGCCCCAGGGCCCTTTGCATGATGTCAAAAGAGGATATTTGCGTTATCTTGGCTTTTTTTTTAAAGCTAACTTTAAACACTACTGACAGCATGATGTCTCTGGCAGGAAAACTAACAGGAAGGTGACTAGCTCCCCGTTTCCATAGTTACAGACCAGACGCCACTGGGCAGTATTCTCAACTCCAGGGTATCCTGGGCTCTGCCTGCTGGATGAAGTTTCCTGGCTCTGAGAGCCTCAGCAATGAAGCCGCAGTGGCTTATGGCTCATCTCAGTTTCTGCTCCAACTTGCCTCTCTCTGGGGGCCGGAGTCCTGTTTTTCCAGGAGTCCAAAGGCATCTTCCTGCACCCAGGAATCCGGGGAAGCCGAGTATGTTCCTCCCTGACAAACATTCTCCAAGTCATGACGTTTGCCAGTGATACCTGCTAACCGTGGCACCTTCTCTGCCCTGGGGAATGGCTCAGCAAAGCTGCGTGGGGGAGGTCCCTGGGAGGCCGGCTTGCTCTCAGCCCTGCTGGGCATGGGGTAAGGAGGGGCTGACAGTAAGTTTTACACCCACTTCCAGTTTGGAAAACGTCTTGAGCACTTAAGGAACCAAACATACTTAGGCTTTTCCAGTCTCCCCTTCACACTAGTGGCCCCGCAGGAGAAGGGTTTGGGTGTGTTCCTCCAAGGCAACTCAGGCATTTCCTACCGAGGCATCTTCCCTACCAGAGAGAGGACAGCAGCGGCTGCAAGTTGGAGGTCCAGCGTGGGTGCTGGACGTGGGGCGGACGTTCCTGATCTGCGCCTTGGTTGTCCCCTGAGGGGCATTCTGCCTGGCGGATGGGCTCTCCTCATCCTGTCTCCTTGGATGCGTCATCACGAGGCTTTTGTGTTCAGTCCTGCTGGAGAGATTCATACCACCAGGTGTTGTGTGGGCTCCCAGCACACTATGAAAATACCACTTGCTCAGGACCACCTGGAGGAGAAGGGCAGTACCTGCCCAGGCTTTCCCATCTCTGCTGTGGCCGCCCACGTGGTTTACAGCGCTGCTTGCCTATGCCAAAAGGGTCTGAGAAAACCTCAGAAAAACGCCCTGATTGCACTTAGGAGATTTTTAGAGTGTTTGTCCTTGAGCAGGCAACAATAAGCACCAAGGCTGGGCATGGTGGCTGACACCTATAATCCTACCACTCTGGGAGGCCAAGACAGTGAGATTGCCTGGAGTTCAAGACCAGCCTGAGCCAGAGTGAGAACTCATCTCCAAAAATAGCTGGGAGTTTTGGCAGGAGCCTATAGTCCCACTGCGAGTTATGACACCATGACACTCTACCCAAGGTGACAGAGTGAGACTCTGTGTCTCAAAAACAAAAATGAAAACAAAAAAAGAAAAAGTCACTACCGAGCTTGGTGACCCCGCTTTGCTTTCTAGCTTCGAGGGTGCAGTCCTGAGGCTCCTCCAGGCCGAGGCCCTTTTTCACTGTGACATTGCCACACGTGTGTCCTCTACCCGTATGTCACATTTCTAGACCTATCTGATCACAAACCTCCCTGGGCAGGGAAGTCTCAGAATATGCATCCTTACCCAGTGGTGTCCCTCCAGGGGCTTCTGATAAATGTTTCTGGAGTGCTCCTGTGGAACTATGTCTGTTCATTTCAAAGCAATCCTTTCTTCTCAAAATCTGCAAACTGATCCTTAATACTAAACATTATATTTAGAATAGCTCTCACGTTTGCATTGAAAAAAGATATGGTTAGCTATCTCAGGGACTGCAGAGATAAGGACAGAGAAGTTTTGAAAAGGCACTCTAGATTAATGGTGCTGGAGAGGGGGTCCTGGCCTCAGAGGCCCCCCGACTCCTCTCTGACCCCACAAAGGGCTGAATGAAGCTTAGCAACCTCCTGCCACTGTGCTCTGGGGAGTCACCACACCAGCAGGTGCATCAAAGGAGACCGAGTCTGGCCAATTTGGGCTAAGTTAGAGAGAGTCCTAGAGAATTAGCAAGCTCTCCCAAATTAGGGAGCATTTAAAAAGAAGCGCTAGCTTGATGTAAGCATTCCAAATTGTATATAAAATCAGCACATTGTACCCCATAAATACATTAATGTACACAGTTATGATTTAATAAAAAAATTAAAAGAAAAAAGAAGAGCTACTTATTTATAACATATAGTAATTTCTTTATTTTTAATAGTCAGCCCAGTTAATAAGTAATGACAGAGCCAAAAAAAAAAAAAAAAATAGGGTCAGCTAAGCCTACTTGATTGAACTGGGAGGACTATTTATATTGAGCTCATCCAGGTCTGGATGCAGATAAATGCACAGAAACTCTCCAGGGTTAATGGAAGTCAAAATCTGTTTACTATACAAAGTACAGGAGA
Organism: Nycticebus coucang; assembly: GCF_027406575.1. Lineage (NCBI taxonomy): Eukaryota > Metazoa > Chordata > Mammalia > Primates > Lorisidae > Nycticebus > Nycticebus coucang. The sequence continues at coordinate 128,778,978 of NC_069789.1, read as the reverse complement.
CATTCCCCCTGCGAGCCTGTCCCCACTGTCTTTGACTGACGGTGAAAAAGTAAACTTCAGCCTGGCTGTGTATGGCATGAATGCTGAATTAGTTTGTTCCAATTCGATAGCATTTGCTCAATTGTGACATATAAATATTCTAGAATTTTAAACTCTTTAGACCCAAAGAAAAAGAAAATCTCTACCATTTATGTTCAGGGGATTTTGGGTCCATTTCTGCAGCCAATTGCCACCATAGGCAGTGTCCTCTCTCCCTACCCCAGGCAGGCCTAGAGAAGGGATCCCTGTCAGGCCACCAGAGGATGACGGGTTATGAGGACCCCTGATCCCTGAAGGAGTGACCAGAAGCAGACAGGCCGGTGGTGATGTGTTTTAAAGTTAAAAAGCATTGAAATGAATCTGAGCTTGGGAAGACCTCACCAGAGAAGCCAGGCTGGCTCTGAGCCCAGTTTGCACAGAAGGGCTGGACTTGGCTTGGACACAGCTCTTTCCTGTCCTCTGGGGTCAAAAAAGGCCCTCCAGAGGCCTGCTCACCTTAGATTGGGGTGACGACGTCAAGGCCATCGTGGCAGTGGTCTGCCAGCTCAGGGGAGGGTGACCCTTCCGTCAGAGTGGAAGGGTGCCCCTAGGGTACTTGAGTCCTCCACCGGGTTCCCGCCCCCCTGCTTCCCAGATGGTCATCCCCCTGCACTGTCGGATTCCCCTCTGTCTTTGCAAGACAGTCCCCTCTGTTTGCTCTAGTCACACTCAGTTTCTTTTGTATACTACCCAGGAAACCACATCTGTTCACAAACTCTTGTCTATGTTATAAGGACTGAAATTCAGCCATCATTCCTCAGGGCAGGAGAATGGCTCTTCTGGCCAGGGTGAGGTGTCTAACCCCTATAATCCCAGCACGCTGAGAGGCCCAGGTGGGTGGATCATGGCCTGAGCTCAGGGGTTCCTGACCAGCCTGAGCAAGAGTGAGTCCCCGTCTCTACTAAAAAGAAAAAAACTAGCCAGGCATTGTGGTGGGTGCCTGTAGTCCGAGGAGGCTGAGGCAAGAGGATTGCTTGAGCCCAAGAATTTAAGGTTGCTGTGAGCTATGATGCCATGGTGCTCTACCCAGGGTGACAGAGTGAGCCTTTGTCTCAAAAAGAAAAAAAAGGCTTCTCTTTAAAGGCAGGTTCCTGGGGCAGTGTATGGTGAACAGATGTGGTTTTCTGGGTAGTATACAAAACAAACTGAGAATTTCAGACATTGCAGCAGGTCTCTGGGGAGTGGGGGTGCCTGGAACCCCCAGTGACATTGCTGATGCAGGGGCTCTCCCAGAGACAGGGTGCTGCCAGGAAACTTCAGGAAACAAAGTGACCCTCGAGCTCCTCAGAAACCCTACGGGTGACAGAGAAGGAGAGAAGGAAACAGATCATGGGAAATGGAGGGAAAGGAGCTGGAAGGAACATTCCTCCAGTAAGGTGGACAAGGGACTCCCTGGCCGGAGATGGCGCTAAGCTTTTTCCCAGGTGAGGAAGTTTTAGGAATTATAGAATCAGGCCTGGAAAGAGCCTCAGGTGTCTGGGCTCTAATCCCTCACCGTCAAGTGGAAAGGATGAGGCCAGTGAAGCCGATGCCATGGCCGGCAGCCCACACAGGGTCCCAGCAGTGGCCGCTGGGGGAGACACACACGTTCCCAGGAAGAGTCTTCCCCTGAGACAGTGCTCTAATCTGTCACTGGACTGTCTGCATGTTGAACTGATTTCAGGTCACCTTGCAGTCACGGTATTTCAGAGGCCATTACAGGGTCAGATGCCTGATGTGGAGGCCAGGCCATCTCCTAGGGTGGCTGGTCCAGGAGTGGCGCAGGGCAGGCTGGCCACAGGACTCCATTTCTCCAACTGCTTTCACGGCCCTCCCTTTACCTGTGCAGGGCAGTCTGCTGTCCTTCTGCAAACAGGCACCGGATCTGAAGAGGCGGAGGCATGCTGGCACCAGCCTGGGAGCCGGGGAGAGCAGAAAGAGCTCTCCTGGGCTGTCCCATTATTTTCTTCTTCCTCCCCGGGGCCAGGGGGAGGAGGGTAACAGGGAGACAGAATGCAGGATTGAGGCTTCAGACTCTGTCTTGCCCTTCTTCAGACACCATGAGAGGTAGTCCCAGCTTTCCTGCTGTGTGTGCCACTGTCAGTCCAAAGGGGGCTGGGATCTTCCTTCCTAGGAATGGGTGGGGTGGAGGTGGGGTCGCATAGCCAAGCCTCCTCCTCCCCCTCATCTCTGTTGCAGCAAATAGGGTGGCTCTGAGTTTCTCTTTAGCCCTCCCGGGGCCTGGGCCAACATGCTCACGGGGCCATCCAACAGAAATATCTTTTTACCTTCGTTGGGATGCAAAGAGACAAGTTTGCCACTAATCTTCTGGTGGAGACACACATATCAAAAACTGCAAGTTTGCACACGAGCTTCATGCCGGGGATTTGCAGGCTGCCTGCTCCTCCCTTGCTGCAGAGGCTCAGCCTGACTTTCAAAAAAGGGCACGCAGCCCTTGGCAGATCTCGGAGGAAAACTCATTGTACGTTGGTGGTGCCAGGGGCCTCAGGCCCCTCTGGAAATTTCCCTGAGGGCTTCTCAACACAAGAAGGAGGTCTGAGTGGAAAATGGAAAGGTGGAGAATGTCAAAGGAAGGCATTCCTAGGGACGCCTTCCCGAATATGAGATGCAAATAAGTGCTAATAAGTAGAGTTGGAAAAGCTAATGGAAAAACCAGCTTTCCCAGGAGGCTCGCTGGACACAAACGCACAGAGCAGCTGAGATGGCCTGGCTGGCCCTACTCAGTGGCGCCACAGTAAAGCCTGTGCATAGACTCATTCTGCAGAAGTACTCACCATCCAGGGCCTCTTCCCTGCTTTGAGGCTGGGCTCTGGAGGGGGCCACCTGTGGTATGTGTGTGTGAGTGAGACAGTGAACACGAGTGCATTTGCCTTCCAGAGTGTGTATGGCACTGAAGAGATTCCTTTTTTTTTTTTTCTGGATTAATAGGAGGGTACACACAATTAGGTTACAATGTTTGCCTCTGTTAGGTAAAGTCCCTGTTGTAGTTGTGTCCTGCACCCAGGCATACATTGTGCCCATTAGGTGGGAGCACACCCATCCCCCTCCCTTCTCTGCTCTCCCCCTTTTTCTCCTCCCCCTCCCACCAACTTGAATTGAATTGAGTTTTCCTCTTGTGTGGGTGTGTATTGGTTCATCTACTGGCTTCATATTATTATTGAGTACATGGGATACCTGCTTTTCCATTCTTGTGATACTTTACTGAGAAGAATGGGTTTCAACTCCATCTAGGTTAATACAAAAGATGTAAAATCCCCATCTTTTTAATGGCTGAATAGTATTCCATGGTGTATGTACACCATAGTTTATTAATCCATTCATGGGTTTGAAGAGGTTCTCTTGACCACTGGGCCTTTCTGGTCAAAGTTGTGTGCCCTGCCTCAGGTCCAACTGCAGACGGGGAGGACTTTGGCAGCCAGGCCCTTGAGTGGTGAGAGGGGCTGGAAGTGGCAGAGTCCCTGCACAGCCCTGGGCTGGGACAGTCTGAGCTCAGAGAGCTAGACAGGGAACCCCAGAGCCTCACTTATTCCGCTCTGGGATTAGCATACCTGGGCCATCTTCTAGGTATGTGGACTTGGGCAACTTGGTGGTGGTCTTGTACCTCACTTGTCCTCATCTGTAAAATGGGAATAATAATGCCTACTGAATTAAAGGGAGATTTCTATAGTGTTGGTGTATTTCAGTTTATCTTCTCACCTGTCCTGGTCTATAAGGGTGGCTGTAAACTTTATGGCTACCCTGTATTTGGGTGCTCTGGGCTTACCTGGGGCATTAAGGAGGCCTTAGGGCCCTAGTGCTGGGGGCCGGGCAGTCTGCAGGAGTGGCTCTGCTCCTTGCCAGGGCTGCCCCCACGTCTGGTCAGTCAAGGGTCACAGGTCCATCCCACCCCCCAGTTCTATCACGCACTCTGGGTCAGCTAGTTGTATTCAAGCTACCTAATCAGCAGATACAATTAGAGAGAAGGTGAGCGTCCTTTACTCTAGTTTACTAAAGGCATCTCTGCAGTCTTTTGAAAATACTCCAAGACGGAGAGGTGACTGGTTTACACAGTTTCATACAGGCCTGCAAGGGAGAAAACAGGCTCCCCCTGGCCCCCAGCCCCATCCCCGCCTCCTGCAGGTGGGGGTTGCATCTTCCCAGAAGAATGAGAATCAGAACGCAGAGTCTGTGTTCGTGTCCCTGCTCTGCCCAAGCGTTGCCAGCTAGGGACTGGTCACATTGCCCCTCTGTTGTTCTGGGTGTTCATGGGAAGGGGACACTTGGCCTAGGCCTCACGCAGGTGTCCTGACAGGGATGAAGCCCTTAAGGGAGAGCCTGGGCCACGGAGCATTTTCAACAGGATCCAGAGTTCCAGGAATTCAGGGATTGGTGCAGATCCCTGGGACTGAGGCCGCCCCGAGGCCTTATCCAAATTCCAGGCGAGGCTGTAGCCCTGGGACTTCCCAGAATCTTATTCCGGATCACTTCTCTGTCTTTTGTGGACCCCGTTTCTCCGCAGAGTCGTATCCTGGGCGCGCGCGCCTGCTCAACTGCGGTAAACGGGGGCCCCGGGTAATGCCGGGTGCGACCCACCCAGGCAGTGGCAGCAGCAGCACTCTGGCCACTGTCTGGAGCCAAGCGTCAGGCAGGAGTCCAGCTCTCAGGGACCCCAGAGACTGGCGTAGCTCTCGCAACTACTGTCCCACCCCCGCAGCCGCCGGACCGCACCCAGCATCGACTCCTTCGGAGCGCGAGGCCAGCGGGGCCGAGAAGCCGCAGACCGTGCCTGGCCCCCGGAAGGGCCAAGCGGATCGCAGGAGTGATCCCCTCCCAGCCCGGCCACTGCTGTCGCCGCCACCACCGCGGGGCGGGGCACGGGCCGGGGGCGGGGCGCCGGGCGGGCGCGGCGCTATTTCCAGCCTTGCCGGAGGCTTCGCTAGCACTTCGCTGGGAGCCTTCCCGGCGCGCGAGCCGGATCCGGTAACGCTGCGGAGAGGGGAGAGGACAGGCGGCGGCCACGCCGGCGGCAGGAGGTGGGGGATCGACCGGGCCCGGGATCGAGGAGGAACGCGCCACCGCACCCTCTCTCGTGCGCCGCGGCCACGGGCCCCAAGCAGGTCGCCTGTGGACCGCGCCGGGTTCCGCTCGGAGCGGGAGGCGGCACCGGGCCCGAGCTGGGGCGGAGGTTTCTAGCTGCCGCCTGGGCGCCCGGAGCTGAGGGCTCGCCGTAGAGGACCGCGCTCCGACCGGAGGTTCCCGCGGCCTCGAGAGCGCCGGCAGTGCCAGGTAAGTGGCTGCGTCTTGCCCCACCCCTGTTCCCGCCCTGCGCCGCCGCCTGGCCTGCAGGGACGCCCCAAGAGGTCCCGGGCAGGCCCTGGTCTGTACTGCGCGCGGATCCCGAGACCCGACGCGGATAGGAGTCCGAAGCCTCGGGCGGAGGTGGGGCGCGCGGGGCTCGGGTCTGGCGGCACTTTGGGGACCGGCCCTAGTAACTGGAACTTTAATTAGACTTTCGCTCCTAGGATCTCACTCGCTGCAGCGCGTCTGTGAACTGCCGCCTCTCGGGCTCGCTCGGTCCCTGCGGAGCCCTCACACCCCCTCCTGGCCCTGGGTGCTGGGCGCGGGGAGGCAGCGTCGGAGTGCCCAGGGCGCCGGGGCTTTCCCGCGCGCTCGGAGCCCGGACTCGGAGCGGGTGGTAGCTGGCAGGGACTAGGTGGGCGGAGAAAGTTAGCGGTGGCCTTGGCATCCTACCGAGCAGCGGAAGGTGCCCCCGCGCGCCATCGCGCACATCCCCACCCCGCGACTCTCTGGGGCACGAGCCTGTTTTGTGCTGGAGGCGAGTGTGTGTGCGTCAGCGATCGTGTGAAGGTGTGTGCGTGCGTGTGTGTATCTGGGAGTCCAAGCCTGGGGCGGCTCTGGCGGGCGGTGAAAGGATCCACTTTGCCGCGGGACTGAACCGAGCCCCCCAGCTGCTGGCAGCTGCTTCTGCACGCCAGCTCTGGCCCCCCGGGAGGACGGCTGGCCCAGGCAAGGGTGCGTTGGCGGGATTGGGAGAGCCAGTGCTGACGCTTGGGTCAGAGGTGACCCCTCTTCTTTGTCCAGCGCGGGACTCCCGAGGCCCTAACTTTCCCCGTACATCTTGCCACCAGCTCCAGCGACCCCGACCCAGAGTTGGGGCGGCCACGGCGCTCTCAGACTGTGGGAGCTCGCCGCTGGGCTTTCTCTTCTGAAGAGTCCGGGCCGATGCTGGGGCTCTCTCTCCCGTAGCCGTCTCCAGTATCCAGTGGACCCTGCTCACCCTGGAGGGGGGCCCGGCGGGACCCTGAGCAGTGATTGGCTCTGTTGGGGGAACATGGTCCCGGGGCCCTTTTCGTCCTCTGGAGGATCTGGCTGGCGGCAGAGCACGTGGGAGAGGCTGCAGAGTGCAGTGGCCACAGCGGCTCTGGAGTGGATGGCAGGGGCTGGGGACAGAAAGGTAAGAGTCAGATTGGTGTCTTTCTCATCCCCAGCGTGCTCACTACCAAGTCCACTTTTGGGGAGGTAACTTCTCAATTTTGAGTTCACCTTGATCCTTGCCTGCGGGTGGGGAAGGAAGACAGGAGCCTCTGCAGCTGGAGTGGCAGAGCCTTCTTTAAAATTTCCCAACTGTCACAGGCTCTCCTGACCACCTGCTGTCCCTGTCCCCAAGGCGAGGCAGATAGGCCCAGTAGGAGAGCCTCTTCATGAAGACATCCCTGCACATAAGGCAGGGCAGGGTCTGGGGACCCCTTGGGGGGTGTGTGTGGAAGTGCATTTGGGAGCTTTCAGCACTCCCCTGTGTGTGACCCCCCAAGAGAGATAGACCCCAAAGGAACTGAGCCTCAATGGGGCAATAAATAACCCAGTAGCATTTGGACACAGAAAACCTCAAAGTCTGACCCCACTCCCATTGCCAGTCGCCCTGGGGCCCACGAATGGCACAACTTATTTATTTATTCATCTGGAATCAGATTCCACAAGAGTGAATTACGTTCCCCAGGTATTGATTTTTTTAAAAGACCCCAAATTAAAAAGTCAAGGCTTTCTTCAAGTAAGGTCAAGGATTAATTATTTATAGAGAAACATCATCCTCATGGGGGCTCATTGCTCAATTGCCTGAGTGGGCAAAATGAACATCTTCTGATCTTCCTTGGCGCTGGCTGGGAGACTCCAGCAGGCTGGTGTGACCTCCTGGGCTTGGTGAAGCATTCCCGGACTGTGACCCGCAGAGGGTGCTTTGTAACTCAGCCTGCTGTTCCAGCCTGCTTTTTCATCTTATAGCCAGAATATCACTTGGGAAATTTCATGCACATTTGCTGTATTTCCATAATGAACATTTACTGATTACAGAATATCAAGGGAATTTCATTTTTTAAACATTTATTCAAATCTCTGTTTATGTAAGCTAATAAGTCTGGGAAAGTTCAGTAACTACTTTTTTTGCTGTATGGTTGTTGGGAAAGTGTGCCTGGCGGGCTCATCTCAGAATTTGCCTTCAATTCACTTAAAAGAAAGAGAGTGAGATTTCCCTAAATTGGAGATGTTGTGGTGCAGACTGCTTTCCTGCTCTGAGCTCTGAGTTGATGCCTGAGGTGGCGGATAGGCTTTTTGTGGTTTTGCTGATGGAGGACAGGATGGGCTCTCTGAGCTCTGATCATTGGTTGTTGTTGTATGTGGTTGGAGGGCCCATGCTGGGTGCTGCAGTGCTGTGGGAGGTGGGTGGGAGGTGTGGCCTGAGCTGACTTCCCCATCTCTTGCTGGGAGAATCTCACCATGGAGAAATGAGGGGCAGGAAACAGGACAGAAGATTATGGCAGCTCCTCAATGAACAATGGTGGCACTTAGAGTCAGTCAAAACCTGGTGAAGCAAGTGGCCAGCCTTCCACCTGATCAGAAGGTAGTGAGTTATAAACATGAGATTTATATAATGCTGGCTCAAGGAGATCCGGGTGGCCTTGCCATGGGACAGCAAAAAAATAAATAAATAAATAAAATAAATAAAAACATTAAAAATCAAGGATGATGTCTGGATTTATATATGGCATCAGTGTCCTGGGGTCTCAGGAACTTTGCTGGAGCTGGGGCAGCCAGCATGGTGACAGTATAATGATAGCAGGCTGCTTGGTGCTTGCTGTCTTTGGAGTTACAGCCAGGACTCATTTGACTCCAGAGCAGCTGTGTCCCTCCCGCCCCAGAAAAGGCTGCCCACAGGCAGAGGAAACCCCTGGGCTCAGACACCCCGGAGACAGAGCTGTACTGGCTCAGGTGGTAGAGGACGTGGGAAGTGCCATCTCATTTTTCATCAGTGGAAGGACGTGTGACCCTGTGGTCAGTAAATCACCGTTGGCAGAAGACGAGATTTACAAATTGGTTGTGGAAGAAAGTTGTGACTTTTATCTTGTACAGAACTACCTGTCATTTGTGATCTGCTGGGCTTGTGGCTGGGTGATTAGAGATTCAGAAATACAGCCCGGGCCACCAAAAGCCTGGGGAAGCCTCCATCCAGGTGGGCTGACACCAAGAAGCAGCCCTGGTCCGTGTCCAAAGACACCTTTCAGGAAGTCGGAGAGTATTGGCATACAAGCCTGGGGCTGGAACGGCAGACACAGCTGTCTTCTCAGGCTGGTGGCTGGAGTCTCCCATTCTCACTTCCCACCCGGGAGACTGTGAATTTCTGGGAAATCAGTGCTTCCAGGAGCTGACGACAGAGGGCAAGGTGCCCTCTCCCTGCCAAGCCATTTTCAGAGCTGGCTCTGATGAGTGACATTTATTTGAACTAAATAGGAATTGCTTACTTTGAAACCTGGAGCCAAACGACTCTTTGTCCCACACTCACGGTGCCAGGCCCACGGTCTCTCTCCTTCCACCCTCTGTAAATGTTTACTGAGCACGTGGTAGGTGTCTGTTGCCATGCCGGCCCCAGGGACACAAGATAGGCAAAATTAAGGGTGGTTCTGGCCCATGTGGGGTTTGTAGTTGGCAGGACAGACACTCCCCATCATTCATTCCTCCCTCCCTCATTCATTCTCTGCCAGACAAAGACATTAATTAAAATAATAGCAAATGTGTGATTGCAGGCTGTGATAAAGATGCAGAAGGAACTGGGGTTATTGTGAGACCTCTAGCTTAGGCTGAGGGGTTGAGGGGACTTTCTGAGGAGGCTGCCCTTCAGCTAAGGTGTGAAACAGGCGTTGTGGGGGTGGGATGAAAGGATAGAGAACACCCAGGCAGGCATGAGTGTGCACAGGTCCCCTGCACAGGGAGTATGTGAAAGGGACGTGGCGCCTGTCCAGGAGCTGCAGGAAGGGCTATGCAGCCAACGTGGTGAAAATGGGATGAGATGTGGCTCAGGACCTGGCTATGCAGGGCCTTTGAGGCCAGGGCGGGATTTGGGACTTTATCCTATAATTGCTGCAGAGGAGGGAGGCCAGCCAGGAGGGAGCTGTGGTAATCCTAGAGAAAGATGATGGTGGTGCCTAAAGAAGAGTTCGGGGCGTGAGTCCCACAGGGCCTGGAGCTGGGTTAGGTGTGTGTGGGGCAGTGTGAGGCTGGTCTGGTCCGAGACTTATGGGATGCTGTTAGGAGCTGTTCATTTGCGGAGGCAGGGCTGCCCCTGGATCCTAAGCGCCTCACTCATTCATTCTCTGCCGGACAATTCATTCTCTGTCCACTGGTTGTTACATCCTCCCAGGACCAAAGGGTCAGGCTGCTGGTGACATGGCTCTGTCCCCGCACTGCTGCCCCATGCCCACCTCCTTCTAGCTGTTCTCCAAGCCCTGGGGTCTTCTGCTGCCTCTCTCTCCTGTGTGTCTACCCTTCAGCCCAGTGCCCTCTCCATGGTGAGAACTAAGCCACTCAAGGCCCAGACCTGGGGGCCTGCCACATCTTTAGCTTCTGGTCCCCGCTGGGCCAGACTCTCTCAGGGCTGGCCTTCCTTAGGAGGATGGAGCAAGGCTGCTGCCGGCTACTGGCCGTGTTGGGGGCTCGGCCCTCCCTGCATGCCGAATACTCCCTGCAGGCGAGATGCCCACCTTCCTCTGGAACTGATCGCCTGCTGGCCAGGAATAAATAGCCTGGGCTTGTGTTTCATCTACTTAATGTCCTGGTCCCCAGTAGGCCACCCATTGGATGTAACCTGGCAGCCAGCTGGTGCCTGCCCCAGAAAGAACCCCTCTTTTGCATCTTTTCCTTGCACTCAGCCCGCCCTCCTTTTCCTCCTTCCTGCCCCAGGCTTGGAGCTCCCAAACACCCCTCTGATGTTGGTGAGTTTCCTGTGGCTGCCTGAAGCTCAGCTCGGGCCCCAGCTCCCTGCAGACACCAGCCGGCTGGGTCCACCAGGCTCTGTCCTCTAGAGCTGCGGGTGGGGGGAGCAGGTCTGTGAGTTGTGCTCACGTTGATAGCCGCAGGCCCTGAGCCAAGTGGCTGCTGAGCTGCAGGCAACAGCCCAGGTCACTGTCACCTTGTTCTCATTGCATGGGCCTGAACCAGCTCCTCCCTGGCTGGGCCAGACCCAGGGACGGGAGGGATGAGAGCCAAGCAGGGGGTGCAGGAGCCACAGATCCTCTTTCTGGGTTCCTTGGCCCCTCGGGCACTGATAATCAGCACCCCGTGCTCTTTGCACCAGACTGGCCTTCCTGGGGTGGCTGGGTTGCTTCTCTCTTCTGCCTACAGTCTTCGCCCGCACGAGCCCCCGGAGCCCCCAGATGCTCATCAGTGGGAAGGTGACTCAGGCCAGCCCCTCTGCCAGCCGTCCCTAGCCCGGGCACAGATTGACTCACGCTTGGCAGACAAGTTGTCCCCACCTTCGGGGCTGCCTCTTTTGGGGGCTGACTCATCTCTCTGGACAAGACTCATCTGCCCAGACTTGTGAGCACTGGGACCCTCCCCCAGCCTTGGGGTGCGGGGGCTCTGCTTCCTGTGCCATGCGAGGCAGCGCCTGAGGGGAGCATCCAGGCACCTGCACATGCCGCCCTGTCCTTCCCTGTCCATCCAGGCACCTGCACATGCCGCCCTGTCCTTCCCTGTGGTGCCCACAGCGGGTTACAGGTCCGGTGTGCACACCGCTGTCTCCGGCTGTGTTGGCCACAAGGAGCTTAACATAGGGAAGGCACTCAGTGACTGCTTGCTGGGCAAGCTAAACTGTGCAGTCTGTCTATACTAGCGGAGCCAGTGAGAGATCCAGGTGGTCTGTCTACAATCTGGAGCAGTGAGTGATCCAGGCCGTCTGTCTATACTGGGGAGCCAGTGAGTGATCCAGGTGGTCTGTCTACACCGGTGGAGCAAGTGAGTGGTCCAGGTGGTCTGTCTACACTGGTGGAGTCAGTGAGGGGGTCCAGGTGGTCTGTCTACACTAGTGGAGCCAGTGAGTGATCCAAGTGGTCTGTTTACACTGGTGGAGTCAGTGAGTAGTCCAGTCTGTCTACAGTAGTGGAGTCAGTGAGTGGTCCAGGTGGTCTGTCTACACTGGTGGAGTCAGTGAGTGGACCAGGTGGTCTGTCTACACTGGTGGAGTCAGTGAGTGATCCAGGTGGTCTGTCTACAATGCTGGAGTCGGTGAGTGGTCCAGGTGGTCTGTTTACACTGGTGGAGTCAGTGAGTGGTCCAGGCAGGTCTGTCTACACTAGTGGAGCCAGTGAGTGATCCAGGCAGGTCTGTCTACACTAGTGGAGCCGGTGAGTGATCCAGGTGGTCTGTCTACACTAGTGGAGTCGGTGAGTGGTCCAGGTGGTCTGTCTACACTGGTGGAGTCGGTGAGTGGTCCAGGTGGTCTGTCTACACTGGTGGAGTCGGTGAGTGGTCCAGGTGGTCTGTCTACAATGGTGGAGTCCGTGAGTGGTCCAGGTGGTCTGTCTACAATGGTGGAGTCGGTGAGTGGTCCAGGCAGGTCTGTCTACACTAGTGGAGTCAGTGAGTGGTCCAGGTGGTCTGTTTACACTGGTGGAGTCAGTGAGTGGTCCAGGTGGTCTGCCTACACTAGTGGAGTCAGTGAGTGGTCCAGGTGGTCTGTTTATACTGGTGGAGCCAGTGAGTGATCCAGGCAGGTCTGTCTACACTAGTGGAGTCAGTGAGTGGTCCAGGTGGTCTGTCTACACTGGTGGAGCCAGTGCGTGATGCAGGTATCTACGTAGGCCAAGCCAGTGTGTGGTGTAGACAATCTGTCCAACCCTGGTCGAGTCCCTGGTTCATGATGCAGGCTACCTGTTACCACTGGTTGAGCTCAGCACCTGTCTATGAAGTCCGTCTACACTGGTGAAGCCAGTGCACATTATGCAAGCCATTCTGTCTAAACTGGTTGAGCCAGTGCTCAGATAAGCACTGTCTACACTGGTGGGGCTCAGCATGTGATTCAGGCAGTCTACCTCTAGGGGGTGGGTCAGTGGGCGATGCAGCCAGCCTGGCTTGCTGAGGCCAACGCCCCGGGTTCCCTCCGACACTTTCAGCTGTTTGTGTGTGGGTTTCTCTTCCAGGGTCACTCTTTCCTACCCCTTCCCCTCTGCACATCTCTGTCCAATTCGAATCCCACTTCAAGGAGCTTTCTCAATCTGTTTGAATCCCTTTGGCGGAGGCTGGCTCAGGGCTGGGAGTGATGTGATACTGTGATCTCACCTGGCCATCCCCTCCCCCATTGCTGCACTTAGGGCTAAGCAGGGGCCACCTGTTGTCAATGGCCACCACCACCTGCCCCCCATCCCTCCCGGTGGCCGCTCATGTGCTTTTTTCTCACAAGTCATTTAGCAAGGGCTGCTGCCTCTGCGGACACAGAGAATTGCATTTCTCCTGGTTGGGTCCATCTTCCTATTTCCTGCTTAGATTTGGGGCCTCGTGAGGTTTGGCCTCATCTGCAAATTTAATTTCATGACCATTCATCCCTGTGAAAGCACAATCTATGCCTATTATTTAACTCTTCTCGCTTCCCTCTGCCATGGATTAATGTGTCAATGCACAGCCATGGCAACCACCTGCACCCCTCCCCTGGCTCGGCAGCTGTCTCTGGGCTGTGACTGAGGCCAGCACCTGCAGTCAAGCTGCCTGGGTTCAATTCCCAACTTCACCATTTGGCCACTCTGTGGACTAGAGACTCAGTTTCCCCATCTATAAAATGGGGGTAAAAACAGAACCCACCTCTTAGGCCCATCGTGCCTCACTGTCGGCCAGCCCACAGTCTACACTGGCTGCTACTATCGTTATTAGTATCCTCTGTGTTTGGTCTCTCTGCTGAGGTATAGACCCTTTCCTACCTGGGTGCCAGGAGGCATGTTGGTCAAGGGCCTTTCTTGGTAGTCTGACAGAGGCTTAGGGGTCATGCGGCCCAACTGACCAATGCCCCTCATCTCCTGCTTTTTTTTGAGATAGTCTCACTCTGTCGCCCTGGGTAGAGAGCCATGGCATCACAGCTCACAGCAACCTCAAACTCCTGGGCCCAAAGGTCCTCTTGCCTCCACACCGCCCCGCATCCCAAGTAGCTGGGACTACAGGTGCCCACCACAATGCCAGGATAAGGTCCTGCTTTTTCTAAGCAGGTTTCTAAAGATGCCTTTTCTCTGTTCTGGACTCACTACAATATATCTATAAACCTTTTACCCCAAGCATGGCATGCATACAGAAAAGTAAACAGATCATAGGTGCGCAATGCCACGGATATCCACAAACTGAACATGCCAGTGTACCCAGCACCAGAGCAGGGATCAGAGTGTGACTGGCACCCCCAAAGCCCCCATTACCTCTTACAGACACTTCCCCCAGGGCTGCTAACTGCTCTCCTTATTTCTAAGGGCACGGGTTGGTTTTCCTGTTTAAACTTACTAGAAATGGAATCCTAATGCATTTATGCTGTGGTGTCTGAGTCAGGACCGTGTTTGTGATAGTCACTCACACTGTTGTGAGTCATTGTAATTTCTTCATTCCCATCACTCTACAGCAGTGATTTTCAACCCGTGTGTCGTGGCACATGTGAGAGGATCTCAGGTGAACCATGAAAAGTTTTAAAGACCACTAATTAAATTATTTTCAGAAAAAGTTCAAAGTACAGTAAGCCTATTCTTTTCTTTTTACTCCTTTTTGATCAACATAATTTGAGTGTGCTGCAGAAGTTTAACCATAGGTTCAAGTGTGCCGTGAGACAAAATAGATTGAAAAACACGGGTCCGAAGACTCCAGGCATCTCTGGCTAGTGGGATCTGCCTATAATCATCCCTTCAAGGATACAGGGAGTCAACAAGGGACTTCTGGACCCCAAGAGGAGGACAAAAACAGTGGAAAACTGGCAACTGGTTGCGTGTGTTCGATCGACCTAATCCTGCCGGCAGCCGTAAGTACAAGCAGCAGTGAGACTGCAAACCGGAAAGGCCTCACCTGTGAACTGTTTTGGTGTTTTTGGACTTGGCACTCAGTTGAACTGCCTTGGGCAGAGCTTGAGCAGGAGTGCAGAGAACTTTGGGCATTGTCTAGGGACACAGACTGAACCGCTGAGCCGGACGGAGCTAATAGTATTCGGCTGTGGGCCGCAGGGAGCCGTTGTGAGAGAACTGCCCTGGCAAGTTCTGCCCTCAGGGTCGCAGAGCAAGGATCGGGTGGGAGCTAGTAACCTAGTGACTGAGCAGCCTAAAGGTGGGGACTGAGCTGCCTTACAGCCTTAACCCTCAGGGGCAGAGTGAGACCAGTTTTGGCACACTGGAGCCTCGGGCTGTTGCCCTGGGTAGAGTTCTGTGGCATCACAGCTCACAGCAACCTCAAACTCCTGGGCTTGGCACCGCCCGGACCTCCATAAGAGCTGCACTGCAACCCCCGACCTGCAACCTGCACCCGCTGGGCCTCCGCATGCCCTGATAAGGAACTGCAGGAGCTGCGCAACCCTGTGTCCTCCCTCCTGTATCCTCCCTGCCTCCACACTGGTGTGCTCGTCTGGCCAGGGACTCTGGTAGCCGCATGCCCTCCAGAGGCCTCCCTGCCTCTGCGCAGAGCCCTTCTCCTGGCCAGAGACTGCTGGAGCCTTGGGCTCTCTGAGTCACTGGGTGCCAGGCAATCCCAGATCTGTGCGCACCACCTCCCACCCTGTTGCTGGATCCGGGTGGGTCACACTCCAGAGCTGCTTCCACAACCAGAACTCTCTGGCTGGGGCAGACCCAGAGGAACTACACAGGGTTACTCCCTACAAAGATCCAGCAACAATAGAGTGATCCCGCTGGGGTCTAATCTTGGAGAGACACCTCCCCAACTTTGAGGACAGCCAGAGGCAATGGTGAAATCAACAGAAGAACTCTGGCAATATGAATAATCAAAGTAGATCAACTCCCCCAAGGATCAATGGGGCAGACACAGCACAAGATCCCATGCACAAACAAATAGCTGAGATGTCAGAAATCGAATTCAGAATCTGGATAGTAAATAAGATCGAATTAGAATTCCAAGCAGTAACCCAAAAAATATCTCAAGAATTCAATGAATTCAAAGACCAAATGACCAAAGATTTTGACACATCGAGACGAGAATTTGCAGCCCTCAAAGATCTGAGAAACACGGTAAAATCCCTCAGTAACAGAATGGAGCAAGCAGAAGAAAGGATTTCTGACATTGAAGACAAAGCTCTCGAATGCTCCCAAACTCTCAAAGAAGAAGAGAAATGGAGGGCAAAAACAGATCACTCTCTTAGAGAGCTCTGGGATAATTAGAAGAAAACTAATATTTGTCTTATAGGGATCCCCAAAAGTGACAAAGTGGCTTCACAAGGCACAGAGTCTCTTCTCCATGAGATTATGAAGGAGAACTTTCCAGACATGCCAAGAGATTCTGAAATTCAGATAGCAGACAGTTTCAGAACTTCAGCACAACTCAACCCAAATAAGACATCCCCAGACACATCATAATCAACTTCACTAAAGTTCATATGAAGGAGAAAATTCTGAAAGCAGCCAGACAAAAGAAAACCATCACCTACAAGGGCAAGAATATTAGAATAACTGCAGATCTCTCTGCTGAAACCTTTCAAGCTAGAAGAGGATGGTCATCGACTTTTAATCTCCTAAAACAAAATAACTTTCAACCCAGGATCCTGTCTCCAGCTAAACTGAGTTTCATTCATGGCGGAGAAATTACATACTTCAATGACAGTGACATGTTGAAGAAATTTGCCATAACTAAACCAGCTCTCCAGGATATTCTCAGACCCATCCTCCACAAAGACCAGCGTAATCCTCCGCCAAAGTAAACCCACCCAGAAAATTCTGATCAAATTCCACTTCCACAGTTAGAAGAACTAGTACTTATATTACTAAACCTCTTCCAAAATATAGAAAAAGAAGGAATATTACACAACACATTCTACGAAGCAAACATCACCTTGATCCCCAAACCAGGGAAAGACCCAACAAGAAAAGAAAATTATAGACCAATATCACTAATGAATATTGATGCTAAAATACTCAATAAGATCCTAACAAACAGAATCCAACAACACATCAAAAAAATTATACACCATGACCAAGTGGGATTTATCCCAGGGTCTCAAGGCTGGTTCAATATATGTAAATCTATAAATGTAATTTAACAGATAAACAAACTAAAAAATAAGGACCATATGATTCTTTCAATTGATGTAGAAAAAGCTTTTGATAATATCCAGCATCCTTCATGATCAGAACACTTAAGAAATTGGTATAGAAGGGACATTTCTTAAACTAATAGAGGCCATCTACAGCAAACCCACAGCCAATATCGTATTGAATGGAGTTAAATTGAAATCATTTCCACTTAGATCAAGAACCAGGCAAGGTTGCCCATTGTCTCCATTGCTCTTTAACATTGTAATGGAAATTTTAGCCATTGCAATTAGGGAAGAAATGGCGATTAAGGGTATCCACATAGGGTCAGAAGAGATCAAATTTTCACTCTTCACAGATGATATGATCGTATATCTGGAGAACACCAGGGATTCTACTACAAAACTTTTAGAAGTGATCAAGGAATACAGCAATGTCTGAGCCTACAAAATCAACACCCATAAATCTGTAGCCTTTATATATACCAACAATAACCAAGCCAAAAAAACACTCAAGGACTCTATTCCTTTCACAGTAGTGCCAAAGAAGATGAAATATTTGGGAGTATACCTAACAAAGGATGTGAAAGATCTCTACAAAGGGAACTATGAAACTTTAAGAAAAGAAATAGCTGAAGATGTTAACAAAGGGAAAAACATACCATGCTCATGGCTGGGAAGAATCAACATTGTTAAAATGTCTATACTACCCAAAGCAATATATAATTTTAATGCAATTCCTATTAAAGCTCCATTGTCATATTTTAAAGATCTTGAAAAACTAATACTTCGTTTTATATGGAATCAGAAAAAACCTTGAATAGCCAAAACATTACTCAGCAATAAAAACACAGCAGGAGGAATCACGCTACCAGACCTGAGACTGTACTATAAATCAATAGTGATCAAAACAGCATGGTACTGGCTCAAAAACAGAGAAGTAGACATCTGGAACAGAATAGAGAACCAACAGATGAATCCAGCCACTTACTGTTATTTGATCTTTGACAGCCAATTAAAAACATTCAGTGGGGAAAAGATTCCCTATTTAACAAATGGTGCTGGGTGAACTGGCTGGCGATCTGTAAAAGACTGAAACTGGACCCACACCCTTCACCATTAACTAAGATAGACTCTCACTGGATAAAAGATTTAAACTTAAGATATGAAACTATAAAAATACTTGAAGAAAGTGCAGGGAAAATTCTTGAAGGAATCGGCCTGGGTGAATACTTTATGAGGAGGACTCCCAGGCAACTGAAGCAGTATCAAAAATACATTCCTGGGATCTGATCAAACTGAAAAGCTTCTGCACAGCCAAGAACATAGTAAGTAAAGCAAGCAAACAGCCCTCAGAATGGGAGAAAATATTTGCAGGTTATACCTCTGATAAAAATCTAATAATCAGAATCCACAGAGAACTCAAACGTATTAGCAAGAAAAGAACATGTGATCCCATCTTAGGGTGGACAAGGGACTTGAAGAGAAAATTCTCTAAAGAAGACAGATGCACGATCTACAAACACATGAAAAAAAGCTCATCATCCCTAATCATCGGAGTAATGCAAATCAAAACTAGTTTGAGATATCACCTAACTCCAGTAAGAGTAGCCCACGTAACAAAATCCCAAAACCAGAGATGTTGGCGTGGATGTGGAGAAAAGGGCACACTTCTACACTGCTGGTGGGAATGTACACTAATACGTTCCTTCTGGAAGGATGTTTGGAGACTACTTAGAGATCTAAAAATAGACCTGCCATTCGATCCTATAATTCCTTTACTAGGTTTATACCCAAAAATCACAATATAACAAAGACATCTGTACCAGAATGTTTATTGCAGCCCAATTCATAATTGCTAAGTCATGGAAGAAGCCCAAGTGCCCACTGACCCACGAATGGACTAGCAAATAGTGGTACATGTATACCATGGAATATTATGCAGCCTTAAAGAAAGATGGAGACTTTACCTCTTTCATGTTTACATGGATGGAGCTGGAACATATTCTTCTTAGCAAAGTATCTCAGGAATGGAAGAAAAAGTATCCAATGTACTCAGCCCTAGTATGAAGCTAAATTATAGCTTTCACATGAAGGCTACAACCCAACTATAGCACAAGACTATGAGGAAAGGGCCAAGGAAAGGGAAGGGAAGGGGGGAGGTTAGGGTGGAGGGAGTGCCTATGTGCCTCCTATGGTGCATCTTAGAATGGGTAGAGGCGAAACTTACTAAAGGCAGAATACAAATGTCTACATACAATAACTAAGAAAATGCCATGAAGGCTACGTTAAACAGTTTGATGAGAATATTTCAATTGTAAATGAAACCAGCACATTGTAACCCTTGATTGCACTAATGTACACAGCTATGATTTAACAATAAAAAAAAAAAATAGGCGGTGCCTGTGGCTCAGTCAGTAGGGCGCCGGCCCCATATACCAAGGGTGGCGGGTTCAAGCCCAGCCCCTGCCAAACTGCAACCAAAAAAATAGCTGGGCGTTGTGATGGGCGCCTGTAGTCCCAGCTGCTTGGGAGGCTGAGGCAAGAGAATAGCTTGAGCCCAGGAGTTGGAGGTTGCTGTGAGCTGTGTGAGGCCACGGCACTCTACCGAGGGCCATAAAGTGAGACTCTGTCTCTACAAAATAAAATAAAATAAAATAAATTAATAATCTGAAAAAAAAAAAAGGAAAGAAAAAGAAAAACACGAGTCCATAGAATTCCATCCCGTGGATATACCTTAATTTATTTATCTGTTCTTTTGTTGATGGACATGTGGGTTGTGTAGAATTTGGGGCTGTTGTGAACAGGGTTGCTGTGACATTCTTTTTTTTTTTTTTTTTTTGTAGTTTTTTGGCTGGGGGTGGGTTTGAACCTGCTGCCTCCAGTATATGGGGCCGGCGCCCTACTCCGTTGAGCCACAGGTGCCACCCTGCTGTGACATTTTTACATGTATCTCTTGGGTGTATGTACACATTTTTGGTAAGTATGTGCCTAAAATTGCTGGGTGCCATGTGGGGATCATTTGTGGGTATGCTCAAGCTGTTTTCTAGAGTGGTTTCAGGGCTTATCCCCTTCCTCACTGGTTATGAATGAGAATTGCGGTTGCCCCACATCCCCATTAGCACTTTGCATTATTTTATTATTCATTTATTTATTTATTTTTGAGACAGAGTCTCACTATGTTGCCCTGGGTAGAGTGCCGTGGCCTCACACAGCTCACAGCAATCTCCAACTCTTGGGCTTAAGCGATTCTCTTGCCTCCGCCTCCCTAGTAGCTGGGAGTACAGGCGCCCGCCTTTGTTTGTTTGTTTGGTCGCAGTTGTCATTGTTGTTTAGCAGGCCCAGGCTGGGCTCGAACCTGCCAGCCTTGGTGTATATGGCCAGTGCCCTACTCACTGAGCTACAGGCCCTGAGCCATTTTGCATTATTTTAACCATTCTGTGAGTGTAAGCAGTATCACACTGTGATTTTAATTTTATTTCTCAGGTGACTAATACTACAGCTTATTCCTTCTCCAACAATATTTTGAACCTGAAAACACTATTTAACAGATTTGAAAATTCATTTCTCTCCCCAAATTGTAGAATTCTTATATGTTTAGGGGTGCTGGTGATTTTTTTCTGCTGGATGGGTTTGAATCTTCCTTGCGGGAAGCCAAGGGATGAAGTAGACAGGTGTTTCTCTGGATGGGTTTGGGGAAACACCTGGGTAGCTGGTCAGAGATGCTGACACTGGGCCCCAGCCCATCACCGGAATCATCTGAGACCCCCTTGGTCCATTCATCTCCTGGAGCTCGTCTTTTTTTCCTGTCACGAATTCCATGACTGCTGGGGCTCCCCTGTCCGTTGAGTCCACTGCGGTGTCTTGGTGCACAAATTGGGGCTCCATAAACACCCACAAAATCCATAGTGACCTCCTTCCTGCCAGTGAGTCTCTTGTCAGGTCCTTCTGAAGAAGCCTGGAAGGGCCTCCACCAGCACAGGGGCTCCCTGCCTGTGCCCCCATGGCCTCCTCTGCTTTTCAGCCCCAGTTTTTCCTAGATGATATGCCTTTGGTCAGAAAAGGGCAAACGCCCATGTCTGTCAGCAGCTCATCCACTCCTGCCCTGTCAGCATTGTACACTCTTTTTTTTTTTTTTTTTTTTACTGTGATTGGTTTTCCTTTTTATTTTATTTTATTTTTAGAGACAGAGTCTCACTTCGTCACCCTTGGTAGAGTGCTGTGGCGTCACAGCTCACAGCAATCTCCAGCTCTTGGGGTTTTTTCTTGTCTCAGCCTCCTGAGTAGCTGGGACTACAGGCACCCCACACAACGCCCAGCTACTTTTTGTTGCAGTTTGGCTGGGGCCGGGCTTGAACCCACTACCCTCGGTATATGGGGCCAGCACCCTACTTACTCACTGAGCCACAGGCACCGCCCAAGATGTTTATCTCTATTCTGGGCTTTGGAACTCAGATTATTTTCTTCTGGCACACCTGCTCTTTTTTTTTTTTTTTTTTTTTTGCAGTTTTGGCCAGGGCCAGGTTGAACCCGCCACCTCCGGTACATGGGGCCGGCACCCTACTCCTAAAGCCGCAGGTGCCACCCTGGTTTTCCTTTTTAAAGACCTTATTTTAGGGTGGTGCCTGTGGCTGAAGGAGTATGGTGCTGGCCCCATATACTGAGGGCGGTGGGTTCAAACCTGGCCCCAGCCAAAGTGCAACCAAAAATAGCCGAGCGTTGTGGCGGGCACCTATAGTCCCAGCTACTCGGGAGGCTGAGCCCCAAGAGCTAGAGGTTGCTGTGAGCTGTGATATCACGGCACTCTACCCAGGGCGACAAAGTGAGACTCTGTCTCAAAAAAAAAAAAAAGATCCTATTTTAGATGGGGATCATGATAAAGCCTTCTCTCTTGGGGTGTGGCTTATCCCCTTCCTCCTCAAGACTAGCAGGGTGATCTGGATTAGGAGAGTTCAGGGTCAGTCCCTTGAGTTGTTTTGTTTTATTTCATTTTTGAGACACAGTCTCACTCTGTCACTCTGAATGCCATGGCTCACAGCAACTTCAAACTCTTGAGCTCAAGCCATCCTCCTGCCTCAGTCTCCCGAGTAGCTGGGACTACAGGCACCCACCACAACAACTGCATAATTTTTCTATTTTTAGTAGAGACGGGGTCTTGCTCTTGCTCGGGCTGGTCTCAAACTCCTGAGCTCAAGCAATCCTCCCACCTCTTCCTCCCAGACTGCTAGAATTACAGGCATGAGCCACTGCTCCCAGCCACCTTGGGTGGTTCTGAGACCCAGCTGTTGCCCACAGGGCAGGGAGGCAGATTCACACACAGCTCTCCTGCAACCAGTGGGAAGGGAGGGTGAGGCATTCTGGGTGGGGCAAATGTGTGAGGCTCCATGAAGGATGAGGCAAGGGGTGGCCTTTAAGGATGGGAACACTCAGCCTGAGTCCTGTCCCAGGGGTTGGCAGCATGAATTGGGGCTGACATCATGGTCCAGTTGAGCAGCACATAAAGACGCACACGCAAGGGTGTAAAGCAATGATCAGGGTTCACTGGAAGAGCCCTGGACAGCTGCCTAGACTAAGTGAGCTTGGGACTGCATAGCTCAAAGGCCAGGGGTGAGAACTTTATATACTGGTGTGGCAGAAATTCTCTCCAAGCTTTGGGACCACAGGGCACGGACAGTGAGAGCAAAATACCAGTTGCTTTAAAATAGGGCAGTAGGCTCAGCACCTGTAGCACAGTGGTTACAGTGTCACACATACACTGAGGCTGGAAGATTCGAACCCGGCCTGCGCCAGCTAAACAACAATGGCAATTGCAACCAAAAAATAGCCGGGTGTTGTGGTGGGCACTTGTAGTCCCAGCTACGTGGGAGGCTGAGGCAAGAGAAAAGCTTAAGCCCAAGAGTTGGAGGTTGCTGTGAGCTGTGATGCAACGGCACTCTAGCAAGGGTGACAAAGTGAGACTCTGTCTCAAAAAAAAAAAAAGAGAGAGAGAGAATTAAAATAGGGCAGCAAATGAATCCGTGGCACACACGTCATTTATACGATTTGGAGGCGGGAGCGCAAAGACGGAAGAGCTAAAAGCAGTTGGGGAAAAACAACACCTTTTTTTTTTTTTTTGTGGGAAGACAGATTAGAGAGGTTTATGCTCTTCTGTGATAACTAATATGAAAGGTTTATCAAAGTTAAAAAAAAAACCTTGACGCTTTCTCTGAAATTGATTTGAAGACTTGGCAGATTTGAGGAATCATTCAGTAATGTTTTATGGGTCGATGCTAATTTGATGCAGCAGACTCGCGTGCTCGGCGCCAATTTACTGCCAAACTAACATTAAGCGAGGACCTATCGTGCAAGGTTTATAGGCAGACAGCTCATAAAGATGCATGCTTGACAAGTATTCTGCTTCTCTTAGGAGGCGGGATATGGAGTGTTTATCAAAAACCACCTAAATCGCCCTTGCCTTTGACTCGTAAACAATTTGAGGACTTCAGGCCTGGATTCCACGCCATATGTCATGTCTCACTACTTGGGGCCTGATACAGGCGAGAGAGTCCTTGTCTCTAAAAGGCACAGTTAAGCTGGGCACGGTGGCTCACACCTGTAATCGCAGCCCTCTGGGAGCCTGAGAGGGTGGATCCCTTGAGCTCATGAATTCCAGACTAGCCTTAGCAAGAATGAGACCCCCCCTCGCTACTGAAAATAGAAAAAATAGGCAGGCATTGTGGCAGGCACCTATTATCCCAGCTACTTGGGAGACTGAGGCAGGAGGATTGTTTGAGCCCAAGAGTTTGAGGTTGCTGTGAGCTATGATGCCACAGCACTCTACCCAGGGCGATGGCGTGAGACTCTGTCTTAAAAAAAAATAAAAAGATAAATTCTTAAAAGCCACAGTTACATCTACGGCCACACCACCCTGAACGTGCCTGATCTCGGAAGCTAAGCAGGGTCTGGCCTGGTTAGTACTTGCATGGAAGACCTCCTGGGAATAGCGGGTGCTGTAGGCTTAAAACAATAAATAAATAAATAAGCCACAGTTAGAGGTAGGAGGAGCCTCATGGGGTATGAGATGCCCTAAAGGTCCCCTTTAGGGGTGTTGCTGTCCTTTATCTGCTGAATAACGTGTGGCCCATGCCATGGGAAAGTAGGGACCTACAGCATAGACTATACCCTGGGAGGGTTTGAACGGCCCCTTCCTAACAGGTTCTCTTGACTCCAAGGCTGCCCTAAAAGGAATCAAAGGCAGAGCCTAAGCAAGGTCTCTGGCCCTGAAGAACTGCATTTCTTGTTGTCATTTTTGTTCCCTGGGCTGCTGTGAGAAGGATCTTCCCAATACAGTGTCAGCGTCTCAGTCAGGTTAAGGAGATCACCCAAGCTTTATTTTGCTTGTCGGAAAGTGTTTGACAATAAAAATGATCAAAACTACCGTCTTCCACTGTGAATTTTTTTTTTTCTTAAAGGACGAGTGGACTTGCTCAGTGTTCTCTCCACACGCAGGTTCCTCCCCCCCGCCCCATCCTGGTGTTAATGATCTGGGCCTAAATGAAGAAGGCGGCTGGTGGGGGTGACAGGCTCAGACCCGCTGTCAGCACGGAGCCAGCCTCGTGGGTTTCTGCAAGGGGAAATTTGATCTCTGCCAAATGTCAAGGCGTTTTTGAAATCTGTGTTATGATATCAGTTCGTTGCCAGCGTTGGGGCTTCATCTGGATTTCATAAATATTGTATGGGGCTTCCTCAGCGCCACCTCAGCCAGCCTGAGAACACACCAGCCGCCCTCTCCCTGTGCCCCTACCCACCCCTCTTAGCAATTGCAATCTATTGCTGAGTTGTCCCCGAAAAGCCAATTGGTGATATTTCAATCACAATGTTCTTGTAACAAATTCCATTCAAATTCCCTTGGAAAGGGAGTTAAGGCTTCACGCGGCTGCCAGGAGAATGATATGCTAAATGTAGCTTCCTGGGGCCCTGGCAGCCAGCCAGGCCTTTGTAATTTATAGCTTTCCTTTGTGGTTCTCCAAGTGACCTTGGAACCTCCATGCTGGTGGATTTCTTAGGTTCCCACCTTGTCCTGCATCCCCTGCGACAGCGCTCCAGGGGAGAGGGTGTGAGCAGGTGCGCACCCCAGAGCATGCAGCGGGTGATGAGGAGATTGCTTGTTGCCGCCGACCTTTCCTCTAAAATTGCTGTCAGCCGAGAAATAGTCAAATATTGTATTGAAAGATGGCTTGCAGGTGACAGGAGCTTGTCTCTCAGCCCCAGCATGCAGCAGGTAATCCTGCAAAAGGAGGGGATGAACAACTGTGCAATTACATTCATCAGCTATTTGGGATCAAGGAATAAACAAAATGGCCCAAACTGCTGCTGTTACAGATTCTAGCAGGGGAGTGGCGCGTAGGAAAGATTAATGTACAATTAAAACTCCTGTACAGGCAAATTATAGGGTGACAGCTATCTAATGCAAACACTGCAGACATGTAATTAAAAGGAGTTACCGCGCTCTTCTCGAGGGTGAATTTGCTGAGGGAAGTGCCAGGGACCCTAAGGGCGGGACAAGCTGGGGGCCGGCCTGGGACTGGGGGGTGGTACGGAGGAGGCATCCGTGTGGGGGGCAGCGGGGTGCGGTGGGAGCTACACTCCTCTTCTATGGAACCTGCCTCCCCAGGCCTGCCCGCTGTCCTTCTAAGCTTCCAGTCCTTCATGGAGCTGTCTGGGTCTCCCCCCAGGCCCCTCACCTTTGGCTCTGTGGCAATGAGAGCCCACGGATGTCTTTTTAAAATGTTTTTAATTTCTTCTGCTTTGTCAGCTTTCTAAGGAATATGTTACATTATGTGGAAATTGGATGCTAACAAGATTTGTATGAATAAATTAGACTCTTAACTTTTTACGTTATTACGAAATTGAAATGGACTCTAATGACAGTCAGAATTAATGTTCTGTTTCAAATAAATGCCGGAGATGTGACGAATTTTCGGCACACTCTCCTCTTGCATCTCCAGCTCTTACTATGTTGCCTTGCCTAAGAAGGCGCTGCCCCCTCCTTGCAGAGAGGCGGCCCTCTGCCTCCACCTTCACAAGACCTAAAAATTCCCTGCAGAAATGCCTTCACAAAAGCAAAAAGAAGAAAATACAAATCTTACCACCCAGAGCACCCTCCTGGATCTTGTGTTCCCCACATTGTCTCCGAGCAAAGGTGTCTTTTTTTTTTTTTTGCAGTTTTTTGCCGGGGCTGAGTTTGAACCCGCCACCTCCGGCATATGGGGCCGGTACCCTACCCCTCTGAGCCACAGGCACCACCCTAGAGGTGTCTTATGGTTATGTCACTTTATATACTAAACTCGTAAGTCCTATTCATTTTATAAAAATGCAGGAATCTTTATGCCTATCGCACATAACCTGTTTAATCACTTTATATATCATGAACGCCTTTCCACGAGGATGTACCTGCCTCTATCCTGCTTTTGACACCCGCACGGCTTCCTTCGCATGAAATTTATCATAATTTATAGGACCGGTTCCCTGTTGGACATTTTGGTGGTTTTCATTTTTGTTTTCCAATTTGAAAGGATGTTGAAGGGAATGTTCTTGCTGTATACATTTGCGTCACTTCAGGATAAATTCCTAGAAGTGGAATGATTGCCTCCAAGGGTAGGCACGGTTTTAAGGCTTTTAATATTTCCTGACAAATCACCTTCTAGAAAGACCCATTGGTGCATGAACGTGCCTATTTTTTCTCATAATCATACCAGTATCTGGGGATCTTCAGTTTTCAAAAATCTTTGTCAATTTGATAGGTTAAAGAAGGGCACGATTATGGCTTTTTAAACATAAGTTTCATTTTTATCAAAGTAACACATACATATATATGATTTAAAAAGGCATAAATAATAAAAGGCTTATAACAGATGCAGCAGGCCTCTGCACCATCCCTCCCCGCTTCTCCTGGGCCTGCTTCCTGAAGGCAGCATGCATTACAGCACAACCTCCATATTTCTAAATAATGCGCACACACGGTGGGTGTCAAATGGCCAGCCAGTTGTACCAGCATCATTTATTGAGCACTCAGTCTTTGATTGCTGGTTTTTATTTTTGTTTTGGAAGACAGAGTCTCACTCCTGAGTAGAGTGCTGTGGTGTTGTTGTAGCTCACAGCAACCTCAAACTCTTAGGCTCAAGCGATCCTCCTGCCTCAGCCTCCTGAGAAGCTGGGACAACAGGTGCCCATCACAACACCCCGCTAATTTTTCGTTTTTAGTAGAGATGGAGTTTTGCTGTTGCTCAGGCTGGTCTCAAATTCCTGAGCTCAGGCTATCCACCTGACTTGGCCTTCCAGAGTGCTGGGATTACAGGTGTGAGCCACGGCTCCCAGCTGCTCGCTGATTTTGAAATGCCAGCTTTATCATTTGCTTAATTCTTCTATTTACTCAGGTCCCTTCTGTTCTAGTCTGTCTTTTCTATTAGAGGACCAGAATCCACTATGTTAATTATTGTAGCTTATGCACATGTTTTTTAAATATCCTAGCTGGCAAATTTTATCTCATTATTATTCATGTGGGATATCACCTTATTATTATTTTTGGGACAGAGTCTTACACTGTCGCCCTGGGGAGAGTGCCATGGCATGATAGCTCACAGCAACCTCAAACTCTTGGGCTCAAGTGATCCTCTTGCATCAACCTCCCCGGTAGCTAAAACTATAGAAACCTGCCATGATGACCCACTAATTTTTCTATTTTTGGTAGAGAATGGGGTCTTGCTCTTGCTCAGGCTGGTCTTGAACTCCTGAGCTCAAGTGATCCTCCTGCCTTGGCCTCCCAGAGTGCGAGGCTAACAGGTGTGAGCCACCACACCCGACCACATTTTTATTCTTTTAAGTGCCTTTTGAGCATAGAGAGTCAGGTTCAAATAACATGCAATAGAGATTCGTATTGGGGTAGTTTTTCAGTTATAGATACAATTTAGGATAAGTTACGGATAAATCAACTTCTTTGCCATATTTATCATGTACTACTGTATCAAGTGTTCTGGTCAGAGCCATTTAGTCAACAAACATTTTTTGAGAACCTAGTGTGTGGCAGGTGCTGTTCTAGGCATTGGGGGGGTTACATCAGAAAACAAAGCAGAAGGGCCCCATCTCTGTGGCGCCCATATTCTAGCAAGGGGAGCAGACAGTGCACGTGGAAGATACTTAGTACTTAGTAAAAGAGTAATGTTGAGGTTGAGGGCTGTGAGGGCCTGGGCCATATGGTGGTCTACGCTGGTGGCTCTCAGCCTGGGACGAACGTATGCCTCACCACCACCACCACCCCCCCCCCAGTGGGGCTTGGCAATATCTGGAGACATGTTTGATTGTCATGGCAGGGGGCTGGGGGTGTGTGGCTGCTCCTGGCACGTGGCAGATACAGGCCATGGATGTAGCTAAATGGCCTACAATGCACAGGACACTCCCCACAGCAAAGGCCTGTCTAGCCCCACATATTCCCAGTGGTGAGGTTGAGAAAGCCTAATCTAGGGGAAGATGGCTCCCGGCCGAGGGGGGTAGTGAAAGTCTTCACGTGGGAATGAGGAGCAGCAGAGAAGTGGGGAGTAGGGAGAAGGCCTCACCTCCATGTGAGGCCACATGGAGCAGGGGGCCAGGGCAGAGGCTCTGGTCCTCCTGAGGCAGGGTAAAGGGTACGGAATTTGGTGTCGTCCCTGAGTGAGATGGGGAGCAAATGTGGAGCTTTGAAGAGACAGATGCCAGCGTTGAAGTGATGGTTTGAGAGGATTACTCTTTTACTGCCGCCATGAGGAGGGCTGAAGAGGGCTGGCAGTGCGTGATGACCGCAGTGGAGGTGAGTGGACGGCGTCCAGATATTTGAAGGCAGAGCCAGTGAGATTTCCTGGTGGATTAGATGGGGGGTGAGTAACAGACAGTAATTTTTTTCAACCAATGTGCCTCGAATATTTTTAAAGATCATCAATTAAATTATTTTCGAAAGCAGTTCAAAGTACTATATTATTTTTTTTACTCTTTTTCTTGATCTGGTGTTATATACCTAAGAGCGGAATTGCTGGGCATTTCAGAAATCTGTGCTTCGCAGATTTTTGAGCAGCTGCCCAACTGTTTTCTGAAGTAGCTGCATCATTTTACATTCCCACCAGCCATGTACGGAAGTTCTAATTTCTTCTTCTTTTCAGTAATACTTGTAACTGTCTAGCCGTTTGATTTTTTTTTTTTTGAGGCAGAGTCTCACTTTGTCGCCCTGGGTAGAGTGCTGTGGCGTCACAGCTCATAGCAACCTCCAACTCGGGCTCAAGAGATCCTCTTGCCTCTGTTTTTCTATTTTTAGTAGAGACGGAGGTCTGGCTTTTGCTCAGGTTGGTCTCAAACTTGTGAGTTCAAGCAATCCACCCACCTAGGCCTCCCAAGAGTGCTAGGATGATAGGTGTGAGCCACCGTGCCCGGCCTATCTAGCCCTTTGATTATAGTTCTCCTAGTGGGTATGAAGTAAGTAGTACATCGTCTTAGTTTTGTTTTGCATTTCTCTAATGACTAATGTTGACTGTCTTTTCATGTGTTCATTGGTCATTTGAGTGTCTTTGGAGATTATATTCAAATCCTTTGCCAATAAATTAATTGGGTTGTCTATTTTTTTAAAAATTGAGTTGCAAGAGTTCTTTCTATATCCTGAGTACAAGTTCCTTATTAGATATATGATTTACAAATATTTTATCCCATTCTGTAGGTTGTCTTATCATTTTCTCCATGGTCTCCTTTGCAACACAAAAGGTCTTAATTCTGATGAAGTCTAATTTCTTTCTTTCTTTCCTTCTTTCTATCTTTCTTTTCTTTCTTTTTTTTGTTTGTATTTTTTTATTTCTTCAAATTAATATGAGAGTACAATTTTTAGGCTACATTGTTTTCTTTCTTTCTCTCTTTTCTTTTTCTTTCTCTTTTCTTTCTCACTTGTGTTTTTGGTATCGTGTCTGACCTATGAAGATTCACCTCTTTCTGCTCTTTATTTGTGTTTCCTATTTAATTTTCATTTCTAATTGAATTGGTTAGTGTTCCCAGGACAAGGTTAAGTAGTTGTGGGCTTCCTTTGTTCTATTGCTAACTTTAATATTTCACCGTTAATCATGATTGTGTCTATGGGATGAGATTTTTTAAAACTTTTTTTGTTCGTATGTTTTAAGACAGAGTTTCACTATGTCACCCTTGGTAGAGTGCCTTGGCGTCACAGCTCACAGCAATCTCCAACTCTTGGGCTTAGTGATTTTCTTGCTTCAGCCTCCCAAGTAGCTGGGACTACAGGTGCCTGCCACAATGCCTGGCTATTTTTTTGTTGCAGTTGTCATTGTTGTTTAGCTGGCCTGGACTGGGTTCAAACCTGCCAGCCTCGCTGCATGTGTCTGGCATTGAACCACTATGCTATGGGTGCTGGGCTGAGATTTTTTAAACTTTTAAGAAAGAATCCTCTATTACTAGCATTCATAAATAATTGAGGACTTCCCCCTCCCAAGATGTATTTAATCTATCTATGGAGATTTGATCTATTGATGCAATACATTATATTAATAGATAGTCTAATATTGAGCCACCATAATGAATTTCTGAATTAAATCTTAATTTGTTAGTATACATACTAATTTGATTATACCGGTTGTTCAATAGCCATAGGGTTCATAATTTCCTTGTCACTCTTTGAACTCATGAATTATTTAGACTCGGACATTTCAAGGAGAGTTTTTTCTTTTCTGCTTTTGTAAAAATCAGTTTCTGAATTTTATTGCATTGTAGCCAGAGGCTGTGCTTTGTTGCTATTGATTATTTGATTTTAGTGAAGAATTGCTTGGTGTCCTGGTTAGTGTATGGTTATTTTCAAACTCCATTATGTTTGGGAATAATACATGTCCTCTAACTGTTGGGTGCAGAATTCCGTACGCATCTGTATGTATATACATTCTTAGATCAGTCTTAATTATATTATCTGTGTCTTCTATAGTCTTAACTTTTTTGGCTGCTTAATTTATCAACATCAGAGTGAGATGTGTTGAAATCTATCGATATGGTTATGGATGTGTTGATTTTCTTTGAAATTTTATCAATTTTTCTCTATGTTTTTGTAAAGCAATGTTATTTAGTACATATAGGTTCAAGACAGTTATGTCTTCCTAGTGAATTATTTCCCTTTTTCCTTGTGTAATAACTTTTAAAATCCCTATCAGTGCTTTTTTTTGGTTTGTTTTAAATTCTATTTGCCTTCTATTAATACTGTATTGACTGTATTGATACAGTCACAGTATTAATACTGTATTTATATTAATAAAAACAACTGTGTCTTGGTAATATGGTGGTCTTCTCTTTCATCATTTCTGCATCATCATGTTTTGGGAGTGTCTCTCACAGCAAGTTTAATCTGTTTTCATTTTGCTATGTTATTTCGTGTTTCCTACTTACCTTGGTTTTTCGTTGTTTCTTTTTTAAATCTATCTTGCTTTCCAAAGGATTGATTGTATATACTTTCTTTCTCCTTCTACTGGTTTGAGCGTTAGATAGTTTTTTTTTCCAGTTATTACTTTTACATTATTAATACACACACTTGGTTTAACATGGTTCAAGTTGAATAAAACTACCTACCTTCCTTCAACACAATGCAATGATCTTAGAACACATTTATAAAAAATTTGTGATCTTAGAAACCTTTAATTCTAATCATATTCCCAACTCATATCTTTTGTTAAACTTGAGTGCCATAGTGCTTTAGTGTTTATAACTTTTCCAATAAAAAAAATTACTGTTGATTATTTCGATTTATAGCTGTTTACCAATGTCTTTGTTCACTCTTGGTTACTGCATCTTACTCTTTCTTTCTGGGTTCCATTTCCAACTTCCTCACATACCCTCTCATAGTTCTTTTAGGAAAGGTTTGTGTAAACTCTCTTGGCCCTTGTTCATTTATTATTTTGCTCTTAATAGTTGAGCTGGGTATAGAATGGAAACTTGTGTTTTCCATCAATGCATTCTGGGTGATAACATCAGAGCCTTCTCCTGGATCACTGCATCTCCTATCTGTTCTTAACCACCAGTAACCTGTTTTTAATATCAATTGCTATGCTTTTCATTTCTAGTAATTCTATGGAAAAATCTCAAATCTATGTACTTGTTTGTGAAGTTTGCCATCATTTCATCATTGTGTTTACCTTTTCTTTTACTCACTTCATTCAAAACATAAATGTTAGCAGATAATAAATCAGTGAACACAAATTAGGTTTTTCCCTGATCTCAAGGTTCCAGCCTTTCTGCTTGATTGCAAATAATAAATAAATAAATGCAAATAATCAATCAATAAATCAATCAATGAACACAAATCAGGTTTTTCCCTGATCTCAGGTTCTGGACTTTCTGCTGATTTTTCCTCATGGTCAATCATTTCCTTCAGTGGATTATAATTTCTATATCATATTCTAGGGGAACCGGAAGTTATGCAAACTCATTTAATATATATTTTTTTTTAATGGTAGCCCTATTCTTCCTGGGTTGTAAATGTGTTGCTTAGAGCATTTCAAAAATTGTTTCTGCTGGGGGTCTGCATGAATGCATCGTTGTGGGACCTATTTTCCCCATTATTTCTGTTATGTGGGTGTATATAGCAGCACCACATAGGTAGTGTAAATTTGGACTCCACAACTAGAGTAGAGACTTGGGGTTTCCTTTCCATCTAGAAGATTTTCTCCTTCCCTAGGACTTTGTGTATTTTCCCTCTGATGGGGGCTGAGGTTTCCAGGCTTCCATTTACTGAGGTAGAGCCTCTTAAAGCCCTGACTCTGTGTAAGAAGATGGTTTCAGTTCCTCTTCTTATGAGGCCCAGGCTGAGTCTCCTGTGGGCACCAAAGCCCCAGGTCCTGCCTGTGGGGTCTGACACCTGTTGTTTAGGGTCTTGGGGGCACTAACAGCTCGCTGCTCCGATTACTCCTCTTTTCACTGTTTGCACCTGAGGATTTCCTAACCTTCCCCTCAAGCTCCACTGTACATGTATTTTACGTTACATTTTATCCAGCATTGCTATACACTGGGAGCTGGGCATGGTGATGGTGGTGCCAGGTCTGCCTGCCCTGGTCTTTTATTTAGGATTTTTGCATCTATAGTGACAAGCAAGATTTCGTCTGTGATTTTATTTTTGTTTCATCTTTAGCAGGTTTTGCTACCAGGGTTATGCGTTGTTCATAAAATTAATTGGGAGGTTTTTTCCTTGTTCTTCATTCTCTAGAACATTTTTAAATAGCACAGAAAATTTCTGTTCCTCAGAGGTTTGAAATTGTCTGAGGATACTGCCTTCGGGGATGGGTGATTGTTTTCCACACTTATTTTCCATTCAGCTTTTCAACTTCTCAAATCAGTTTCTATCACCTTTGCTTCCCTAGCCTATTATACGTTTAATCAAGATTTTAAAATGTATTAGCGTAGTATTCTATGTACTACACTTATATTTTAATTTTTTTTGCATCTCTGCTCATATATTTTTCTTGTTAATGTTTTTTTCTCTCTCTTTTCTTGATTAAACTTTACCATAAATTTGTCTATTTTCTTGACTTTTGCTAAGAAACAACTATTAAATTTATTTGTTTATCCTACTGTTGAACTCTTTGAAAAATATGACTTCCTCCTGTTGTCTTTAATATCTTGTTAAGGTTTGTTTTCTTGCCCTTTTTCTAATATCTTAAAGTTGAATGTCCAGGTCATTTATGATCGTTTTTCTTTAAGAATAAAATACTTAAACTAATAAAGTTTCCTCTGAGTACAGTTTTGGCCATGTTCCATACATTTTGGTATGCATAAATGGTCATTATCATAATTTTTCAGAGTCGCTATTTTTATTTCCTCTTTGATACAAGACAGATATTCAGCAGAGTACTTTAAAGCTTTTTATTATTATTATTATTTTTGTTATTAGTTTCTAGTTAGGTGGTAATGTATCCCATACATTTTTAAAAAACTACCATATTTTCATGACATCTAAAAGCTCCTGATCGTAATACACACCATTAATTTTTATACCACTAAGAAAGAAAAAAAAAAATGTTGCCAGTTAAACTGTTAACATCTCATCAATTATAAGAAACATCCTGGGTTGGGAGATGATGTGAAAAAATATAGTACATCTTAGAATGTCTGAAATATAAAGTTTATTTGTCCATAAATTTAAGTGTATTGTGGTCAGAGAATATGATTGTATTCTATATATTGTATTAGTTCCTTGTAACATGGTCAATGGTGTGTGGTCAGTTATTATAAATATTTTAAAAGTGCTTGAAATACATTTATCTATTTCTACTATATTTACAGGGTATCACTATTTACCTTTTATAATGTATCTTTTCTATTTGCTGGTTATAGGTATTTGTATACCTTCTATACATTATATACTTTACATACAGATATCACAAGGGGCCTGTATCCATGTTTTTCAGCCTGTTTAATCTCACGGCACACTTGAACCTATGGTTAAACTTCCATGGCACACTTAAATTATGTTGATCTGAAAAAAAGAGTAAAAAGAATATACTTACTGTGCTTTGAACTTCTTTTGAAAATAATTTAATTCATGATCTTTAAAATTTTTTGAGGCACACCTGTGATCCTCTCACAGCACACAGGCTGAAAATCACTGGCACATATAAAATCTGTGTTGAAATTGTGTTTTTCAAATCTTCTATATCCTTGATACTATTTTTTATCACTTGACCTTTCCTTTTTGGGGAGAACTGCTAACATCATCTACTCTGAGGGAGGATTTATTTATCTATTTATTATTATTTTTTTAGAGGCAGAGTCTCACTTTGTCACCCTTGGTAGAGTGCTGTGGCATCATAGCTCACAGCAACCTCCAGCTCTTGAGCTTAGGCAATTCTCTTCCCTCAGCCGCCCAAGTAGCTGGGACTACGGGCACCCACCACAATGCCTGGCTATTTTTTTTTATTGTTGCAGTTTGGCTGGGGCCAGGTTGGAACCGGCCACCCTCGGTATATGGGGCTGGCGCCCTACTCACTGAGCCACAGGTGCTGCCTGAGGGTAGATTTGTTTTTCCTGGTGATCACCACTTTTTGCTTTATGTATTTTGAAGCTCTGTTGTTAGCTGCCTAGAATTTCATAATTGTTATATCTTTTTTAAGATTTTTTTTTTTTTTGAGACAGAGTCTTACCCTGTCACCCTCAGTAGAGTGCTGTGGCATCAAAGCTCAGAGCAACCTCAAACTCCTGGGCTTAAGCCATTCTCTCACCTCAGCCTCCTGAGTAGCTGGGACTATAGGCACCCCCACAATGCTGGGCCATCTCTTTGTTGCAGCTTTTCTTGTTGTTCAGCCGGCCCGGGCCAGGTTTGAACCCACCAGCCTGGGTGTATGTGGCCAGCTCCCTACCCACTGAGCTGTGGGTACTGTCTATTTAGATTGTTCTTTTTCTTCTTGTATGGCAACACTCCTTACCCCATTAATGCTTTGGGGGGTTTTTTTGGCCTTGAATTCAATTTTATCTGATGATGATACTATCACAGTGTCAGCTTTCCTTTGGATGGTACTTCCTGGTGTTCCACTTTCATCTACTTATTTCCAGCCTTTCCACGTTGCTTTTCCAAGGATGTCTACCCATCTAGGTGCGTGGCAAGCATGGCAAGCTATACCCTAGATCTGCATTTTTAAGCACCTGTTTCAGAGACAGCAGAGAACATAAGGAAGGGTGAGGGACAGGGAGCCAGGATGCCAGGTCTGAATCCTGGCACACATTCCTCAACCTCTTGGAGCTTTAGTCACCCCATCTATAAAATGTGACACAAGTACCCACCTCATGGACTCATTTTGACGATTAAGCAAGCCAAGACGTGTAAAATGCTTAGACCATGGCTATATCTCACACAATCAGAAAGTGTTAGAGGGGTTTAATCACTGAATATTTGTCATCACTAATATTTTGGGTTTGCTTCTATTACCTTATTTGTGGTTTCTCTTCAACAATTTCTTTTCTTGTACTCAGTCCAATTGATACAATTTTATTTCTTTTTTAATTGCTGATTTGAGAACTCTAGATTTTTTTTTGTACCATTATTTTTGGCACCCATAAAATGTTAACATTCATATTTAACTATACATTTTTTAGCAAGGCTAAAGTTATTATCTCTGTCATCTTGCGAAATAAGCAAGGACTTTCACACACCATGCTGAATGCTCTCTCCTGTCTTCCTTAGTGTGATAGTTGAGAATTTTTTCTACCTTAATACAAAAAAAGTATTACTAATACATACAGCCAATAGTCAGTTAAATTTACTAATAAATTATACCAATGTTCGTTTTATTTTAAAATCTCATTCTTGCTGGACTTGGTGGCTCATGCCTGTAATCCTAGCCCTGTAGGAGGCTGAGGAGGGTGAATTGCTTGAGCTCAGGAGTTCAAGAACAGCCTGAGCGAAAGCAAGACCCCCATCTCTACTAAAAATAGCCAGTCATTGTGGCGGGTACTTGCAGTCTCAGCTGCTTGAAAGGGTCAGGCAAGAAAATGACTTGAGCCTAACAGTTTGAGGCTGCTGTAAGCTATGATGCCACAGCATTCTACCTGGGACACAGAATGAGACTCTGTCTCAAAAAAAATGAAATTAATTAATTAATTAATACTCATTCTTTATTTTCGCATTCATTTTCTTCATGCCAAATGTATCCTTTATTGGTGCACCAGGTTTTATTCCTCAGATCCTTAATATTCTCACCTAATTTTGCTTGTGTAACTTACTCATTTAAAAGTTGTTGGGATCTTGATGCTGGGGGATTTGTTAAATCTCCTTCTTTCAATCTAAGGATTTGCTTTATAGATTTTGAAGCTGTGTTGTGAGAGGCAAGGGTGTCAGTCCATGGTAGGTTACTCCACAGGCTGACCCCTGGCACCTCACTGAAGCCTTCATGTCAGGGGACAGGGATAGGGTCGGGAGATGGAGTGGGTCTGTATAAAGGAGAGGAGGGCATTGTAACCTGGCTTATTGTACCCTCAGTGAATCCCCAACAATAAAGAAAAAAAAAAAGGAGAGGAGGGCAGTCCACGGATTGGGACTGTGAGAGTGGTGGTTCCCAGAAAGGGTAGTCCCTTCTGCAGAGGGACTGATTTTTGCACTCAGAGCAAATCTAGGAGTTACTTTCTTCATTGACTGCCAGCTGGGGCCAGAAGAAAAGTTACTGTTCTGTTGTTTCCCAGGAACACCTGCCTTAAAGCGTTCCAGGAGTTGGGTGGAAGTTTGCTGTGATCATGCAGTTTGGTTTCCCACCAGCTGTCTCCCAACATGGCTGCACTCTTGTCAGGGCCATGAAGATTTCTCTCCCGCATGTGGACGTCAGGGCTGAGCCCTAGGCTGTGCTTTCTTTGCTTTCTGTCTGCCCCATGGCTTACAGGAGCTCCTCGCTAGGGCCAACTGGTGGTGGCACCCTGCCTGGCTTTCCTCTGTTGATACAGGCCCCATCCCTCACCCCATTTTTATATTTATTTGCTCCCATCAATGGGAATTTTGGAGAGAAATGGATTAAACAAATGGTACTTGTTGCCGTTTTAACACAGAAGCCCCTTTCCTCTGCACCACTGCTTTTTCAAGCTTGAAAGTTCTTTTCCCACCTCCTCAGCTTAACCTCCTTCCTTAGCCCCTGATGAACACTGTCCATCCGTACATGGGCTCATGGCAGAAAGGAATGTTTCTAGCACCCCTGATCCCTGCATGGCAGCACAGAACTGTGGGGTTGCCAGCAGCCTGGCCTATGTGTTTGGGGACCTGTGGTCAGGGGCTTGGATTCTGAAGGAAGGAGGCTTCCTATACTCCCCTCTCATCTGTAAGACCTGGGCAGGCACTGGTTCTCCTGCAAACTGGATGTGAGTAGGTATCCACTGCGCACTCCCCATGTGTCCAGCACTGGATCAAGGACATTGCTCTGTTATCTGAGAACAAACAGAGCAGAGTGGCCTATAAGGAGGAGCTGAGCCTGCCCCATGTGTGGCCTCCAGCTGGTCAGCAGTTCACAGGGATCTTCGCCTGAGTCCTATGTTCTTGGGCTCCTTCATGGGGGGCATATCCTTGGACAGCATCTCCAAGGGCCCTGGGAGACCCTCTGTCTTTCCCTAGGGAGGGTCCTTGGAGCCCTTTGTGCAGAGGGCAATCTGGTTGTCCACTGAAGGGCCATCAGGAAAGAAGCAATGCCCACGGGTCAGCCATACCCTGTCCTGCAGTCAGCTGGGCCCCTGCCTCAGCTGTTCGTGGGAGCAGCCAGCCTACTCCTCTCACAAAGCCGACCTCCCACAAAGCTGACCTCCACCAGCAGCCAAAGAGGGCTTATTAAAAGGACAGTTTCATCCATCACTCTCCTGGTTACATCCTTTCTGTCAGAACTCTGCCTTCCCTTCCCTTCCCCTTTGAGGTCTCATCTTGCTCACTAGCACGGGGCCCTCTGCTTTGCCCCGCAGACCAGGTGTCATGCTGTGGTCCCTTGCTCAGAAATGTCTTTGCATGGCTGGGAACTCTGGGAGGGAGGGTCTGAGGTCCTAGCGCTGCACACCTAATATAGCAGGTGGTCAGTGAGGTTTTATGGGACAAAGGGATGGGATGAAGGGAAGGCCAGGAGGCAGGAAAGGAGGAGATGGTGAAAGGCAGGGGGTGCGGGGGGGAGAGGAGATGATAGAGGAGGAGGGGAGGGCTGCTCTGGTGCCAAGCTCCAGGCTCTGTCTGTTCCGAACGCTGCACTGTTCCCAGTGGGTGCCAACTCTGAACGCCTGTTTAAGTCACTCCATGAAGCTCAGCTTCTCAATCTGTTTTTTATTTGCAAGGGCCAGATCCATATTCCCTTTTTAAAAGTCAAGCTTCTGAGAAAGTCATTTATATTCACAGTGATTCTCCTTTCAAAAACTTCTTGGAATGGGGTTTTGGAGTCATGGATCGTAGGGACTCTGCCAGGAGAGGCTGAGGGTCATGCAAAGACTTCCTGTAGGATCCACGTTTGTAGACGAAAGGCCTGGACTCCTGGAGTGGGGATATCAAATAGATGGCACGATGAACCCCTTCCCTGGAAAGGAGAGCTGGTTATGCTGAGCTCAGCAACTGCTCAGATGTTGCAACACCCACACCTCGGAACATTCCAGACAGTTAAAAAGCTTGCTAGGTCTCTGCATATGTATTGCCCGGGAAAGTTGTCTAAAAAGTGTTATTAAGGCCGGGCGTGGTGGCTCACACCTGTCATCCCAGCACTCAGGAGGCCCAGGCAGATGTATTGCCTGAGCTCACGGAGTTTGGGACCAGCCTGAGCAAGAGTGAAACCCTGTCTCTGCTAAAAATTAAAAAAAAAAATAGCTGGGCATGGTAGTGGACACCTGTCATCCCAGCCACTTGGAAGGCTGAGGCAAGAGGATCATTTGCCCAAGAGTTTGAGGTTGCTGTGAACTATGATGATGGCATGGCAGTCAACCCAGGGCAACAGAGTGGGGCTGTGACTCAAAAAAAAAAAATGCGAAAGTTGTTAAGTGCAAAAAAGCAAACTATTGAAGTTGTTAAATGCAAAAAAGCAAACTATTGAACAATATGTACATCTATGCCATTTATGGCTAAGCCACAACTGTATATCCTCTACGTATCTGTAAACACACACCTAGAAAGATGTCTGGAAGGAATTCCACCAATGATCCTATTGCAGAGTGGACTGGACTGGGACGACTTTCAAAGCCGTCTTCACTTTAGCCATGTTGCCTGCAGTTTTCTCCTGTGACGATGTGTTTCTGTGTACTCGTGTGATTTAAAGAGTGGTATGAAGTCAGACAATTAAGTTGGCGAACCCATCCTAGGAAAAATGATACACACCTCGTTGCTGAATATCACAATGGTCACCTTCCAAGTACTTCCCTTGGCCATCTGGTGACCATAGTGATAGCCAGCAAAGAGGTGTGTGGCACTTTTTCTAGGATGAGTTTGCAAACTTCATTATCAGACCTCCTGTGATGATAAGCTCTGGTGGCCATTCCAGAAAGAGTTCCAAAATGGCTTTGGAGGGTGTGCTCGGCGCTGGCATTGGTGCGCAGCTTTCAAAGGGGAATACCCTGAGGATGACTGTAATGATATTTAGGTATGTAGCACTTCTTAGGATGAGTTTGCAAACTTAATTGTCTCATCTGTGTAGATTTAGAATTGGGAATCTATGTTGGTTGACCCTGGGCTTCCGAGATTTTAATTTTTATTTCTTTGATCTTGTGTTAGATGGCTTACCCAACGTTTATTAGACATCCCAAAACATTATGCGACAGAGGATTTACAATCAAATTATATTTGTAGTTTAGGTCAGAGGACGGCAAACTTTTTCCTGAAGGGCCCATTAGTAAATATTTTAGGCTTTGTGGGTCAGAAGGTCTCTGCTGAAACTACTCACCTCTGCCATCTGACTTGAAAGCATGAAGTGGGAATGAATGAGCATGGCTGTGTGCCAATAAAAGTGTATTTGCAGAAACAGGTGGCTGGCAGATCTGACCCCCAGTTTGCTGAATTCTGGTTTAATTGTTTTTTGTTGTTTTTTTTTTGAGACAGAGTCTCATTATGTCGCCCTTGGTAGAGTGCTATGGCATCATAGCTCACAGCAACCTCAAACTCTTGGGCTTAAGCAATTCTCTTGCCTCAGCCTCCCAAGTAGCTGGGATTACAGGCGCTCACCCCAATGCCTGGCTATTTTTTGTTGCAGATGTCATTGTTGTTTAGCTGTCCAGGGCTGGGTTTGAATCCATCAGCCTCGGTGTATGTGGCTGGCACCATAACCACTGTGCTATGGGCGCCGAGCCAATTGATTTTTTTTTTCTTGGAGACCGAGTCTCACTCTGTTGCCCTGGATAGGGTGCTGTGGCATCATCGTACCTCACAGCAATCTCAAACTCCTGGGTTCAAGCGATCCTCCTGCCTCAGCCTCCCAAGCAGCTGGGACTACAGGTGCCTGCCACAATACCCAGCTAATTTTTCTATTTTTAGTAGAGATGGGGTCACACTCTTGCTCAGGCTGGTCTCAAACTCCTAAGCTCAGGTGATCCACCTGCCTCAGCCTCCCAGAGCACTGGGATTAACCCTCACGCCACCACACCCAGCCTGGTTTAATTGATTTTAAAGCACAGATGGGTATGAAAAGAGAAAAATGACAAATTGAAATACCATACTAGGTTTTTAATCAGAAGTATCACATTGAAAGGACTATTTGATGACCTGCAAAACTGAGAAAAAAGTTGCTTTTCGTGAGCATACTGTCCTGCCACGTCTTCCAGCTGGGCCACCAGAGCCCAGGAGCAAGGGACCGTAGGGACTGTGTCTTCTGTGGCTCGTGGGGAGCAGGCCTGCTGGACGGCTGAGCTTGCATGAGGTTGGTGCTTATGTAGCACCTGCTAAAGTGAGCAGGGCTCTGGGTGGCCTGCCTGGCCTTGGGGAGGTGGCAAACGAGGTCAGGTCTGGGAAGATCAACCATATCTTTGGGTTCGGGAAGAGACAAGGGGTGTCCCCACAGCTGGGTGCTACAAGGCAGGCCTCTGGCCTCCTGGACAGGGCGCCAGGAACCGCTACACCTCTCCCAGCTTCACAAGGAGAATTCTTTCTGGTGTTTCCAGAATTGGTGATGGATGAGAACAAGGAAGGGAGGGGGGCAGGGATCCGGGAAGAGCAGGGTTACCACAGCAGAGAAAAGGAGGGACGGGCAGGGGAGGCTGGGCATGAGGACAGACAGACTGAGAGAGTCCAGACAGAGTGAGAAAAAGGATGTCAGTGATATTATGACAGCGGTGGGGACAGAGGGCTCTAAGTGGGGAGCTGGTGTGACCTATGCAAGCCCTTTGGTTGTTTTAGTGAGATTTGAAGGCAGCCTTAGTTGGAGGTTGGTTCTTCAGTGGTATGCTTTTTCTGATGGTGGCCCAGGCCCTGTCTGGTCACAGGTGTGTGCAGGGGTGTGCATGGGTGCCTGTGCTCAGGCCCCTAGATTTGGCTGCGCTGAGGCTGGCTTGGTTGGGTACGGCCAGCATTGTGTCACCTTGCAGAGCTGTGCTGGCAGACAGCGGGTGAAGGATGCATCCATCTCTCTTGTGTCCTGGCAGACAGGGCTCAGCCAACCATAAGTGAGCGTGGCCCAGAGATGTGGGACGGGCCGACTATGGGAGGGGCCCTGGAAGAAGCCACCGTAAGAGAAAAAGGCTGAGTGCCACCAGCCCCCAAACGGA
Source organism: Nycticebus coucang (assembly GCF_027406575.1). Lineage (NCBI taxonomy): Eukaryota > Metazoa > Chordata > Mammalia > Primates > Lorisidae > Nycticebus > Nycticebus coucang. The sequence goes on along the minus strand of NC_069789.1, from coordinate 128,737,154 downwards.
ATTTCCTCCCCTGCTTGAAATCAGATCCAATTCACACCCTCATGCCTCCGAAGGCTGGTGCTGGCTCTGTTTGGTAACATCGCAGCAAACGGCCACCGTGTATCTATTTTTGTTCTTGCCAGGACGCTTCTTTCTGCACCTTTGGAGAAGTGTTCGTTCCTTCTGGAAGGCTGGGGCGGCGAGCTCCCCCAGCTCCTTCCGATTTTGGTAAATTAAGGAACAAATGGTGCCAAATTGTTCTTGTCTGTTTTGCAGATGATTCGTAACCAGCTTATTTTCTTTCTCTCCATTGAGTGAATGCATTAAAACTAAAATTAAATCATTACCAGCAGCACAGAAGACGACCCCCTTCCTAATTACACCCTCTTAATTGGCATCTGAGGGCCCAGCTCATTTTAATGCTTGCTGGAAAATGTCTCAGACACATTCATCTTTTTTTTAATTTTTTTTAATTTTTTAGGTTTAAAGGTCAACAAGAATATCTTACCTTAATTTGCCAAGTGTGCAAGGAATAATGTGACACTGGTTTATGTTCAGGTAGTGCACAAAGAAATCTATAAATCAAGCTGGGGGAATATTAGATGATGCCGTATCGGAACCATCTGCCTGCGTTCTCAAAAAATCGATACCCCACAGAAAGCGCCGAAGATGTAGTGATTTATGCCCTTGTGTAGGAGCAAATATATGGGTCGTTTTTAGAGTCACTTCATATCATCCTAAAATAACAGGGCTTTGGGAAATAATGAGAGTGGGGATAGCCCCCACAGGTGTCAGAGATCTAATCTGACACTTGGTTTTCGATTGTCTCTGCTTAAGCAAAGATGATTCCCCAGGTCCCCTCATCCCCGGGACCGCCTCTGCCACTATTGTATTCGGGAAGGGTGCTGTGAAAGTTGAGATGGTGTAGAAGGGAATTCACAAAATTGCATCTGAGTTGGTTGTTGCCAGGAGATGGAGCCTCGTAGTTTGGGGACCCTGGGTTTTCCGTGCTATGCACGCTACCTAAAGCCCTGTTTTTCTTTCCAGAGCTTTCCCGGTTCTCTTTATTGCTGGGCTGTGAGAAGGCACAGCCTCCACCATGTTGGCTGTTGTGGCTTGGTCCGCAGATGTCTGAAGTGGGAAGAGATGACGTGGCTTTGTGGGGGAGGGAAGGACAGCCTTCGAGTGATTAGGGTTTGGAAAAACATGTGCAATTGTCTTACCACCTTCTCCAGAGGTGGTCCTGTAGGGCAGCGATGCTCCGATTCTCCGGGAAGGTGGTGGAGAGGAGGATCGGATGACTCCGAAGCAGGTGTATCAGGGTCTCTGGGGAGAGAGAGAAGAGAGGGGAGGTTTGAAAAAGAAAATGTAATAATTAGAAAGGTTTTCTTTTCTGTGGGGACTTTGAAATCTAAAATTATATTTTTATAATCAAGGTAAGGCTTTTTGTCATTTTCCTGGTGGGCAGGGCTCTGCAGAATTTCCAAAGCAAGAGATCTGGGGATTCTGAGATTTTGCTCTGTGACCCCCCAGATATGTGATGGGATGGCTGTCATGCACGGATGTTACCTTCTGTCTTGCAGTCCCCATCACAGACCATAAACGTGAGTGTTTCCTGTTGGAAGGTGAGGATACGGTTTGGGGAAAATGTTTGGGTTTTGTGAGCCTTCAGGAAACTTATCTGTGTTATAACTTCAGTTCTGCTCTCTGCAAGACTTAAAGTTTGATTTAACACTACATACTGGAAATCAAAGGGTCTCCAAAGTAGGGTCATTTCCCTCAGCCTCAGACACCCATGTACCATGCTCATGACATTTTGCGCTACATGAAATCACAGACACACACACACATTTCTGCTCTCAGAGTCCAGGCACATCTATCGAATGGACGCCCGGCCTAGCACACCACTCTCTACAGCCGGCCACAGAGGTCACATCGCCAACTGCAAACTAAAACTGAGCATCAGGGGTCTTGTGGTTTTTTTTTCTTTGTCCTTTTGGGGTAGCCAGAGATGGTGCCTGAGGCTCACATCTAGGGCAGACCGAAGTTTCTTGCAAAGATGGAGGGCACCTTCCTTGAGGTGTTGGCAAATTTTGGGCAGCCGTGCCCAGCCACCCTCCTGCCTTAAATAACGTTGGACCGAGATCTTGTGAGATTTATTCTAAAAGCTGTGGTTTTTATGTCTTCCTGCAAAGCTCCATTCTTTGCTTCACATGAGAGAAATTAGGAATGAAACACCTCATCAGGCTCCAAAACGCCTGCCACCCATCTGTGCAAAACTCTTGCAGTCTTAAAGCAGACAAATCCTCACCTCCTGGATAACTCCCGTAAACCCCGTGGCAAAGGCAGACAGAAATGGACTTGTCCCACAAGCTGAGAAGGCAACCTGGAGGGCTTCCTTGTGCAGTGCCAAAGTAGCGACCCGGTGAGGGTGGCAGGCTTCAAATTGTGCAAAAGGTCAAATCTCTTGCCTGGCTCTTAGTTGCGAGGAATGGGTGACGAAGGAACCCAGGCATGTGTACCAAGATATGTGTGACAGGCATAGTGGAAGACACTGTCACCAGGGAGATGCTGTTTTCTTTTGAGGGGGACAGAGCCCTGGGTAGAGTGCCATGGCATCACAGCTCACAGCAACCTCCAACTCCTGGGCTCAAGCGATACTCTTGCTTCAGCCACCCGAGTAGCTGGGACTACAGGCGTGCACCACAACACCCAGCTCATTTTTCTACTTTCAGTAGAGATACTATTGCACTAGCTGTCAGGCGTCCTCAAACTTTTTAAACAGGGGGCCAGTTCACTGTCCCTCAGACTGTTGCAGGGCCGGACTATAGTTTAAAAAAAAAATTATGAACAAATTCCTATGCACACTGCACATATCTTATTGTGAAGTAAAAAAACAAAATGGGAACAAACACAATCACACTGCCTCATGTGGCCTGCGGGCCATAGTTTGAGGACCCCCTAGTTGGTCTTGAACTCCTAAGCTAAAGCAATCTACCCACCTCAGCCTCCCAGCATCCTGGCACGCTGTTTTCTTACACCTGAGAGACTACCAATAAAATTGTCTCTGAGCTAGAGTCAAATTTCTTCAAAGTAAATGAACTGATTTGGAAAATAATATTAGATTTCCATGATGGGTATTCCAGCAATGCCAAATTCAAGACAAGGATTGTTTCCGTGTCTCTGTGTGTGTGAATAGAAAGGGAAGCCTTACAAATATTTTCAGACTATATTCTCTTTTTCTCTGCCAAGCATCAGCTTCTAGCATTTTGCCAATTTTTTAAAGAAGACTTCAACCTGGCTAGCCAAGTAATTCATTATGTGAAAAGAAAGAAAAAAAACAAAACAAAAACACAAAAACTCCACAAAAAATCAAAACCCAAACTGCAGTGCATTGAACTCCATACTGTTTATTTTCCTGATTCTATGACATTCAGGACCAGTGAATTAAAATTGTGCACTGGGTTCTTCTGATCTGAACTGAAATTGTCAAAGGTGCTCGGTGAATTGATGGCTGAAGGTTACCATATTTTTCCTTATCAAGGAAAAAAACCGGCTGCGTCAAACTTTCAAAATTTGATCGCTCTGAATGATGCTTGGCATACTCAGCAGACATGACTGAAATAGTTTTGCAAACACAGAACTTAAACATAAATACCAACCCCATTGCTTGTCATGACACATGCTGGTAGTGGTAGCCCAGGGCTGGCGCCAGCGGCAGAGGCATGGAGCCGAGAGAGCCACTGTTCATTTTCCCTTCTTAATGAAGTGCTTAAGGGCCAGTTTCCTGGAAGCCCTTTCCAGGAGTGTCACATTTTTTCTGCGGGTCTGCCTGCAGCCTGAGCTCATGAGACACTTCCTGGAAGCCTCTGTTGGAAGCTTACATGGCTCCCGTTTCTTGCAGGCATTCAGCCTTTGCCAACTCCTCTGGCTGATGGAATTGCCTGGGAAAGAAGCGTGTGAGGGAGCTCTGTTCACGTTCTCCAGAGTAGTCGCTGACGTGATCGACACTCCCTGGGTATGGGCACTGTTCCAAGAGCGTCACTCTTGTTGCCCATCATGTCCTCATAACAACCTTGAGAAGTGCCCACGAGGGGTTATTACTCCCATTGTACAGATGAGAAAACCAAGGCACAGAGATGTCAAGTAACTTACCCAGAGTGACACAGCTGCTAAGTGGTGGAGCCCGGGTTTGGACCCAGGCATCCCGGCAGCTCCAGAGTCCTCCTCCTCCTCCATTACATTACATGATTCCATTTCCATTTCTCACATGCGTACTGAGCAGCTCGGTTTCCTGAGCCTCTGGATATGAAAATAAGCAGAGAGGGCTGGGCTCCATGAGAAGAGTGACTTACGGTTTTTTCAGGATCCAGAAAGCTCCCGGACAGCAAGGGGACTAGAGACACACATTGATATCACAGCATCAAAGTAAAAACATATAATTTGCAACATCAAAATAAAGCCTTCTGAAAGCACCAATTTTCACATGAGAAGGGTATAAGCAGATTTCCATGTGAAGGCAGAGATTTCTCCTGGGCCCTTCCTATTGTGGCTGCCTCTTCCCTGGTCTTCTTAGTTCTGCTCTGGCCTACCTGCCTGGTCAGAGGGGTCCCACCAACACCCAGGTCAGATAATATTGTCCCCTGCTCCTGTCGCTCTCAAAGTCAAAGCCCAAGTCCACCCCACATTACCTCGCTGACCATATCTCCTTGCTTCTCATTTATGTTCAGGCATCTCCAGACACACTAGGCATCAGGAATGCTCCACCCCAGGGCCTTTGCACAGGCTGTTCCTTAGGTAACCTATGCTTCCAACATCACCTTCTAGTGAGGCCTCCTCCCGTGTGCTCAAGTCTTGAGACCCACCTCTAGCCTCAAGCTCCCACCCTCCTGTTTTTCTTTTCTACTTAGTAGAGTGCTATGGTGCAACAGCTCACAGTAACCTCAAACTCCTGGATATGAGCAATCCTCCTGCCTCAGCCTCCCAAGTAGCTGGGACTACAGGCCCACCACAATGCCTGGCTAGTTTTTCTATTTTTAGCAGAGAGAGGGTCTCGCTGTTGCTCAGGCTGGTCTTGAACTCCTAAGCTCAAGCAATCCACCTCTTTGGCCTCCCAGAGTGCTAAGATTACAGGTGGAAGCCACAGTGCCAGGCCACCACCCTCTAATGTTATATGTAATTCACCAATTTATTATGTTTGTTGCATTGCCTGTCTCTCTTGTGGTTGGAATATAATTCTTTGAATGCGGGATCTTCGTTTTGTTCACTGATGGATCCCGGTTTCCTAGAAGAGTGCCAGGCATGTAGTAGGTGCTTATTAAATATTTACTACACATGTCGCTTACTTATATTATTATATACTTATATTTATATTATTCAGTATATCTGAAATGTTTCATAATGATTTCTTTTAATTTCAGATGAATGTGGGGGTATGAACAGTTAGGTTCCACAGTTTGCATTTGTAAGGTTAAAGTCCCCCACCCAGGTAGTGTGCCACCCCCATCCCCCCACTGCCTGTGCGACATATGGCGGTGCAGCCTCTACAGAAGGCCATATGGAGGTTCCTGACAGCTAAAAGTGGACCTACCATTTGCTCCTGCAATCCCTTTACTAGGTATTCACGAAGAGGAAACGAAGGCATGTTATCATGTTTCACAAGGGATTTCTAAAAACCAAACAGGGTCAAAAAGTAAAATTCATGTGTGGTTCACATGAGTGGAATACTCCCCTTCCCTTGCCTACCTCATGTTAGCGGTGGCGAGTGCAGGCCCTGGGGTAGATGGTTTGCAACAGACACGGTGTAGAGGGCAGGAGATGGCAGGGTGAGGGCTCTGAGCAGCAGGGCAGCCAGGGGTCCCCGAGCTGCCTAAGAGGGCCGCCTGTCAAAGTGTGTGTGTTCGGGGAAAGTGAGTTGGAGGGTCATCCAGGCTCAAGACTGCCCTGGGCCAGCTTCTGAGAGCAAAATGTCCAGAGAGGTGGGGAGGGGGACGTCTGATGGTCCTTGCTGGAGTTGCCTGTGTCCCCTCTGCTTGGCCGAGGAAGGGGAGAAAGAGAAATCATGTTTTCTGGCCGAGTGTGGTGGCTCACGCCTGTAATGCTAGCACTCTGGGAGGCCGAGGCAGGTGGATAGCTGGCGCTCATTGAGTTCAAGACCAGCCTGAGCAAAAAGCGAGACCCCTGTCTCTACTAAAAATAGAAAAACTGAGGCAAGAGGATCCCTTGAGCCCATGAGTTGGAGGTTGCTGTGAGCTATGAAGCCACGGCACTCTATCCAGAGTGACAGCTTGAGACTCTGTCTCAAAAAAAAAGAGAGAGACAGCGAGAGCAATGATGTTTTTTGAGCCACCAAGGAGGGCAGGGCCTGCATGGAATGGGCTGGGCCCAGGGATCTGGACGAAGAGGGAAGGAATGCCCTGGATCAGGATAGACAGGAGCAGGACACACTTAGCTCTGCCACTCCTGGTGGCCCATGCGACTCCCCAACCAAATCCTCAAAAGTTGAGCTATTTTCCAGACCTGTTCATGCTCACCTCCCATCTAGGTGCACACACGTGTGCACACCCACACACTCGGCGGTGTGGAAGCTCTGGACCAGCCCAGGGTTGGGGTGTCCATGTCAAGGAGATCTGGCCAGTGACTGGGTGGGCACATCTGGTCCCCGCACACTCGGCGGCTTCCCAGATGTCGATCAATGCCGCTGGTGAGCGTGACTCTTTCTGAGGAGAACCATTGATCAGGCCAGGCAGAAAACTAGTGGCCACAATTGGGACGAGTGAATATTCATTTGGAAATGTCAATAAGCCAGTGGAGATTATGCCTGCGGTGACTTGCCTGGCAGGATCAATGAGGACATGAGGTGAAGCAGACGTCTGTGGGAACCGAGGGCCGCAGCCATGAAACCTGGAGGGGGCCAGAGGATGTGTCGGCAGCAGCGAGGTCAGGCGCACTTCCCTGCTATCTCATCCCTCCACCCAGGCTGGAGATACCCACAAGCTGGGGCGGAGAGAGGAGCTTCTGGGTGGGTGTGGGTATCCTGGCTGGGCCTGTGTCTTCAGGTGGGTCAGTCCCTGCACAGTGGCCACAAAGCCTCCAGAGAGGCCAGGAACCCTGCCAGCTAATTGGCAGGTGCACTGTCACCTAGGTGTGGCCCGCCACTCCCCTCAGACCCACTTAATCCTCTGCAGGAGCCGCTGTTGGCATGGGGGAGAGTCTCGGCTCACTTCTCTGTGCAGACTGCTCAGAGCTAATGAGGGGGTCTGTGAAATTTTTAATTATGGCTTCCATACCTTGCTTAATTATTTGCACATGGCTTTCACAAGCGAGAAGAGGACGATTGCATGCCGCGTTTCTCCTCAGCCCCACGTTTGACTTTAATTAAAGGCAGAACCTGAGGTCTTTGCATCACTAATGATCGTGGAAAATTAGCTTCCAATTCCCAGGGGTTGCCAGAGCGATGCACCCTGAGGCGGAGAAGGGACGGAAGGGGGGAGTGGAGCGGGAGGCACAGATGGCAGATGGCCCTGCTGAGGCTGCCACTCCCCAGCCCCCAGCCCCACCCCCTGGCCACCCTCCCACCGCCTTCCCCTACAGGCCAGGTGGGAAAAAGGGAGGCCCCTTCTCTCCTCCGCCAGGAAGCGTGCCCGACCTCGGGCAGCCGCTGGGAGGAAGCACCGCGGAGCTGGGTGGAAGGGTGGCCAGAGGCTGGTATGTCCCGGCTGTGGTTGGACTGCTCCTAGCTGGTGGCCATGGGGAGAGAAATGGGAGGTGTGCGCAGGCCTGTCCCTTCCACACGAGCTCTCCCAGACGCATAGGTGCACAGTGCCACAAAGGCACGTCTGCTCCGTCACACATAAATCACATATGTCCACTTAGGACATGTGTGATTCTAGTGGCCATCTCTGTGTCCCTTCTCTGGTGCTTCCTTGTCACAAAGTTCCAGAGGTGGGGGCAGTGCCCTCCCACTGGTTCCAGGACCCAGACCTGCAGCCACCAGCACAGGGCACTCCCTCAGTCCCAGGCACAGGTACAGAAGATTTTATTGGCTCAGAGTCAAGAAGTTTTGTTCCACAGTTGGGGACAGTGTGTCCCTCTGGACACACAGGATGCTATAGCTTGGACTATGGCTGTAGCCATTGACCCATGAAGGGAAAGGTACCAGAATCAGTGGCATGAGACTGCCCTCCTGGAGCTGGGGGTAGGGTCAGTCCTTCCCCAGATCAATGAGTAGGAGACATGAGGGAGTGGACACAGAGATGGCCACCATCTGAGGACAAAGCCTGCCCCAAGGACAGAGGAGCAGAGGCACAGGAAGGCCCTGAGTCCCCAGTGATGCTGTCCAGCCCCACTATTCCCACCAACTCCGGCTGTGGCTTATCTCCAAGTCCATCCTGACTGACGCAGGGTTTGTGTCAAATGCATGGTCTGACACCGTCATGCACTGTCCTCATCAATTATTGAACCAGGCAAGAGCTGGTTTCCTGGAAACACCCTAGCTCCCTTCCCATCCCACCGAGGAGGCTGCCCTGTAGGTCAGGGCTGACATTCGTGGCACAGGGCCCGTGTTGGTCAGCGAGGGCTGCTGTAACAAAGCAACACAGAGCTGCCGTGTTTATGTGCTGTCTGGTCACAGAGCTGCAGGGACCAGCACCTGACCAGGAGGCTGCTGCAACCTCTGTTCACACCAGCCTCTCACAGGCCTTTTCTCCCCTCAGCTATTTTGCACAAAATGTTTTGAACCAGTAAGCATTGGTTTTATCCAGGGGTTACATGCCTTTCCCAAATCTAGGCTATATTTTCATGGCAGAGGTGGCAGTGGGTGGACCCCAAACCAAATTCAGCTTGGACGTGACTTTGGTTCAGCTCAAGTAGGTTTTTTAAATGTGCATTGCTCGCCAATTTGAGAATCAGGAAATTCGAAGTTAAAAATCTGTGTTGAAGGATCTGAAGGTCTAGGTCTGCTACCAGGGGTCACTGGATGTGTTATTAATTTTTTTTATTATAAAAATGTCATATGGTTATGATAGGGAATGAGCTGCTTCAAACAGGTGCTCACTGAAGACCCGTGACTGGCACTTGGGTCCTGTTACAAAAATGCGTCTCCCTTCCTCTTTACGCAACCACGTAAAAGGTCAGGACTGAAGCAGCTCCTCGCGTGATCAGCCAATGGGGTGGCCCAGGGCTCAAGTGTGAGCATGAGTGGGAGCTATTTTGCTTTGCAATACTTCCAATGAACTGGGTGCTGCCTGCATCCTCCGCCCACCTGTCCCAGCCTGGTAAACAGATGCCAGGGAGCGCCGTGCCCTGGGATCATACAGGGTCACAGATTTTCTGCCCGTGTCCTTGAGGCTGAGTGATAGGAACACCCAGGACTCAGGATAGTAGAAGAAAGCCTACAGGCCTGGTGGGGGGAGGGGGGCGGGGGGAGGGGGTTGCTGTGGTGGTAGAAGACAGACCTCCTTGGGTATTGTTCAAGAGGAGGAAAGAAGTCAGCAAAGCCATTTGAAAAGCAGGTGAACTGAGCTGTAGGAGAGCATGCACCCTGCAGAGAGGACTGGGGCCAGCAGCCCGCCCCACCCACCCTGAGCCTCTGCCCTCCACCCTACCACGGGAGGCATCTTCTTCCCACAAGGACCTACCTACTGGTTGGGAAAACTGAAGCTCAGAGGTGTGAATGATGGTGCCGAACCTCTCCTAGTGAGGACACTTAATGCTAACCATTCTTGCTGCGCTCTCACAGTTACCTGTGTTAGAGAAAGCCCGGGGATTCTGGAAGCACACATGGGTGCCTCACCTGGTTTGTTTAGGGGCCATCAGGGGATGGTGAGAGCTGAGGCTGAAGTGGGAGGTCAGCAGACTGGATCTCCAGAGACCTCACAGGTTGCGCTGAGACATTTGAACTTGGGCCATTGAGTGCCTGGTGGCCAAGGTGGGTAACTTGGAAGGTTTAGTGCAGAGGTGCCAATTCTGCCCAGCAGGGCTGCAAGAGGGGAGCTGTCCAGACCCCAAGTGCTGAATAGGAGGCTCACGGGGAACTGGAAAGACAGACACTGAGCACAGATTCAGAAGGCTGGGTCAGCATTCAGATGTGGGGGAGGGGCTAGGAAGGGCCCCCCTATCCTGCGGGGAGAAGGGTAACATCAAGGAATCAGGGGGCTCAGGGAGACTTGCAGTATAGGATGCCAGCTGGAAGAAGACAGGCTCCTGCCTGGGGCATAGCCACTCGGTAGAGCTTTCCAGGTCACTCAGAGCCCTGGCCCCCTCCTGTTGGCCTGAGAGAGACCTGTTTTCCCGCAGAACAAAGTGGATAGGGCCGGGAGACTTGACTGTTACACCACATTCTTATCCTTTGAGCCTGCAGATTGGAAGAGACTGGTGTGTTTTGAGGGGAGCTCCAGGGAGAATCATGCTGAGCTGGTGGGAGGGGGGTGTCAAGAACATGGTGGTCACCTTGGGGCCAGCTTTAGAGAGATCAGCCTGCCTCCAAAGGGGTGGCCACGTGCACAGCTGCTGGGCTCCACGTTAGCTCAGCTGGGGGGACGCGGCCTCCTCCTTCCCCCCTTCACCCCCTCTTACTAATTTCTCTTTGCTCACCACATACAGCCCAAGCTCCTACTCTGTGCTGCATGCTGTTGGCAGCTGGGAACACAAAGGCAAGTCCCTCGTGGCCTCTTCGTGCCAGCCACAGGCAGAGGGATTCCCTGGAAGGGAACCAAACCTGCCTGCCGTTCTCTCCTCCCTTGGAGTCTGTGAATTGCCACTTGTGGCGACAGCCGCACCCCGCCAGGGGCCAGGACACTTCTGGTTTACTGACACACTCCTTTCTGTCTACGTTATACCCCAACTTTCAATTTTGAGACGTAAATAAGCAATTTTTTCCTCCCTGTAATTTTCCCTGCTGTGGTTGTGGATGTCAGAGCAGCAGAAAATGCGAACAGCTCCGTGCTTTCAAAAAGGAACAGGAGCCGTCCACGCCACTCTTGGCAAGACCCAGCAGCTCTGCTGCCGGGAGGAGCTCTCCGGGCTGTACTGTCAAGGGAACTTTTATCGCAAAGAATCCCCGTCCCCACCTCCCGCTGGTCATGTGATAATTGCCAGGGTGTGTGTGTCTGTGCGTGTGCATGCGTGTTGCCGGATGTCGGTGGGGGAGGTGGGGCGAGTGTTAGCAACTACAAATATGCATATTTGCTTACACAGCCGAACTTTCTGCTTGCTCCTCTGGAGACTTTCAAACCTTTGTGTCTCCGTAACTGAAGGTCAGGATGCTCTGATCTAAGCTTTTGTTTGGGAAAAGCGTGGTTGGGGTTGAGAGAAGCAGGATTTGAGCCAGACAGATCTGGGACAGCCCTTCTTTGCTGTATAACCTTGGCCAGATTTAGTTTCTCTGGGCCTTGATTTTATCATTTGTGAGACAGTGATGGGCTTGGATGTAGGCGGCCCAGATCCTCCCCCCGGGAAGGATTTGTTGGCCACGCTGGGGACATCTGGTCAGAAGCCATTCTCTAGCCATCAGCCCCATCAGCTGCAGAAAACTGTCTCCTCTGAGATCATACCCTCCTCTGGTCATCCCAGATCCAGCTGTGAGCACATGGAGGCATAAAGGTCCAGCCATTTTTGCCTGCTGCAGGACACTCTGACAGGCTGTGTCCACGCGAGCTCCCCGTCCCGGCCTCTGTCCCGGCTTGATGTCTCCTGCCCACTTCATTTTCTTCCTTTCCCTTCCCAAGTCCTTAATAAACATCTTGCACCCTATCCTCCATTTCATCATCTCCATACAGAGTACCAAAGCTGTGACAAATAAAGATAATGATTTTCACTTCAAGAGGTTATTGTGTGGAAGCTAAATGGGATGTTTATATAGTATCTCGAGTCGTGCCTGGAACATTAACAAAGCATGATAAATATCCGTTCCTTTCCGTCTCCTTCCCCTAAAACCTGTGACTCAAAATTCTATTCCAGGCCTTGAGCAGGTGTTCATAACCTGTGCTGTGTATAACAGTTTAGAAAAAAAACCCAGCGAGGAAAGTAGCCCTGAAAAGTCTGTGCTTGGCTAAATGTGAAAGCCGGGCAGATGACTCTGGAGCCAGACTTGTCCCTGTGAAGTTCATTATCCCTGGATCACGTCAGCCCTCTTCAAGGTTCCTCAATGAAAAGAAATTGAGCATGCAAATACTCTTTTATCATAATCACCATGTATCCACAGGGTAATTCGTAAAAAGAGCTGGAAATATATTGAAATTCAATATTGTTTTAGTCCAAATCAATATTAATAATTGTTTGCATTTTTAAAGTGCAATTTGCAATTGAAAAATGCACAAGGATCAACCAGTAGTTGCTAACACATCAAATTTTCCTATTAAAGGCATAGTCCCTTACCTTTAAAATGTTTCTCATACAACAGGGGCTGGCACTGATCTATGAAAATGCCCATCTATTATTTACGTGGACAGCATTAGAACTCGCTTCCATTATGCATGAGCTGAAAGGCCAGTAGCTTTCATTTTTTAAGTTTTTGATTTTTTTAATTAAACTTTTTATTTTGAGATGACCATGTATTCACAAATGATCCTAAGAAGTAATGCAGAGAAATCCCATGTACGTTTTACACCGTTTCTCCCAACAGTAACATTGGGCCCAACTGTATAGTCCAATATTACAACTGGGATGTTGACATTAGTACAGTCGAGAGGAAGGACATTTCCATCCCCGAAAGGGTCCCTGTTTGTTTCTCTTAAGTTCTTTAACAGTTAAAGATTTTTTTTTTTTTACATGAAAAAGATGGCTGTAGATACTGTAGGATCATTATCTCTGCTAGTTTTCTGCCTTGAAACTGATTTCCATCATTTAAGGTCCCAGCTAGGCTTGGCACAGGTGCTCACAAGCAGAGGAATGGTGGCAGGTGGGGAGAAGCCTCAGATGGGACTAACATCAGCCAGGCAGCTCTCAAGTGAGCAGGGCTGCACAGATCAGAAAGAACCTGAGAACCGCCTTGACAGTTGCAGTGAGGTCACTAATTCCTCAAACAAGGACAGAGTTGTCACAAAGAGAAACCGCCTGGCTGGGCTCCTATGGTCCGCAGGGTCCAGTTGTATCTGGAACAGCCATTCCTGGAGGTATAGAACTCTGAGAGGCTCCCCACCCCACCCAACAGCCTTCCTGAGGCTGCAGCACAGCAGTGACGCAGATCTGTCTGTGGCAAGGGACACCCCTGCCAGAGGGCCACCTGCTCTCCTTGAAAGCAGCCCATGCAAATAAAACTCACAGAGCGACTGTCTGATTTCCAAGACATTTGTCTCACACCAGAGCTGCAAGGGACTTGAGAGCTCATCTGTGGGAGGCATTTTGGATGAGGACAGATTCGGAAATAAAGAAAATCAAGTCCAGAGGCTCAGACAGCTGATTAGAGGGAAAGCCAGGGCTAGAACGTGGTCTCCCACTCAGCCTGGTGTCTGTCCTGTGACATCTGGCTGCTTTGCTCAGGCTGTTTTCATTGATTTTTTTTGTTATTATTGTAAAATATAAATGACATAAAATTTACCACTTTTATCATTTTTAAGTGGCAGCCCAGTGACATTAAATACATCCACATTTTAATGCTACTGTCACCATTGTCCATCTCCAGAACGTTTTCAATCTTCCTGAACTGTCCCAAATGGAGTCTCTGTATCCACTAAATCAGCAATTTTCAATCAGTGTGCCAGGAAAAAATTTTAAAGATCATTAATTAAATTATTTTCCACCAAGTTCAAACTGTAGTAAGTATATTATCTTGTTTACTCTCTCTCTCTTTTTTTTTTTTGATCAACATAATTTGTGTGCCGCAGAAGTTTAACTATAGGTTCAAGTGCGATAGAAAAGGTTGAAAAACACTGCCCTCAGCGATAGCTCCCAGTTCCTCCTTCCAGCACCAGTAACCTCTAGTTTATTGTCTGTCCCTGTGAACCCAGCTACTCTCTATTCCTACAAAGAGGCTCACACTTTTTTTGTCCTTTTGAGCCTGTCTTGTTCCACTCAACATAACGTCCTCAAGAGTCACATGTGTGGTAGCCTGCATTGCTTCCGTTGACTTTTGATGACATCTGCAAGATGGAATTTGGGGGCTTCGTAGCATCATACAATGTTATAGGTTTGGGTTAGATCAGTTTTATGGCACCTAAAAGACTTGTAAATTTGTGTCTGTCTTATACCTGTTAGTGTCTATGTGTAGTAGAGACAGAGTCGGTGACTAGCTTTAAGAGGATATTTGTCTTAGGCCCTGCGATCTGAAACCTATCACGCCAACATGAGCCTATGAAAGGGACATCCTGGCAGGTGGCGTGCCTTGGGCACTTTCCTGGGTTCCCTGGGAGGGCCTCACTTTCTTACCTCTCTGCTCTCATAGGCTGTTCTTTGTACCTGATGGCAACCCATACTGATCAAAACAAATCCACCAGCTCCCTGAAACATAAATGACCTTTTTAAAATTCTAGGTTCATGGAGTGCCTCTCTCCAGATGGCCCCAGACCCTCCCATCTATTAACTCATGCTCATTTGACGTGCGGCTGAGACTATTGATCACCTTGCCTGTGCCGGGCACTGGGCTAAGTGCTGGGATTACAGAGGCGAGGCGAGACCTGCCGCTGGCCCCCAGGCACCAGCTCTGGGACAGGCAGCAAAGGCAGTCCGCACAGTGGGGGCAGGACTGTGACCTGGGTTCCCACCAGCACAGAATTCAGGGTGCTGAGTTGGCATCATGGATTCTGCCAGGGTCGGGGTGAAGAGGGACTCAGTTTCTCTACCTGCAGAATTACTGTCCCCTGCCCTGCCCCATGGCATAAAATGTCCTCAATATGTGAGAAGTCCTGGATAGAGCTGGAGTCCATAGCATGGTTCTCCCCCTACCAGCAGGGGGTGTGTGGTAGCTCGGGACTCTTTGAGGAGGCTCTCAGGACCCCTCCCTGCAGCTGCGTGTTTGCAGGCATCTCACAGTCTCTCTCTGGGTACATGATGTGACAGACTGCGCTGTGGTGTTCCTGGTGGGGCAGGGAGTGGAGGGCAAGGCTTTGGGGCCATTTGAACATGATTGGATGCCCATCCTCTCCCCGAAGCGAGCATGGGGGCAGGGCAGTGAACAGCTGGCAAATTGCGTTTCCCAGAAGTGGGGTGGGGCCCTGCGGTTGTCCCAAGGCTGGGCCTTGGGGACTTTAGGACCCCAGGCCAGCGCTCCTTAGACCCAGATGCAGGCAGAAGCGATTCCGAGTGGCAGCCCTGCTGAGTCTGAACCCCTGCAGCCATCCGTCATCCGTGCAGAGCTTTGCAACTTTATGCCTGCGCATGAAGACTGGAGGGACTCGTCCCAGAGTTTGCTGCCGCCACCGCTGCCATTAGAGCAGTTTTAATTAGCTGCAGGATTTTAATGAGCTGAAATCAAGAGCCCCATCTCTGAAGTAAGCAGGAGCCACGCACATGGAGGAACTAGTCTTGACAAAACAGATGGAGGTGGTGCTCTCAGGGGACAAGGCTGTGGGCTGGCCATGAGCAGATGAGTTCCCGAGGCCAGGAAGCCGAGGACAGAAGCCGGGGGTCAGGCGCCAGTGCCCTGTGCAAAGCGGGGAGAGCCGGGCGCGGGGTCCCCTCTGTGGCCACCACAGCAGAAGGCACGGTGCCGGATTCAAGGTGACGGCTGTGCCTGGCTCCATTCTACTCAAGTTGCCATAGCAGCCTCTCTCCCCAACGAGCAGCTTCTCCTGGAGCCCTCAGCCGGGAGGGACGTCATTGCTCGCGCTTGCCCATGAGAAGAGGAGACTGGCCGGACAGGGAACTTTCCTGGGCAGGGGTCTGCAGACCACGTGGGTGCACCCATGCTGCCTGGAGCAGGGTGCGGGGGCGAGTCCCCCCAGCCAGAGGGGACCCTCTGGGCTAGCATCCAGGCCTGGGAGCAGCCGCAGCCAAGCGTGTCCTTGGAGCTGTCCATGCGTCCGTCAGCCTGCCGGCCTGTCTCCACTGGAGGTGCGTGTGTTTTGGCTGAATTCCCAAGTCCTTGCTTGTATCCCGAAGTGAATTTCTCCAAAGAGACAAATTTTTAAATCAAATAAATAAGGAAATAGGAGAAATCCTTGGCCCTGCCCTGTGTCCCAAGAGGTGTTTTTAAGATTAATTGGATCTTCTTTTTTTTCTTAAAGTAAAAATTGGTGACGCCATTCAGGCCTCGGGGAGGGAAGCCTCCAGGAGGACTAGGAATTGGGAGGCTGGCAGCAGCGCCTGGAAACTCCGTGGGGGATGCTTATTTATCTTTCTGTAACCCTCCCCTGCTCTGCCTCCCAGTAATTCGAATTTTCTTATTGTCTGTTGGTCTTGAGAGGGGTGCAGGGAGGTAAGAAAGGTTTTGCCCTTGTCATCGGAGCTGAGTGTGATGCAGTGTGTGCTGAAGATGGGGCAGTCCCAGGTGGGAGCTGAGGCCCATGAGTGTGTCTCCTTCCCCGCCTTGCCCCCGCCGGAGCAGCCAGGCTCCAGCCTGCGACAGATGGTGGTGTCCACTCCCTGGGCAGCAGCTCGACTCCCAGGAGAGGGAGAGAAACGGCATTTGGACCAGCCTCTCCCTGTTGCCTTGAAAATAAAATGTGACTTTGAAGAATAGGACCCTCAGAGAATCAATCAGGTATCAGCTGTGCACACTCTCTGGAATGTCCGGCCGCCTGTCAGTGACCCCCCTCCCATCCCTCAGCTTTCGAAAAGGAGGTTCCTGCAGTGCCCAAGAGTTTGGTCCCCTCCTGGGGCCAGTTTTGCAGAAGGGCAGGTGTGCTGACCTCTTGGTTGCTGTTTGCACAGAGCAGGGCGTTAGTGGATCAGATGGTCCCCGGATAGAGTGAAGATGGGGAGGAGGGGCCCAGAGGGAAAAGCTGGGGTCTGGGGCTTAGGGGCTGGGCAGGTTCAGAAACAAGTGAGGATGGGTTGTGGCTGCAGGACCCATTTAGTCCTTGACAGGGGGAAGTCTGTGCTGGCGCCAACAGCAGCAGCAGTGGGACAGACTGGGGAGAAGTAGGGACAGACCAGTTCTCCTGTAGCCACTTCTGCAGCACCGGCTCCTGAACAGACAACCCGATTGTGATCACATGAGCTCCTGGGTCCCCTTTGTTCATCACATAGAGTCTTGGGCTGACACGGGGTGATATTTTATTAGCCCTTTTACCAGGCAGCTTTATGTGCTGGTCGTGAACTTGTCCTCTTCTCTTCTGTCTTCATCCCTCTCTCCACCCTTAAAATGTCTTGATGTCAGAGCTCACTCGGGTTCTTTTTTGTTTGTTTTGAGATAGAGTCTCACTCTCTCACCCTGGGTAAAGTGCCCTGGTGTCGTAGCTCACAGCAACCTCAAACTCTTGGACTCAAGTGATCCTCTTGCTTCAGCCTCCCAAGTAGCTGGGACTACAGGCACCCACCACCACATCTGGGTCATTTTTCTATTTTTAGTAGAGACAGGGTCTGGTTCTTGCTCAGGCTGGTCTCAAACTCCTGAGCTCAATTGATCAGCTTCAGCATCAGCCTCCCAGAGTGCTGGGTTTGCAGGTATGAGCCACCATGCCTGGCCTTGCAGCTCACTGGTTCAGACTGACCTCTGACTCAGGAGGCCTGAATGTGGCTGCAAGGAGTGTATCAGCACCATTGCCTCAGACTCAGGGGTTCCTGGCAGTTTCTTCACAGCAGAGGCCTTGGGAAGAGAGGCGGATGGTGTGTGGAGGCGCCCACCAGCGTGCACCAGGGTATGTGTGTGTACTTGTTAGTGCACACACACATACTTCCTCCAGTTCATAGGCAAGGTACACACGTGAGTGTGTCTGTGAGTGAGTGGCCTTGAGCTGCCCCCCTTGCTCCCCATCTTGGCGCCCTTGTCCCCCGTGTCCACTCTTCTCACTGCTTTCCATGACTGCCTGGGCTTCCCAGCGTGAGGTACAGAGGGAACACTCTGCTTCCCCATCAGCCGCTCCTATGCCAGGACCTGTGCAGTGAGTCCTGTCCTCACTGAGGGAAGGGCTGGGGAGTCTTGATCGTCTGGCCTGCTGGAGCCTGTGCTGCTGCGTCCGTGTCTTTGCAGGACAGTGAACCCGACCCATGGACAGTCCCATCCAGCCCTGGCCCCATGCGAGGGGCTTTGGGTTTCGCCCCTGTGGCTGCCCATTTCCACCTTCTTCAAGCAGGACAGGGTGGCCCCCGTAGGCCGCAGGCAGCAGCAGTCTTTCTTTGGAGCAGGGGCCATTGCATTGAGGTCAGGGCAGCCTGAAGTCCCAGAGCCAGCTTCAGAGGCGAAATGATCCCCACTCAGCGCTGCCTCCCAGCCATAAAAGCCAGCAGGTCGTGGGAGCCAGCCACAGCCCTCTGGTTGGGAGAGGCCTGGGGCAGGTTAATTAAAGTTAACTGAGTGAAAAAATAATTACAGACACTGCAGAGGGGAGAAACCCACGCCTGCATTTATACTCCGCAGCCTCCAGGCTTTGGGAATTTTTTTCTGGGCAGGGGAGGGGAGGGCGCCTTGAGCTCCAGGGGCTGGATGTGGAGACAGTAGTGGGGCTTCTTCTCCTAGTGCCAGGGCTGGGTGCCCTGACAGAGGACCTGCACCCCAGCAAGGAAATGTCCTTGTGCCAGGCAGTGCAGCCAGTCTGGGGCCTGACCGGCCATGCAGCTGTGGTCTCATAGGCCGCTGGGAGCTGCCCACATGGGAGCTGGGAACTTCCCCCAGGATTCCTTGAGTGGAAAGAGGGTGGTTCCCGGGACCTGGGCCAGTAGGCAGTGAGCGAAAGGAAGGAACAGAGTGACCCTGCTTCAAAGGGGAGGTCCCTGGGACACCTGCTGTGGCCTGACTCCTGTGCACCCTGTCTGCACCCCACTCATAGCACACTGCTAGAACTTATCCTGCCTTCAGGCAGAAGTCTTGGGGTGCTCCCATTGTGATCCACAGCCTGGCCCAGTTGGGCTCACTGGCTGGTACCTGGGGTGTTAGGAATTCTTCCCTGGTTTTAGGAGGACACAGGGTGAGGGAACAGCTCATGTGGGCACACTGGGTCCGCAGCAGCTGGAGCCGACTGTCCACGAGCAGCACCACAAGGGACGCTAGCCCTAGGGCCTTGAGGGAGGGCAAGAACAACTGTGGCCTACATGGCCAGAGCTCCAGGTCCCACCGGTGTGATTGTCCAGTGGGGCCTGAATCCTGCCGGCCCATCCATGTGTGTTAGTGAGGACTATCCTGGCTGGCGTTGCGGAGTTAGTCTAGGCATGAATGTCCTCTAGGCTGGGTGGCTCCTCAAAGTCTCTGAGGAGACTCAGAGCTTCTCTGTTCACTGAGCCACTTGTCAGGGACAAGGACCTAGCTTCCCGCCTGCACCTAGACCCCCCCACATGTGCTCCCTCGGTGGCTCAGAGAGGCTGGACACTGCATGGGGTGGCTGCTACTTCAGCACTATAGGTCTTGGGAACCCCCTGGACTCCCCCAGGCAGGACCAGAAAGCGTCATGTCATGGCTTTTCGTGGGATGTAGAGGTAGGAGACACTGGCAGGAAGCTGGTGTCCTGGCCGCAGCCTCCCTGGGCTTGAAAGGGTGGAAGGGACACACCCAAGTCACTTGCAGAGGGCGCAGGGCTCCAGGGCCACCGCAGCGATGGGGCTCCCCCCGCCAGATGGCCTGCGACTCGGCGATGACGCTCTGCTCCTCTGCCCCATAGATCTCAGCCTGATGGACGTCTGGTGTGGACAATGAGGGAGGAACATGCCTCCCCCACCTGCGAGGTGAGCCCGGAGCAAGCCCCGGATGACCCCGCGACCCGGGACCATGCGGCTGGCCTGCATGTTCTCATCCGTCCTGCTGTTCGGGGCTGCGGGCCTCCTCCTCTTCATCAGCCTGCAGGACCCCACGGAGCTCGCCCCCCCGCAGGCGCCAGGTGAGCCCGCCCCCACCTGAGGCCCTGGTGTGCCGGGCCAGGGGCGATGTGCCCTGAGTCTGTGCCCGGCCTGTGGGGGTCGTTGGTTCCCACGTGGGAAGGCCATGTCTGACGTCAGACCTGCTCTTAGAGACCACAGTGTGGGGGAGGGGGCTGCCTATCTATTCAGCCTGTTTAGGCCTTTATTGAAACTCAGATATAAACAGGGCTCTGCCCCCGCTCAGGTGTCTTCTGCGTCGTCTGCGACATCAGACTGTGGACTTCTCCCTGAGCCCAGGCCTCCCGAGTGAGGCTCAGTTCCCTACCCAGCCCAGAAAACCCCTTGAATCTCGCCCCTCTGGCCTGGACAAAGGGGGTCGGGGTTCCTCCTGGCTTTGACAGACAGTGCCCCCCATTTGTCCCCACCTGCTGCTTGATATGCCACCTGTGCCTGACAATGTGCTGGAGGGCTCCCTGGGTCTCGGGGGTCTGCTGGGGACAGGTGGGATGGGGGTGAGGGGAGAGAGCAGGAAGGGTGGGTCTCGTGCCTCAGGGCAGATGGACCATGCAGAGGGGAGCTCAGCAAGGTCTCCGCTACTGGGTCACAGCTCCCGTCGCCAGGGACACAGCAGGGCTGGAGGTGACCAGGGCAGGGCCAAGTCCAAGGAGTGCTCTGCTTTGGAGCAAGAGGAAGCAGGGGTCTCCACAGTGGCCCCTATTGGGGCAAGTCCATGAAGACTCCCCCAACCCCGTGCTCACACACTCTCCACACCCAGCATGCGCTCACTCTGTCTGTGAACCAGAGATGGCGGGAGAGCAGTGGAGGCCTGAGGTTAGGCCGAGGCATCCTGAGCCCTGCCTGCCTGCAGCCCAGAGCACATAGAGCCCAGGGACCTGCCCTCAGTCCTACGGCTGCAGCCTCCTCCGTGAGGCTGCACTCGCAGCTCTCAGTGGCTCACACTCTTTCTCTGCAAACCACCCTGCCATTGTTTTGCTTCTGCAGACAGGGGCCAGGCACCCATGATGTGTGGCCTTGAGTGCAAAGTGAGGGCCCATGGGCACCAGGAGGGAAGGCAGGTGAAACAGAGCTGGGGCGCTGGGCTGGCAGCGGCCACCAGGGGCCCTGTGTGGAGAGGCCTACGAGCGGATGTTTCATCACAGAGCATCAGAGGAGGTGGCTGAGGCAGTGGGCCCCCAAGAGACAGTGGGCAAATCATCGGTGCTGACTCACTCCTGGGCCGGTCCCCACAGGTGGTGGCTATCAAAAGTGAGCATGGCTGTTCCTAGACTTCTGAAGAAGCACATGACTGGCCTAGCTTCTCTGTGGGGACTTTGCAGCCTCGCAAGAGCCCTGAAATGGCCAGTGACTCTGCGTCAGCAGAACGGGGCCTCATGGGACAGTGCTGTCAGGGCAGGCTGAGAGCTGGTCCCCAAGGTTGTATGTTACATACAGAAATGTACTCTGGAAGAAGGGCGTTCAGACGCTGCTCGGGATAAGTGTTGTGTATGTCCTCGGTGAATATCTTGGTGTGTAAGTGGTTGGGGACACATCTGTAAGCAGGTGGCCCGGGTGTCTAGAGTCTGTGTTCTTTGGGAAGGGCCTAGGAGAGGAGGTGTGAGTGTATCTGAGATGTTCACTTGGGACAGGGGTCTGGGCCCATCTGGACACATTCCTGGGCCAGGCTGGACATTCCTGGTGGCATTTTTTGGTTTGGTGGCCATGACTCCTGCCTGCCATGCGACTGGGGTCTCTGGGGTAGAGTGGGGTGCTCGGAGCCTCAGGCTAGCAGGGGGCCTCTGATGTCATGAGCTGAGGCGAGCGTCCCCCCGCAGCAGCAGACCCAGGTGAGGAGACTCCGTGAGGTCATGTGCGCCGGGTGGCGGACACCCTTGACGTTGTCCGTACATCACACCAAACACAGTCATAAAACTTTAAGTAATACTTACGTTACTTTCCCTTCAAAGCGCTCCTGACACAGGCTGTTTGTGTTGATTTGTTACTATTCATTTATTCCTTCCCTGTACTTCTCACAGCGGCCTAATTGTGATTCTGTACCAAGAAAGCAATATCAAAGTAATTTTCCACAACATTAGTTACAATTTTCTTCTGATCTTTCAAGTGAAACAATCCCATCCTGTTGGCTTCTCTGGGCATATAAACCTTGATTACATTTATCTGTTGGAAACCAGTGCTCACAAAGTGTATGTGTCCAGTTGCACGGCTGGGTGGCCCCTGGGGCCCCTGACAAGTCTTTCTGTGCATTTCTGTCTATGGGAGTTGCAGGCTCTGGAGGCTGCCCTGCAGTCGGAGAGGGTCAGAGGAAATTTCACATTGAGGCACAAACTTTTCCTGGGGACAGAGTTCTCTGGGATCTGCAGTTTGTTGCACAACAAAGATGGGAGGGGAAGGGGAGCTGTGAGGATTCAGGAAAAGGCCTGAGAAAGCAGCAGAGTTCTCAGCTGCCTGTGGCCTCTCCAGGTCTGGCAGCTGCCAGGTGTTAACTTCTCCTGGGCCTGCCCGGCAACTTCACCTGCCTCGGGCATTGGATGGAATCCTATGGGGTTGCTAAGTTTTGTAAATCAAATCATATTAAAACTTGCTCTATTTCAACCCAGATATTTTGATACAGAAAGAGCGACCTGCATTCCAAGATTAGATTTTCTTGCATATCCAAGAGTTCACCTATCCAGTTACAATTATTTTCCAGTTTTCAATATTGCCAGGCCCTGAGGCCAGCGTGTCTACCTTCAGGAAACTCAATCCATGGCTCAGGTGATAAGACTCACCCCTTCTCCAAGAGGAGGACTTGGAGACCAGGCCCAAAGCAGGAATAACAAACCCCAACTCACATTCTGTTGGGCAAACTCAATCTTGTGAGCTGCCTTTCTCTTCCCTTTCCTCCTTCCCCCTTCTCCTTCCCTTCCCTTCCCGCAGAGGCTTTCTCTGTTACCCGGGCTAGAGTCAGCCTTGCTCTCACAGCAACCTCAAAGTCCTGGGTCCAATTAATCCTCCTACTTCAGCCTCCTGAGTAGCTGGGACTACAGGTGCCTGCCACAATGCCCAGTTAGTTTTTCCATTTTTAGTAGAGATGGGATCTTGCTCTTGTTCAGGCTGGTCTCAAACTCCTGAGCTCAAGGTATCCACCTGCCTCCGCCTCCCCGAGTGCTAGGATTAAAGGCCTAAGCCACTTGCGCTAGGCCTGAGCTGCCTTTTGTTATTAACTTTTATCATGGAGAGATTGGAATACACAGAGAAGTAGATTAGGATAGTGCCATGAACCCTGTGTACCTGTCACCTGACACTCCCCAGCATGGGCAAAGTGGCCCAGTCCACATCAACAATATCCACCTTCTCTCTGATTTTGAAGCTTATACTTGACATCCTATCAGTTTGTCCACATTCCAATACATTTCTCAGTTTAGAAGTTAAGAACTCTTTTTAATTCTTTTTTTTTGAAACAGAGTGTCACCCTGGTGTCAGCCTAGCTCACAGCAAACTCAAACTCTTGGGCTCAAGCAATCCTCTTGCCCAAGTCTCCCATGTAGCTGGGACAGCAGGTGCCCAACACAATACCAGCTAATTTTTTTCTATTTTTATTAGAGATGGGGGTCTTGTCTTGCTCAGGCTGATCTCAAACTCCTGAGCTCACAGGATCCTCCCATCTTGGCCTCCCATAGCCACCAGGCCCGGCCAAGAACTCCTTTTTTAACATGACCTCTAAACCCACTCCTTTATATCATCACAAGTCCACTCCCCATTGAGTTTACAAGTTGTCTCACTAATAAAAATACCTTTATCTCCAGTTTGTTTCATCCTGCACATCGTGGTTGGTCGCTAAGTATTTTGAGTTTCTTTTAATCTGTACGTTTCCCTATGTCTTTATTTTCTCTTGCTATTTATTTGAGGAAACCAGGTCATGGGTCCTATAGAATTTCCCACCGTTGGGATTTTGCTGATTGGGGCTGTTTGGGGTGGTTTAATTTTTTCCTCTGTTCTTTGTAGTCCTAATAAATTGGGTCAATCTTGAAGCTTGATCAGACATAGGTTTGGGGTTTTTTGTTGTTTTGGGGAGGGGCTCTTGGCATGATTCATTGGTTCTGTGTGCCTCCATCAAGGGGCTCAGGTCTGGCAGGCTCCCGTCTGCCCGGCTTGCTTGAGATGTCACTTAGTCACCGATCATCTGTTCACTGGGGGTTACACCAGGGCAATGTTCTGATTTTTATCGTTCCTTCGTCATTCTTTTAAGTGGAATGGATTTTATTTTAATGGGGCAAGAAGAGCCATTGTCAGTGACCCATGAAGCTAAAGTGCATGGTGGATTGATTGGTTTATTCACTGATAGATTAAAAAAAAATATGACCATGATACAGATTCTGCGCTGGTACACTATAAAGAGCACTTTTTTTAAATTAAATCATAGCTGTGTACATTAATGCATTTATGGGGTACAATGTGCTGGTTTTACATACAATTTGAAATACTTTCATCAAACTGGTTAACATAGCCTTCACTGCAGTTTCTTAATTATTGTATTAAGACATTTATACTCTACACTTCGTAGATTTGACATGTATCCTTGTAAAAATGCACCATGGGTGTGGTCCCACCGATTCCCTCCTTTCACTCATCCTCCCCCTCCTCTTTCGCCTTCATCTTGGGCTGTGGTTGGGTTATAGCTTTCATATGGAAGTGTGGGTGCTTATATATTGGTTTCATAGTAGAGCTGAGTACATTGGATATTTTTTCTTCCATTCTTGAGATACTTTGCTAAGAAGAATATGTTCCAGCTCCTTCCACATAGGGATACTGCTTTTGTTTTTTACTTTTTTTTTTTTTTTGAGACAGTTTCACTCTGTCACCCTGGGTAGAGTGCCCTGTCATCATAGCTCACAGCAACCTCAAACTCCTGAGCTCAAGAGATTCTCATGCCTCAGCCTCCTGAGCAGCTGTGACTATGGGCACCTGCTAGGATGCCCAGCTTATTTTTTTTATATTTTTAATAGAGATGGCATCTCACTCTTGGTCAGGCTGGTCTCCAACTCCTGAGTTCAGGGGATCCACCTGCCTCAGGCTCCCAGAGTGCTGAGATTACAGGTGTGAGCCATCAAACCCAGCCACCATCCATGTATTTAACATTCATTTAGTAACTGAAAACCCCCTGTGTTAATTCCTTGTACACCATTTGACAGATGAGACTACTGAGATAAGAGTGGTTAAGACCTAACTGTGCCCAGTGACACAGCCCAGCTCTGAAGCTCCCTCAGATTGTGTGTCCTGAGGCAGCTTCCTGTTGACCACTGCACCAGACTGTGTCCCCAGCACTGTGGCACCTGCTGTTACCCGGAGCAGAGCCTGGGCAGAGAGAACAGTGCGGATAGAGGTTTGGAGGCATGACAGAACATGGCACACAGACAACTCCAAGTGGTTTAGGGCTGCAGACACAGCCAGGCCCAGCAGACCCTTGGAACATGGCAGAGGACTTGGGGTTTTAGGGTGGGGGGTGCTGTATCAGAAAGTCTATTCTGGTGGCTGCATGTCATGTGACTATGGGCAAGGAGCAGACGGAGAGAAAGGATGAAAGCCAGGAGAGCCGCTGGGAGGGTGTCGAGTGAAGCCAGGAGAGATGCAGGCCTGGGGCAGATAGGGCTGGGTGAGGGATGGTTTCAGGGCCACCAAGGGCATCAGGTGCAGAGTTGGTGACCTTGGGGGTGGGAGGCTGAGTAGGGTAGGACCCTGGGGTTTCTGGCTCTGGCAGAGGGCAGTCAGGGGTGCCCTGCTCCAAGCCAGATTTGCCAGATGGGGACAGGCCCTGGGGAGGGGGCAGGAGACTGTGTGTTGTTGTTTGGGCTACGGCATTGGAGATGCTTGGCAGGATGCGTGCAGTTGCCCTGTGACTCCTCCACCACAGGGCTGAAAATCAGGGTTCTGCCCAAAGCTGCTCACCTTGTCCTGTGAGGAGGCCTCTATGCCTGGGTCTCTGGGCTTGCTGCAGGGGGAGAGACATGTGTGTGACATCTGAGCAAGACCACTGTGAGCCCAGCCACCAAGTGAGCAGTGCTGGGGTGGGGGAGAGATGCAGAGGAGGGCGAGACAGGGAGAAAAAGCTCAGGCTGTGCTCTCAGGAGGGGCTCACAGTGTGGGGGTTCAGCAAGGGGGTTCCCAGGCCCTTTCCTGGAGGTCTCCAGTCTGGAGAGAGTAGAGGAGGGGAATTGGCCTTGCCTCAGGGGGCCCTGGGAGAACTTACCCAGGGGATGGATACTCAGAGACAGGGCAGGCTGTGAGTCCTGGCTCGGCAGGTGAGAGCTGGAAGACACAGGAGGGCATCTGGAGGAGGGGTGCTGTGAGCCAGTGTTCATCCTCTCTAGTGCATAAGAGGTGCAGCCTTCCAGGGGCAGCAGTGTGGTGGGCCTGGTGACACTCTGTTGGATCTGCGGTCACGCACAATGTCTTACAGCTAGAAGTCAACAGAGCCAGTTTTCCAACACCCGTGGGTCTCACGGACTCCAGGGCTCTAGGTTGCTTCCCTAGAGGCAGGGCTGTGTGGACTGAAGGCGGCTTGGCCCTCACGCTGGGTCCCACACAGTCCACCCAGGACACACAGCCCTGCCTGTGCCGGTGCTGAGGGCTACCCGGCAGTGACAGTTGTGTCTGGCCCCTACAGTGACTATCTTTGACCAGGGGTGTCTCTCTGAAGCTCTGAGACCACACCACCAGGACAAAAGCCCTGGCTGCGCCAGAGCCACGGGGATAACTGCTAAGAGGCTCTCAACAATTCAACCAAGTGGGGTGACAGAGTAAGTGAGATGGAGTAGCCGCCCCATCAACCTTCCCTGGGCAGCTTGGCATCAGGTGGGAAGGCAAGTCCTGTCCTCCTTCCTGGTCGGGCAGCCAGCCCCTCCAGCTTCCATGGAGCCTCCCGCCCTTCCCCAGGCAGGTGGGTTTTATTGGAATCCTCTCGAGTCTGTTTCCCAAAACCATTTTCTAATGGCATTGCAGAACATCATATATATTTCCCACAAACCTTGCGAGGCTGACACATCCTTGTTGTGACTGTGAATATCAGAAGTGACATGTAATTGCAGTGATCCATCCTGTTAAGTAGCTGGTAATATATCATCTCAGAATCAGCAGGGCTGGGACTCTACGAACCGATGTTTCTAAACACACCTGCAGCGTCTTCAAACTTCTCAGCAAACGCTGACAAGAGCCGCCTCCCGTGCTCACCTTTCTTGGGCCACAGCAGAGACAGTGTCACCTGGGAAAGCCGCCCACTGGGTTTTCAGTTCTTCTGGAGTGTCCCCTCCTTGTCACCTGCTGCGCCAGTCTCTTGAGGTCACAGCCGTAGGTGGGATGCTTATAAAAGCGCTCCTCCCAAGCATGGCCCTGGGATTCCTGCCCTCCTTTTTCTGGTAGATTCCAGAATATCTTTGTGGGGGTTCTTTCTGGGCCAGGCCAACCATCACTGTGCCAGCAGAGGGAAGGAGGAATCTGGTGGGCTCACTTGGAGATGGGTAGGGAACAAGGGGGTGGCCAGAGCCCAGGGACACAGAGAGCCAAGCCCCAGCTGATGCTTTACACCAGGCAGGGTCCCACCCATGCTGCATTCTTCACTGATTCTGAGGTATCATTTACTTAGGCTGCATTGTGAAAGGCGCCCCCTGGAGTTGTACCAGGGCAAGTATGGATGGAGGGGTGGATATGGAGCCTCCACAAGGTGATAATCCAACAAATGCCAGAAAGAGGCAGGGTCAGAACATGCAGCCTTCAAGTCTGGATACACTGAGACCAGGGGGTTTGGGTCCTGGCAGTGACAGCTTTGGAGCCATTGCTGGGCTCTGCTGTTTGGAGAGGGGGCCACAGAGAAACCTCACTGTTGCACTCCCCGGGAGGCCCAGACTTAGGGTGCCGGCTGTGGGCCCCATCTCTGCAGTGGGAGATTATCTACCCTGCCCTCTGTCACCTGAGCCTGAGCCATTCCCTGTGACTGTCCCTGCCCATGCCCGACCCCTAGTCTTATATATTTCCCCTACTCCATGGGTTCCTCCACCCTCCTGCAGGTGGAGCAAATATTCCCTCCTTCCCGCAGGAGACGCCCTGGGGGCTGCTAGCCTGAGCCTCACTTTCCTCTGGTGCCTTAAAATATGCTAAACGAAAAATAATGAGCATGTAGGAACTAATAACAGGAATCACCTAATTCAATTAGGAAACAGACATCATATTGCTGTAATCTGAAAATTGATATTAATAGAAAATGGTCCCAGAATTGTTATGCTAAAGGTTCCTAGGGGTGGGGAAATTAAAAAGGAGAACAGAACAGGAAATTGGGACCATCGTGTCCAATAAGAGTGAGACATTTTAAAAGAACTACAGTAAAACGCTAAAAATAGAAGACAGGATCGTGGTGTGGGTCTAATGAAGTAATGGGCGAAAACGGCTTTGGAAACCACAGAGCCCCATGCACCTGTGTGGTGGCAGTTTGTAAAATGAGACAATGTAATTAAGCTTCCTCCAGCAGGAAACATAGTCACGGTTTGTTTATTGGGTGCCTGGCATGCCCGGGGCACTCTCCTGTGTTCCTGGGCCCTCTGTGCAGGGATCTTCATCCTTAGCTTAGAATCCAACAGGTTAAATCCAGGGCCCAGAGTCCTGCAGCCCGAGTGGCCGAGCCCGGACTCGAACTCAGATCTGTCTGAACTCAGCCCCCTCTGTCCTCTCCTGTTGCTACTAGGTAATGTCACAGTCCATATTTCCTTTATTTCCTGGTGGTTTTCTACCATTTCTTCAAAGGGCATTGTGCCAACACTAAGCAGATTTTGGTAAAAGACAATGCCCTGAACCCAGGCCCCAGGTGCCCCCCCCTCCCCCACGGCTTTTTGGGTAAATAAAGCCCACAACAAAGAGTCCTTCTGAAATTACAGCCAGCTGGAAAACCAGGTCTCCCATTGTGTGTGGGCCTGGGTGGGGTCCAGCGGGGGTGCTGCTTCCGAGGCTTACCCTGTCCTTGGGTAACCCTGGTTTCGGGTTCTGTCTCCACAGCAGCCAGTTGTTCCCTGGGGTCCCCCCAGGGGGATGAATCAGGCTGTTCGCCTGCGACATGAGTCACAGCTCAGAAGTCCCAGAGCGGGTCTCAGGTGTGGGGCGACCCTTTTCCCACTCTGCCCGGCCCAGAGTGTACTGGAGAGACGGTGGGGAGGAGGAGGCCGAGGTCACTCTGTGGGTGATGATGTCCCCAGATGACATCTGGTCTGGAACTCGACTCCAGACTGGGGTTGGGAAGGGACTCATGGGCTGAGCTCTTTTTCCTTCCGTCTGTGCCCCACAGCCCCCCCTCCCCCACCAGTCCCCATGCCCTGACCAGGCCTCTTTGGTCACCTGACATCAGAGCCAAGCAGCCCACTCAGCCCAGGTGACCTGCCGGAGAGAGCTTGAGGGCAGGCGAGACTCTGGTCCCTACGGGGTACAAGGCTCAGAGGAAGCCTGAGGGGGTGGCCCCTTCTACCTGGCTCCCTCCCCTCCCTCAGGCTCACTTGGCCGGAGGTCTCAGGGCCAGGGATGGGGGGGTGGCCTTGGGACACACAGTGAGTTGAAACAGGGCACCCACTGCCAGGGTGGGGAAGGGCTGTGGGGTGCTAACACGTGCTGCCCTTCCACCCTCCTAGAGCCCCTCCCTATTGCTACTGTGAAAAGTGGGGAACTGTTGCTGAGCCAGCACAGGCTCCGAGGACAGGCTGTTGCTATTATTGTCGCCCTTCTCCAGGGTCACTGGGCTGTTCTTAAACCCCTAGAAAGGTCATGGTGATTGTTCTGACAACAGAAACACTGGAAGACTGGATCTGGGGGCAGGTGCATGTCCCAAGGTGGGAGGGATGAGCCCACTGTGGGTGGCGTGGGTGTGGGTTGAGACCCTTGTGCCCTGGGGCCAGAAGGGCCCAGCATGGGGCAAACCGCCTGCCCTGGGGGCACACCCCCTCTTCCCTTTAGGCTGCCACAGCAGCTGTGCCTTTAGGTCCCGCTATTCCTTCTCACAATATTTGCAGGAAGTTAGGAGCTGCCAGGCAGATATTCAAGCCAAAAGCTCAGCGCTCTGCACCTGCTGATGTGTTCACTAGGAAGCTTATTTTCCAGGATTTGTGGCTCTGCAGTTTTTGACTTAAATCGTAGTGGAAGTCAGTGGAAGATTCTCTCATTTTAAAATTTATTTATGTGGAGAAAATGGCTGAACTTAAATTGGTTGGGTGGTCCCTGATAGCTGCTGCCAGGCCCCTGCAGAGTGGCTGCTCATGTGGAGGGTGAGGAGGGGACCAGGGAGCAGCTTATGGTCACGGTCTAGGGTCCCAGAGGGAATGTCAGCAGGGCCTGTCTCTCTTCTTGCCCTGAGGCCTGATGGAGGCACTTCCCTGGCCAGTGGTTGTCCCCTTGGGCTGGATGGAGCAGGATGGTCTGTGGACCCTTTGCCATATTTTGGTCAGGAATGTGCTTAGGCCTGGGAAGGTTGCCCCTGCCTTCCCTGGGCCCTGATGGAGTTCTGTGACCCCCATCCCGCCTCCTCCAAGGCTACAGCCCTTTGAGGGTGCACTTGGCCTTTGCTCTCAGCATCTGAGCCTATCCTGGGGAGGGAGATGGGGGCAAGAAAGAGATGAGGGGGTGTCAGTAAGACCTGTGTGGTCACAGGGAGTGGACCTGATCAGGGCAGTAGAGAGAAAGGGATCAGAGGACATGGGGGACAGGGTGTGGGGAAGTGGACAGATGGGCCCTGGTGGCAATGGCCACTGACCTCAGCTTCAGCCAAAAGTTCTGTGCAGGAATGTGGCCCAAGGTGGCGAGACCTCCCTTTTTGTTCTTCCCCCCCCCACCCCCCCACAAAAGCTGGGAATCTGTAGCATGCATTTATGTGGCTTCTCCTGATTTTTAAGAGGCAGCTGTCATTCAGAATGGTGGTTGGATGGGCAGGAAGGAGAGTGCCTGTCCGATATCCCCAACTCCCTCCAGCTGAGTTTGCACACCTGCTGTCAGGTGTGTGCCCCCCAGGAGGACAGGGAGGTGGCTGCTCTGTCTCCCTGACGGGAAGGGGATTCTGTTAACTTTTTCTAGCCCTACAGGGCTCCTGTCAAGCCAGACCCCGGTGGGCCCTGAGCACAGCTTCTCTAAAGGTCTGCCGACCAACAGTGGCCTCACAGAGTCCTACCATGCTCCCGCTCAGTTCAGGGGCCAAGAGCCCTGCCAGGCCTCTGTTCACCATTCAGGTCGGGCAGGGGACCTGGAAGGCTCAGAAGGCAAACTCAGCAGAGATATGAATGAGGCCAGGGCCAGGAAGGGGGCCCTGGGGAGGGCACATAACTGAAGCCTGCCTTCATTTACATATGGTTACTGGAATGCAAATATTTGCACCCACCAGCAAGCTTCTGTTGCTGTAATAAATGAAGAATCATTTCTGGACAGACCTCCCACAAGAGTGGTCCCTCCATTGAGCACCTGAGGAATGGGCTATGGGCGCCCTGTGGGATGGGCCTGAGGAATGGGCTGTGGGCGCCCTGTGGGATGGGCTTGGGTTGCAGTGGAAAGGGATTTCTGCCTCTGCTGCCGCAGTGATGGGTGTGGCAAGGACCACTATACGGGCTTCCTTTCCTCCCCACCTGGGACGCTGTGGCACCCACACCTGCAGGGGTCTCCCTGGAGAGCAGTTAGGCCTAGCTGAGCGAGGAGTGCTCTGCAGAGCCTCCCTTCCCTGCTGCTTCTGTGTCAGAAGTGACGTCACCAGGGCTGTGAGTGGGATCAGGGAGTCCCAACAACATTCAAGGAGGCGGCCTCTGGGGGTGTGGTGTGAGCACCGAAGGCCTGGGGTGTATTAGGCCCTGCACTTACTTAATTTGCAAATATTCTTGCACTGGAGCCTCATTGCACCTATCTCTGTTTTTTTGTTTTTTGAGACAGAATCTTACTCTGTTGCCCTGGGTACAGAGCTGTGGCATCATAGCTCACAACAACCTCAAATTCTTGGGCTCAAGCAATCCTTCTGCCTCAGTCTCCCAAGTAGCTGTGACGATAAGCACCTGCCATGATGCCCAGCTAGGTTTTCTATTTTTAGGAGAGATGGGGTCTCGCTCTTGCTCAGGCTGGTCTTGAACTCCTCTGCTCTGGTGATCCACCTGCCTAAGCATCCCAGAGTGCTGGGATTACAGGCATTAGCCACCACACCCAGCCTACACCTGTCTCTATTTTACAGATAGGGAAACTGCAGCACAGAAAGACAAAGTCACTTGCCCAAAGTCACACAGCCAGACAAACATCTGGAGTCTTATTGGTGACCCAACAGCTACTCAGGGCTGGGAGCACCACACTCTGAGACATGCAACGTTGTAGGGCCAGTCTAGGGGGCCTGCAGTGCACCGCCCTGCTGAGGGTTGGGACGTGCTCCAGTCCTGCGCGTGGCACACATGGTCTAGTTCCTGTGTGTGTGTGCGGAGAAGGTCAGGTACCTCTGCAAATGTGTGTGTTCATGTGACTGTCATCGTGATCCTGGATGAGTCCAAACATGTGCTCACCTCAGTATTACCGCACAGCCTTCAGGTGCACAGCTTGTGTGTGCAGCATATCAGATGAAGTCTGGGGCTGCTCTGAGTGTACCCCGACATTTTCACCTGCCACATCATGGTGCAGGCAGGGGCACAGGTGATGCGAGCACCACCGGGTGAGTTGTCTGTAGCTGTCAGCCACAGACGTGAGGGAGGAATTGCCACTCGAGCAGGCACTCAGCAAAACCAGTTATTGTAACCCCTTGCCCGTGACCCAGACAGACCACATAATGAAATTACATTCATAATATTTCAGGTCGAGCGATCACTGCTTGAATTAGTTCCTTCCCAGAACCCAGCCAGAAGTAGCGGCGGTAATTAAGGATTTTCTGGGCTTAAATCGAGTCTGCTCATCCAGCGTGTGCAGTGTACAGGGCCCACAAAACCGCGTCCCTTCTCTGCGGAATGGTAGGGGCTGCCAGCAGGAAGGGAAGGCCCCAGGTGAGGCGGGGATGGCTTCTTTCTGCTGGGGGAACTTTTCCACTTTCACTCTTCCTATTTTAGAGATATTTACTGAAAGGTCGCTAGTCTGATGGGCTCACAGTGTCCCCTCTGCCCCTGTGTATCCCCTCCCTCTGATGCTGAAATTGAAAGGATTCAGTGGTATTCTCAGGGTGGGGTGTTGTCCACCACCCACTTTGGGGCCGTAAGTTAGGGTCCTGCGCCCACCCACTTTGGGCCGCATGTTAGGGTCTGAGAGTATGCTAAGACTTCCCACTAGGCAGAGGACGAGAGGGGTGGGCCAAAAGCATGGCTTGGAACCACCTGAGCAGAGATGGGGGTGAGGGACCCCCTCTCATGTGGCATTAGGAGTCAAGTTGGAGCTTCACGACCAGGTCAGGACCCCCCTCCAGCACGCCTGTTGATTCCTTCCATTTGAGGGGAAGACACCCCTCTTCAGGGAGCCCTTCTAGACTTTGGCAGAAAGGTCCAGAGCCAGACAAAAGTCAATACCAGCAGTGTGGTGGGCCGAGCCGCTCTATCTACCCACTCCGGGTAAAACAGAACTTACACCTTTAAAATTCAAGAAGGAAAAGGGGAACCCCAGGAACCAGACAGTGAGGGAAGCCCTGAGCTCCGTGATGCCCACCACAAGCCCTGGGGCTAGGGAGTCTTTTGTTTGGGAGTTTTGTTTTTGGTAAAGCACAGCTTTATTCAGGCATAATTGACAAGCCACAAATTCACCTGAGTGCACACTTCAAAGACTCTGAGGGAATGGACACAGTTGCACAACCATCTCCACAACCCGATTTCAGGATACTTCCGCTGTGACCCCCAAATCTCTCGTCTCCATCTGTGATCACCTGCATTCCCAGCCCCCATCCCAGGCAACCACAACCCCCTTCTGTCTATGGATTTGCTGTTTCTGAACCTTTCATTTGGATGTAATCATATAAGGTGCGGTCTTCGGCATCTGGCTTCTTTCACTTAGCAGAATGTTTTTGAGAGTTGTTGTGAGCATACTATCTCAGGATAGTTGACCCTTGAACAACATAGGGTTAGGGACACTGATGGCCCTATACAGTCAAAAATCAGGGTGTACCTTTTTGACTCCCCCCAAACTACCAGTGGTCTACTGTTGATTGGAATGTTTACCAACAACATAAATACTATAGTTGATTAATACATACTGTCTTTTATATGCTATGTGAGTTACATACGGTATCCTTATAATAAAGTAAGTTAGAGAAAGGATAATGTTATTAAGAAAATCATAAAGGAAGAGAAAATATATTTACTGCTCATTTAGTGGAAATGAGGTCTTCATTCTTGAAGGAGGAGGAGGAAGAGGTGTTGGTCTTGCAGTATCAGGAGATGGCAGAGGAGAAAGGAAATTTGCATATAAGTGAATCTGTGCATTGAGGGGTCAGCCGTATTTCGATTGTCTTTAATGCCAGATAGTATCCTATGACATGAAGTTTTGGTTTTTCTCTCCACTAGTTGATGGGTTTTTGAACTGTTTATACTTTTTGGCTATTATCACTAGTACTGTTAAGAATGTTAACATGCAAGTCGTTGTGTGAACATATATTTTCATTTCTCCTGGGTAGACGCTTTAGGAGTGGAATTGCTAGGTTGTATAGTAAATTTGTGTTAAATTTATTATTTTTATTTGATGTTTTTTTTTTTTTTTAAGAGAAAGGGTCTAGCTACGTTGTCCAAGCTGGCCTTGAACTTCTGGGCTTAAGTGATCCTCCCACCTCAGCCTCCCATGTAGCTGGGGACTGCCCCCAGCTTTATGATAAATTTTAAAGATACTGCCAAACTATTGGCTAAAATGGCTGTAGCATTTTATGTTTCCATCAGCAGTATGTGAGAGTTCCAACTTTTCCACATTCTTATCAATCCTTATTATCAATCTTTTAAATTATAGTCATTCTGGTGGGTATGGTGTGGAATGTCATATGGGGCTGGCGCCCTACTCACTGAGCCACAGGCGCCACCCAGGTGTGGAATGTCATTGAAGTTTTGATCTGTCTTTCTCTAATGACTAACAATCTTGAGCATATTTTCATGCGTTTATTTGCCATTCAAGTATCTATTTTAGTTAAGCATCTATTCAAATTATTTTTCCCATTTGAAAAATTGGGTTATTTATCTTTGTCCTGAGTCGTAATTCTTTATTTTCTAGATATAAGTATTATTAGATTTGTAAATAATTTCTCCCATTTGTGGCTTGCCTTTTTATTCTTTTTTTTTTTTTATTGTTGGGGATTCATTGAGGGTACAATAAGCCAGGTTATACTGATTGCAATTTTTAGGTAAAGTCCCTCTTGCAATCATGTCTCAAATGCTATTCTTTTTTATTTATTTATTTATTTATTGTTAAATCATAGCTATGTACATTTGTGCAATCAAGGAGTACAGGGTGCTGGTTTCATATGCAATCTGAAATAATCTCATCAAACTGTTCAACGTAGCCTTCATGGCATTTTCTTAGTTATTGTATGTAGACATTTGTATTCTGCATTTAGTAAGTTTGCCTGTACCCATTCTAAGATGCACGACAGGTGTGGCCCCACCTATTACCCTCCCTCCACCCTAACCTCCCCCTTCCCTTCCCCTTCCTTGGCCCTTTCCTCATAGTCTTGCGCTATAGTTGGGTTATAGCCTTCATGTGAAAGCTATAATTTAGCTTCATAGTAGGGCTGAGTACATTGGATACTTTTTCTTCCATTCCTGAGATACTTTGCTAAGAAGAATATGTTCCAGATCCATCCATGTAAATATGAAAGAGGTAAAGTCTCCATCTTTCTTTAAGGCTGCATAATATTCCATGTTATACATGTACCACAATTTGCTAGTCCATTCATGGGTCGATGGGCACTTGGGCTTCTTCCATGACTTAGAGATTATGAATTGGGCTGCAGTAAACATTCTGGTACAGATGTCTTTGTTATATTGTGATTTTTGGTCTTCTGGGTATAAACCTAGTAGAGGAATTATAGGATCGAATGGCAGGTCTATTTTTAGATCTCTAAGTAGTCTCCAAACATCCTTCCAGAAGGAACGTATTAGTGTGCATTCCCACCAGCAGTGTAGAAGTGTGCCCTTTTCTCCACATCCACACCAACATGGTTTTGGGATTTTGTTACGTGGGCTACTCTTACTGGGGTTATGTGTAATCTCAAAGTAGTTTTGATTTGCATTTTCCTGATGATTAAGGATGATAAACTTTTTTTCATGTGTTTGTAGATCGTGCATCTGTCTTCTTTAGAAAAGTTTCTCTTCAAGTCCTTTGCCCACCCTGAGATGGGATCACTTGTTCTCTTGCTAATACGTTTGAGTTCTCTGTGGATTCTGGTTATTAAACCTTTATCGGAGGTATAACCTGCAAATATTTTCTCCCATTCTGAGGGCTGTCTGCTTGCTTTACTTACTGTGTTCTTGGCTGTGCAGAAGCTTTTTATTTTTATCAGGTGCCAGTAATGTATTTTTGATACTGCTTCAGTTGCCTGGGGAGTCTTCCTCATAAACTATTCACCCAGGCCGATTCCTTGAAGAGTTTTCCTGCACTTTCTTCAAATATTTTTATAGTGTCATGTCTTAAGTTTAAATCTTTTATCCAGCGAGAGTCTATCTTAGTTAATGGTGAAGGGTGTGGGTCCAGTTTCAGTCTTTTACAGATCGCCAGCCAGTTCACCCAGCACCATTTGTTAAATAGGGAATCTTTTCCCCACTGAATGTTTTTAATTGGCTTGTCAAAGATCAAATAATGGTAAGTGGCTGGATTCATCTGTTGGTTCTCTATTCTGTTCCAGACATCTACTTCTCTGTTTTTGTGCCAGTACCATGCTGTTTTGGTCACTATTGATTTATAGTACAGTCTCAGGTCTGGTAGCGTGATTCCTCCTGCTGTGTTTTTATTGCTGAGTAATGTTTTGGCTATTCAAGATTTTTTCTGATTCCATATAAAACAAAGTATTATTTTTTCAAGATCTTTAAAATATGACAATGGAGCTTTAATAGGAATTGCATTAAAATTATATATTGCTTTGGGTAGTATAGACATTTTAACAATGTTGATTCTTCCCAGCCATGAGCATGGTATGTTTTTCCATTTGTTAACATCTTCAGCTATTTCTTTTCTTAAAGTTTCATAGTTCTCTTTGTAGAGATCTTTCACGTCCTTTGTTAGGTATACTCCCAAATATTTCATCTTCTTTGGCACTACTGTGAAAGGAATAGAGCCCTTAACTTGTTTTTTCGGCTTGGTTATTGTTGGTATATATAAAGGCTACAGATTTATGGGTGTTGATTTTGTAGCCTGAGACATTGCTGTATTCCTTGATCACTTCTAAAAGTTTTGTAGTAGAATCCCTAGTGTTTTCCAGATATACGATCATATCATCTGCAAAGAGTGAAAGTTTGATCTCTTCTGACCCTATATGGATACCCTTGATCGCCTTTTCTTCCCTAATTGCGGTGGCTAAAACTTCCATTACAATGTTAAAGAGCAATGGAGACAATGGGCAACCTTTCCTGGTTCCTGATCTAAGTGGAAATGATTTCAATTAACTCCATTCAATACGATATTGGCTATGGGTTTGCTGTAGATGGCCTCTATTAGTTTAAGAAATGTCCCTTCTATACCAATTTTCTTAAGTATTCTGATCATGAAGGGATGCTGGATATTATCAAAAGCTTTTTCTGCATCAATTGAGAGAATCATATGGTCTTTATTTTTTAGTTTGTTTATGTGGTGAATTACATTTATAGATTTACATATGTTGAACCAGCCTTGAGACCCTGGGATAAATCTGACTTGGTCATGGTGTATAATTTTTTTGATGTGTTGTTGGATTCTGTTTGTTAGGATCTTATTGAGTATTTCAGTATTTCAATATTCATTAGTGATATTAGTCTTTAATTTTCTTTTCTTGTTGCGTTGATCCCTGGTTTAGGGATCAAGGTGATGTTTGCTTTGTAGAATGTGTTGAGTAGTCTTCCTTCTTTTTCTATATTTTGGAAGAGTTTTAGTAATATAGGTACTAGTTCTTCTTTAAAGTTTTGGTAGAATTCTGACGTAAAGCCATCTGGTCCTGGGCTTTTCTTTTTAGGGAGATTTTGTATAGTTGATGCTATTTCAGAACTTGATATAGGCCTGTTCAACATTTCCACTTTGCCTGGCTAAGTCTTAGTAGGTGGCCTACTTCCAAGTATTGGTCGATTTCTTTCAGATTTTCGTATTTCTGAGAGTAGAGTTTCTTGTAATATTCGTTAAGGATTTCTTGAATTTCTGAAGAGTCTGTTGTTATTTCGTGTTTGTCTTTTCTGATTGATGAGATTAGAGATTTTACTCTTTTTTTCCTGGTTAGGTTGGCCAAAGGTTTATCTATTTTATTGATCTTTTCAAAAAACCAACTTTTGGATTTATTGATCTGTTGTATAATTCTTTTGTTTTCAATTTCATATAATTCTGCTTTGATTTTGGTTATTTCTTTTCTTCTGCTGGGTTTGGGGTTGGAATGTTCTTCCTTCTCCAGTTGCTTGAGATGTCCCATTAAGTTATTAACTTCTTCTCTTTCCGTTTTCTTGAGGAAGGCTTGCAGTGCTATAAATTTCCCTCTTAGGACTGCCTTTGCAGTATCCCAGAGGTTCTGATAATTTGTGTCTTCATTGTTATTTTGTTCAAAAAATTTGGTGATTTCCTTCTTAATATCATCTATAACCCATCTATCCTTCAGCATAAGGTTGTTTAGCTTCCATGTTTTTGTATGGGTATGCAGATTCCTGTTGGTATTGAGTTCAACTTTTACTCCATGATGGTCTGAGAAGATGCAAGGAATAATTTCTATTTTTTTTAATTTGCTGAGGTTGGATTTGTGGCCTAGGATGTGGTCGATTTTGGAGTATGTTCCATGGGCTGATGAGAAGAATGTGTGTTCAGTTTTGCTGGGAAAGGAATGTTCTGTAGGTGTCTGTTAAGTCCAGATGTTGAATGGTTAAGTTTAAATCTAAGATTTCTTTGCTTAGCTTCTTTTTGGAGGATCTATCCAGCACTGCTAGAGGGGTGTTAAAATCTCCCACTACTATGGAACTGGAGGAAATCAAGTTGCTCACGTCTGTTAGAATTTCTCTTATAAATTGAGGTGCGTTGTGGTTGGGTGCATAAATATTAATAATTGAAATCTCATCATCTTGAGTATTACCTTTAACAAATATGAAGTGTCCATCCTTATCCTTCCTTATTTTGGTTGGTTTAAAGCCTATTGCATCTGCAAATAGGATTGCAATGCCTGCTTTTTTCTGCTTTCCATTTGCCTGGAGTATGGATGACCATCCCTTCACCTTGAGTCTATATTTGTCTTTTAATGTAAGATGCGATTCTTGTATGAAGCAGATATCAGGCTCAAGTTTTTTTTTTGTATCCAGTCAGCCAACCTGTGCCTCTTTAGAGGACAATTTAAACATTAATTGAGAATATTGATAAGCCTTTCAAGGGTCCGGTGGACATTTTTTAATCCTTTTGCAACTGTGGAAGTTGGAATTTGATCAAAATTTTCTGGGTGGATTTGCTTTTGTGGTGGAGGATTATGCTGGTCTTTATGGAGGATAGGTCTGAGAATATCCTGGAGAGCTGGTTTAGTTATGGCAAAGTTCTTCAACATGTGAATGTCATTAAAGTATTTAATTTCTCCATCATAAATGAAACTCAGTTTAGCTGGAGACAGGATCCTGGGTTGAAAGTTATTTTGTTTTAGGAGATTAAAGGTTGATGACCATCCTCTTCTAGCTTGAAAGGTTTCAGCAGAGAGATCTGCAATTATTCTAATATTCTTCCCCTTGTAGGTGATGCTTTTTTTCGTCTGGCTGCTTTCAGAATTTTCTCCTTCATATTAACTTTAGTGAATTTGATTAGGATGTATCTGGGGGATGTCTTATTTGGGTTGAGTCATGCTGGAGTTCTGAAACTGTCTGCTATCTGAATTTCAGAATCTCTTGGCATGTCTGGAAAGTTCTCCTTCATAATCTCATGGAGAAGAGACTCTATGCCTTGTGAAGCCACTTCATCACTTTCCGGGATCCCTATAAGACGAATATTGGTTTTCTTTGAATTATCCAAGAGCTCTCTGAGAAAGTCACCTGTTTTTGCCCTCCATTTCTCTTCCTCTTTTAGAGTTTGGGAGTGTTCGAGAGCTTTATCTTCAATGTCAGAAATCCTTTCTTCTGCTTGCTCCATTCTGTTATTGAGGGATTCTACTGTGTTTCTCAGATCTTTGAGGGCTACAACTTCTTGTCTCAATGTATCAAAATCTTTGGTCATTTGGTCTTTGAATTCATTGAATTCTTGAGATATCTTTTGGGTTACTGCTTGGAACTCTAGTTCAATCTTATTTACTATCCAGATTCTGAATTCGATTTCTGACATTTCAGCTATTTGTTTGTGCATGGGATCTTGTGCTGTGTCTGCCCCATTGATCCTTGGGGGAGTTGATCTACTCTGATTATTCATATTGCCAGAGTTTATCCATTGATTTCGCTTCATGATTGTTTTTTCACCATTGCCTCTAGCTGTCCACAGAGTTGGGGAGGTGCCTCTCCAAGATTAGACCCCAGTGTGATGACTCTATTGTTGCTGGATCTTTGTAGGGAGTGACCCTGTGTAGCTCCTCTGGAGCTGCCCCAGCCAGGGAGTTCTGGTCGTGGGAGCAGCTCCAGAGTGTGACACACCCAGATCCAGCAACAGGGTGGGGGTGGGGGTGGGGGGGATGCACATGGTTCTGGGAGTGCCTGGCACCCAGTGACTTTGGCTCAGAGAGCCCAAGGCTCCAGTAGTCTCTGGCCAGGAGAAGGGCTGTGCACAGAGGCAGGAGGGCTCCAGAGGGCACTCGGGTACCAGAGTCCCGGCCAGGCGAGCAGGCCGGAGTGGAGGCAGGGAGGGTACAGGAGGGAGGATGCGTGTTTGCACTGCTCCCGGATTTCCTGGTCAGGGTGTTTAGAGGCCCAGCTGGCGCAGCTCTTACCAGGGTCTGAGTGGGAGCAGATCGCTGATCACGGTGCAACTCTTACGGAGGTCCTGGCGCTGATCGCTGATTGTGCACAGCTCTTACGGAGGTCCAGGCGCCGATGAAATACTATTCTTTATGTGGCTAAAAGTTCAAAACCTACCATAGTTTAAAATGTTCTAAGGTTAAAAACAAACAAAAAAACGCACAAAGGAGTGAAGGAACATTCCAGAGAACAAAGGGAAAACTCCCTTTTTATTTTCTTAATGGTGATTTTGAAGTGTAAAAGTGTTTGAATTTGGATCAATTTTTTTTCTTTTATGCATCATGCTTTCAGTGAAGAAAACTCCGTGACCTTCAGTCATAAAGATTTTCTCTTATGTTTCTTGTAAAGATTTTATGGTCTTACTTCTTATATCTATGCTGTGGTCCACTTTGAGTTACTTTTTGTGCATAGTGTGAGATAATGTCCGACTTTATATTCTGCAAGATACCCGGTTGTCCCAGCACCTAGCACTTGCTGAAGACTGTCTTTTCCCTGTTGAATTGCCTTGGGACCTTGGTCAAAAATAAATTAGGCACAAATGTAAGAGGTTAATTGTGGAATTGCAATTTTATTCCATTGGTCTACAGGTCTCTCCTTCTACCAATAGTACAAGGTTTTGATTACTATAGATTTATAATCATGAAGTGAAAAGCCTCTAGCTTTCACTTTCATATTTCACTGGAAATCATGAAGTGTAAAGCCTCTAGCTTTGTTCTTTTTTTTTCAAAATTGTCTTGGCTATTCTGGGTCTTTTAAGTTTCCATGTAAATTTTAGGAACAGCTTGTCAATTTCTGCCAACAGAAAGCCTGCTGGGATTTTAATAGACATTGCATTGAATCTAAAAATAAACTTGGGGGGTGAATTTCCCTTTAACAACATTGAGTCTTCCATTCCATGAACATGGAATGTCTCTGCATTTATTTATACCTTGTATAAGTTCTCTTAAGAGTATTTTGTAACTTTCAGTATATAAGCCTCACCCTCCTTTTGTTAAATTTATTCCTAAGTATTTTCCTCATTTTGATGCTGCAGTGAATGGAATTATTTTCATAATTTCACTTCTGGATTGTATCTAGAAATATAATTGATTTTTGTATATTGACCTTGTACCATGCAACTTGTTGATTAATTCTAGTTGTTCCTTATGTGATTTCTGTAGGATTTTTTAAATATAGGGTCATGTTGTTTTTAAATAGATTTTTACCTCTTCATTTACAGTCTGAATGCCTTTTGTTTGTTCTTCTTGACTGATTGAGCTGAATAGAAAACTTCTAGAACAATCTGAAATTACAGAGTTGAGAGTGGGCATCCTTGCTTTATTCGGATATTAGGGGGAAATTGTTCAATATTCTAGCAATAAGCACAGTGGTCACTGTAGGATTTTTGTGGATGATCCTCATGAGTTTGAGGAAGTTTCCTTACATCACTCGTTTTTTGGAAAATAATTTTTTTAACCATGAATAGGTGTTGGATTTTGTCAAAAGCTTATTCTACATCTATTGAGTTGATTATGTAGTTTCATCCTTTATTGTTAAGATGGTATATTATATTAATACATTAACCTCACATTATTGGGATAAATCCCACTTTGCCACGGTGTATAATCCTTTTTCTATGCTGCCGAATTCAGTTTGCTGAGATCGTGTAGTAGGTTTCTATGAGGGATATTTTTCTTATTATGTCTTTGTCTGGCTTCGGTATCAGGTTAGTACGGGTCTTAGGATGAGCTGGGAAGTGTTTCTTTCTCCTCCTTTTCTGTTTCTCTGGAACAGTTTAGGAAGGATTGGCATTATTTCTTTTTAAATGTTTGGTAGAATTCCCCAGTGAAGCCATCTGGGACTAAACTTTCCTTTAGTGAGAAATTAAATTAAGAAAAAATTTTAAGAGACAGGGTCTTTCTATGTTGCCCAGGCTGGACTCAAACTCCTGGCCTCAAGCAATCCTCCGTCTCAGCCTCCTGAGTAGCTGAAACAACAGGTGAATACCACCATGCCTGGCTAGAGAAATTTAAATTTTATTTATTTTATTTTATTGTTTGGGATTCATTGAGGATACAAAGAACCAGGTTACACTGATTGCATTTGTTAGGTAAATTCCCTCTTATAATTGTGTCCTGCCCCCAAGAAGTGTGTCACACACCGTGAACCCCCACCTTCCCTCCCCTATCCCCCATTCTCCACCCCCCTCCATGTACTGTGAAATTTAAATTTTAAATTATTAGTTCAATTTCTTTGCTATAGTTTTTTTTTTTTAATTTTCTATTTCTTCTTGCAGTTGGCTTTAATAATTTATGCCTTTCTAGGGCTTTGGTTCATTTTATTGGAGTGGTTTCATTTGTTAGCATAGCCACGTTCACAGTGTTCCCTTGTAATCATTACTGATGTCCTCTCTTTCATTCCTGATTTTAGTAATTTATGTCTTCTCTCTTTTTTCTTGGTAAGCCTAGCT
This sequence comes from Nycticebus coucang, assembly GCF_027406575.1. NCBI lineage: Eukaryota > Metazoa > Chordata > Mammalia > Primates > Lorisidae > Nycticebus > Nycticebus coucang. The sequence goes on along the minus strand of NC_069789.1, from coordinate 128,693,774 downwards.
AAAAGTTTGTCAGTTTTGTTGATCTTTGTAAAGACCCGACTTTAAATTTCATTGCTTTTGTCTGTTGTTTTTCCGCTTTCTATTCATTGGATTCTACTCAAGTATTTATTATTTCCTCGCTTTTGCTTGCTTTGGATTTAGTTGGTTCTTTTATAGTTTCCTAGGTGGAAGAGCAGGCTATTGATTTGAGACCTTCAGTGGGGAAGGACTCCTCTGACTCCTGACAAGAGTGTAGCCATTTTGCAGAAAACAGGCCAGAAACCACACTGCATGATCCCAGCAAACCCCCTGCTTGGAAGGCTTCAAGGCCAGTGTTCCTAGGAAACAACAGAACAGCAGCTTTCTACTCTGGCCCCAGCTGGCACCAAAAATAAACCCCTGGTCCCCTCCGTGGAGGGGAGTGACTCCAAGATTAGCCCTTGGTGCAAAGATCAGTCCCTCTGCAGAAGAGAATGACTCCCCAGCAACCCCTCCCACGTTCCAACCACACTGATAAGACCAACAAAAGCATCTTAAAGCTGTGTGACAGGGAGCTGGCTCTTGGTCAGACTCCACGCTGCTCTTTCCCTCCCTAATAAAGGAGGGAAAGAAGGCTGGCCACCTCTCCTTCTTGTGGACTGTCACCCCAACTCTGCCCTCAACCTCCTCACCTTCTTTTCTAATGTAGACATTACAGCTATAAATGGCCCTCTGGGCACTGCTTTAGCTGTAATACACTTTATTGGAGATCTGCTGGATCTCCCTATTAAATTTCTATCTGATCTGCTGGTCTCTTGTTTCCTTCAACCCATATCACAACCTTGGGCTACCTGAGATTTTAGAATCATTATCTTCAATAATGCTTCTGGGCATGGAATTTTCCAGTCAGTCTTCCTGCCTACCTCACCCTGATAGAACTTCAGCCACCAGGCAGCTGAGTGGGGATGTGGCAGCCCCAGGCTACGATGCCCCGGGCTCATACTCTCTTCCCAGGCTCCAGCAGATTTTCTTGAATAAATGCCTCTTAGTGCACTGTATGCTTCTCAGCAATTTCCAGAGTTCTTAAACGGTTGTTCTTAATGGTGGGGTTTTTTTCCCCCCATTCTATCATTTTGTCGTGGGAAAGAATCTACCAAGCTCTTCACTCAGCTAATTCCAAAAGCCGTACCTCTGAGACTGGGGTCTTGATATCTACACAGACAGAAGATAAGGTCTCCAGCTTAACCCTGGTGTTCAGCTGGAAATGCAACTGCTCTGTAAATAGAGCCCTCAGAAGGCATCAAAACCTCTGCCACAGGCCCAGTTTGCCGGATCAATCCCCCTTTACACCTGCAGCTTGGTGTGGCTTTATTTTGATGATAAATAACACACTCGTTGTGTAGATGTACTTCTGTAAGAAGAAAATTTCTGTAGAAAGAAAAAGAAGGAGCTGTAAGAAATAGTGGTGAGGAAATAAATTGGAGGCATATAAATTAAGTCTAAACAAATGTTTGCATTAAAAATAATAATAAGCTTGGGCGTGGCTCATGCCTGTAATCCTAGGACTCCCGGAGGCCAAGGTGGGTGGATTGCTTGAGCTAAGGAGTTGGAGACTATTCTGAGCAAGAGTAAGACCCCCATCTCTACTAAAAATAGTCGCTGTAATGTAGCATCATGGCGGGTGCCGATAGTCCCAGCTACTCTAGAGGCTGAGGTAGGAAGATCGCCTGAGCTTAGGAGTTTGAGGTTACTGCAAGCTATAAGGCCACAGCTCTCCACAGTGAGACTTTGTCTCAAAAATAATAATTATAAACACGAATTTTTCACGGGATCAAGGATAGCAGTAACATAGAAGTTTAGATGGGGGCAGTAATTGGAGTTAAAATGTCCAAGATCTTTACATTGTTAGGGAGGACAATCAGCATAGTAACACACTTTGGACTATATTTTAGAACACGCCGCAGCACTGGAGAGATATGAATGTGTATTTTCTGAGCCTCTGCCCTGGCCCCTCCCGGTGGGGCCACATCCTAGAACTTGGCAGGTGTTTAATCTCCTCCTGTTCACCCCTTTGGTGAATGGGAGGTTCCCACTTCTTGGTTACAGGGAGGGCAAATACTCACCACTGGACAGAGATTAATAGCAGGTAATTAGTCACCGGGAGCTTGGGGAGGACAGTGCGTACCACGCCAAATGACAGGGTGAGCAAACAGGGCTGTGGAGGTGAGCTTTGTAGTACCCAGAGGGTGAGGTGACCAGCAGTTCCTGCAGGAAGATGTCATTGGCTGCCTTGAATAATTCCCCAAGCTCGGAGGGAGCTGGAACCTACTACTCAGAGGTGAGCCTGCACTCTGCCTTTCCCCTGGTGAGGAGGCTGTTTGGAAGGGGACTTTGTCCAGAGGAGTGGTGGGGAGGGGAACTTGCAGTCAGGCCATTTAAGGCCCTCCCAGTTTCACCAGATGTCCAGTTGATATGTGATTTTAAAGTCCTCCACTTTAGGTCTTACCCCACAGGAGCTGAAGGGTGGAAATAGTTCTTCCCAAGTGGGGGCTGCCCCGAGCCAAGGTGAGCTGGGAAGGAGGCTCCTTGCCCAAGTGTCACCGAGGGTGCTGGGACCCCATTCAGCACCTGCCCTGGGCTCTGGTCACCCTGTGCTTCCCACTGTGACTGTCTGTGTGTCTGTCTCTCTACCCTCTGTCCACCTTCATTTCCATGGACATGGTCTAAACAACCATAGCCGGGGGCTCAGTTTTGTAACTCCTACTTACATGATGTAGATGAGATTGGCAACGCAGGTGGGCCTCATCCCTCAGACAGCAGCCAGGTGTCAGTGACGAGGCCCGGAGCCCAGTACTGGGCAGCTGGCACCTGGCCATAGGTGACCTCAGCCCCACCCGGCCCAGATCCCTCCACCCCTGACCCACATGAGGGGTCTGTAGCCTGGCAGTGCCCGCTGCCATCTCCAGACCTAGATTGGCTCAGTGGGTGGGTACAGGTGAGTTTCCACCTGCCATTTGCTGCTTCTCCAAAATGCCAGAGGGAACTGTGGTGACACCACATCTTCCGGAGTGATTTGCTAGTGGAGGAATCAGGACCGGCTCCCCCTGGTAGGGCACTGCTGCTTGGGCATTTTTTTTTTTTTTTTTTTGTGGTTTTTGGCCGGGGCTAGGTTTGAACCCGCCACCTCCGGCATATGGGACCGGCGCTCTACTCCTTGAGCCACAGGCGCCGCCCGGCATTTTTTATTTGTATTCTCACAAACACCACAGCAGCCTGGGAAGCCATTGGTTAGGCAGCTGCCCACCTCTTCCTTTTCCTCCGGCATCTCCATGCCTCCATGTAGCTCCTGGGAGAGCCTGAGCTTTCTGAACTCATTGGTCACTGGGAGGCTGGTGTCCATGGGACCTTTGAACCTGCCCTTCGTCTCTTTGAAGTCGCAGAATGCTGGGCTGAAGGGCTGGGGGCTAGAGCAGCCTGGCCACTGTGGCTCCATCCATCCCCAGGGCCAGGAGGACAGACATGGCAGGTCTCAACCCGCTACTTGCTAGACTCACCTGTGGAGGTGTTTATGCCCTCACTGTCCAGGCTGCACCTCGGATGGATCGCTAGGAGTGCAACCCAGGTACCAGATGTCTTCCTAGCTCCCCAGATGACCCCACAGTGTCAACAAGTCTGCAAGCCCTTCGTTCAGAATAGGCTTTCTCTGACATTAACAGGACTACCGATCACGGGGACAGCAGATTCTGACTCAGGTGCACATTTCTTTATTTTTATATATTTATTTATTTATTATTTTGTTGTAGTTGTCATTGTTGTTTAGCTGGCCTGGGGGCTGAGTTCGAACCCGCCAGCCTCGTTGCATGTGGCCGGTGCGGTAACCACTGTGCTACGGGTGCGGAGCCAGGGATTGCACATTTCTGACAGGAAGGGCTTCCCTTCAGAATCATCCTGCGTAAAGTTTGTTCTGTGGGCCAACAGGATCGGCTACCCTCGGGAGCGTTCTCTCAGCCCCCCAACCCCCAGATCTACTTCTTTAGTATCTGCGTTTTATCAAGATTTTCAGGTGGTCTGAACGCAGTTTGAAGTTTGAGAAACACTGGTTTGGGGGACTTTAATACCCCACAAGCCTGAGAGATGGAGAATGCTTCCTGGGAGCGGTCAAGGCTCACAGGTGAACAGCTCTTTGTCGTCAGATGCCAAATCCCAGGCTCGTGGCCCTTCTAGCTTGTGACAGCTCTTTCCTCCTCTCTTCTCTCCTCTGGCTGGGCTGTCTACTCTGGGGAGGTTTGACCTTCACCTTCCTCATCCCTCGTGGGGTTCCTGAAGTCCAGGGCTTGCTCCCCCCCAACATTTCCCCAAGTTCTCTGACCTTGGGCTCCAGCAAACCCGTTTCTGAGGCTCAGGCGAGCAGCAGCCTCCTGACCACACGGCCGGCCATCTTGGCAAGCACAGCATTCCCCCTGCACCCGCCCTGACACTCCCAGCCTGCCCCACCCCTGGCAGACCCCAGCTCCAGCACCAAGGCTGCCATCACTTCTCCCACCACCCCTTGCCTTCTAGCTGACTAGCCCAAGATGCCAGCTCTGCTCTGGTCACGTTTGCCCTGGCACCTCTGAGCTTGATCCTTTCTGCAGACAGTGAGATGCTCTGGCCCCATCCTTGAACAAGTCTCTTCCTTACCTGTGCCCCAGCCCTCCCTTCTCTGTTACCTGGGAGCTGCAGCTTGGTCAGTGAATGTGATGTGAATGGCCTGAGACCCCCCAATCCACTCTCGGGCTGTGGCATCTGCCTCTCCCCCAGTCCTGCTGTCCCCAGAGTGACCTCAGCCTCTGCTGGAGCTCAGGCTCCTGTGTGGGTAACGTGGGGCTCTTGGCAGAGCTGCGCAGTTTCTCCCAGAAGCTGGGGTCAGGGGCCTCTCTCTGAACAGGCAGGGTTAGGCCTTGAGGGAGAGCCGGTGGGGCTGTGATTTAGCAAGCAGGAGACAGGACTTCCCTGGGACTGTCAGCTCTGCAGCCCAGCATGCTTCTGGTTGCCTTGGCAACTCAACAGGTTAAACTTCCTTTCTGGCCATGGTGTCTTCTTAGGCAGAAGGTGGTAGGACCCCTGGAGGTGCGCAGATCCTCAGCGGCAGACAGCTCAGGGTGAACTTGACCTTGCTAGGGTAGCTGGCCCTGGTTGTCATCTAGCCGCCTGCATGATCACATGATCGTGCCCAGCCAGCTGTTCCAGCCCTTTCCTCACCTTCATCCACCCATCCATCCATCCTCCCATCTGTCAGTCTGTTAATCCAGTAAGTAGTCCTTGAGCTGGGTTTCTTGCTAGCCTCTCAGGTAAGTACATGAGTTCCCAGCCCTTTGGGTCATACAGGAATGACTCTTTGAATCCAGAGGCATCTGGGCAACCTTGGAGGTCAGGAATTCCATAGAGATTTTTCACCTGGCACGTGAGTGGACCCCTTTAGAAGATACTGTCAACACTCACGCATCACAAGCCTGTTGGCCGCTGCCAGGGCTACCCTATATACACGTCATTTGCATACACGTGATCTGGCTCCACTTACTGTAATTTTTTTTTTTTTTGGAGACAGAGTTTTACTCTGTCACCCTGGATAGAGTGCCATGGTGTCAAAGCTCACAGCAACCTCAGACTCTTGGGCTCAAGCGATCCTCCTACCTCAGCCTCCCGAGTAGCTGGGACTACAGGCCTTTGGCACAATGCCTGACTCATTTTTCTTTTTTTTAGGAGAGACAGTGTCTTGCTTTTGCTCAGGTTGGTCTCGAACTCCTGAGCTCTAGCAATCCACTTGCCTCAGCACCCCCAGAGTGCTAGGATTACAGGCCTGAGCCACCACACCTGCCACCTTTCCATAGCCTTATGGTACTCATTGTAAAGATGTATCATTGATTCATTTAACCAGCTCCTACTGATTTATGTTTAACCTGTTTACAATTGTTTTCTTTTTTTAAGAGACAGGGTCTTGCTATGTTGCCCAGACTAGAGTTGAAGTCCTAGGCACCAGCAATTCTCATGCCTCAGGCTCTGGAGAAGCTGAGACTATGGGTGCAAAATCTTTCTGGGTCTTTTGACAGAAATTATTTCTGTTTCTTCTGAGGACATCTTTTTTTCTGTTTGCCTCTTTGGATCCCCCCTGCGTTGGAGGCTGTCCTTGGGTGCTTGGTGACCCTTAGTCACCCAGCCATAGTTGAGATGCCTGATTGTTTGATGTAAAATAGGGGGACAGGCCTTTAAGGTATTGGGTGAGGAGTCAGCTATCCAAGTCTGCTAGGACTGCCATATAAAGCATCAACAGACTGGGTGGCTTAAATCACAGGAATGTATTTCCTCAGAGTCCTAGAGAAAGTCTGAGGTCAAGGTGTTAGTAGGACTGGTTTCTTCTTCTTCTTTTTATTTTTTATTTTTTGTAGAAATGGAGTCTCACTTTATTGCCCTCGGTAGAGTGCCATGGCATCACAGCAACCTCCAACTCCTGGGCTTAGGAGATTCTCTTGCCTCAGCCTCTTGAGTAGCTGGGACTACAGGCACCCGCCACAACGCCCAGCTATTTTTTTGTTGCAGTTTGGCCGGGGCCGGGTTTGAACCCTCCACCCTCGGTATATGGGGCCGGCTCCCTACCCACTGAGGTACAGGCGCCGCCCAGGATTGGTTTATTCTGTGCAGAGACCCTTGGCCTGTGGGAGCCATTTCTCTCTGTGTCTTCACACTCTGCTTTTATCCCTTCGGCGTCAGACGTTCCTCTTCTTATAAACACATCAGTTATTTCAGTCACCACGGTCTTCACCAATAACCATATTTTAACTTAGTTACCTCTACAAAGACCCTCTTTATGGTCACATTCAGAGGTACTCTGGGTAAGGGATTCAACATGGATTTGGAGGAGACACACTCACCCCATAACCAACAGACTTGCAGTCTTCATCCTGGCAGAGACTCCCCCAGTGTGCAGGACGGGGAGGGAGCCGGGGATCTGCCTCCTCCCTCTGAAGGCTCCAGATTAATCCTCTTATTTCAGTGCTCTCCTGCCCCTCCTCCCAGCCTGGAGTGCCAGCGCCCTGCAGTCCCATTGCAGGTAAACCTGCCTGGGGTGGAGCTGGGAAGGTTGCCTGGCTGCTAGATTTGCAAACCCACCCCTCACCCCGGCCATCTGCCTGTGTTCGTACTGCCAAGTCCCCCATCTTTTTGGATTCTGGGGGGGCAGATCGGTCTCCCACGCATGCCCCTGCAGGCTGGGCTAGCATGTCCCCTTATCCTGTGGAATCTGCTACCCACCCACCCCTTCCACTTTCCATCTTCCAAAGACACGTTGGAATCTGGCATCTGCCCCTGTCCCCTCGGTTCTCTCTGTTACCATGGGCCTCTCTCTGGCTCATTCCTTCGCTGTCGTTATACTGGGATCTTGGGAGGAAGATGAGATACGTGGGTGTGTTCAGTCTGCAGTGTTTGTCCAGAAGCTTCCCCACCGAGAGGTCAGAGCTGCAGCCTGCGGAGGAGGGCGCTGAGTCCACTCAGCCCAGGCTGGCCGTGAGCTCTCTGGGCCCTGCTGGATCCTGTGGGAAGAGGCCACCACCACGAGGGCTGAGGAGGGAGAGACAGAGGCTGTACCAGGGCCTGCACATGTGCCAGAGAGACAGAAGCAAGGAGGCTCCCAGGTGTTGCTCTGCAGGGCCTGGGGTCTGGCTCAATCCACGGCTTCCACCCCAGCGTGGGCTCCCAGGGGCCAGGACCCGCCCAACGTCCTCTCCCCAGCCCACCCCCGGCTGGTGATGTCATAGGTGTGACACTCTACAGCCAGAGACCAGGCAGGCGTCTGCCACCTCCAAATTAAAATGTGTTTTCCAAACTGTTGCTGAAGCTGCTAAAATGTTTTTTAAAACGTTTACACTTCCCTTGATATAAAGCAAATACCTTCTGTCAGCCGGGGGTGGGTCGGGTGGGGGCGGCCTGTGCCAGGGAGGTGGGATCGGAGCAGCCCAGGGCCTGACTCCTCCCCGGGGCAGAGGGGGAGGCCTGGTTGGGGCAGACAGTGAGGGGCTGACAGTTATATCATTTGCAGCAGCGATCTGTGTTCGTTCCACTTGCATGTCTCCAGGTCTCTGTGTCCCTGCTGAGTCCTCAGGTGCGATGTCTGTGAGAAAACCTGAATGTGCGTGGGAAAAGCGAGCATGCGCAGTGTGGGGGTGGGGGCTGGCTTTGAAAAAGGTCAAAAAGATGTGATGTCCAAACCTCAGAGGACACGGAGTTTGCCTGAGCTCAGGAAAAGAAAAGTGTCACTTGGGTGGCGGGCATCAAGCCCAGTAGGGTGGCAACCTGAGAGACAGGACGGGGGACACGGGGGAGACAGGACTGCAGTCTCACAGCTGGACTTTCCACCCACCTGCAATGACCAGAGATGACAGAGGCAGAGGGTCTCCCCAGACACCCAGGGTGTCCAGGCCTGGGAGCTTCACAGGACCCTGGAGAGGAGGATGGGGCTAAATACCGACAAGCCTGGCTGTCACCTCAGTAGCACGGGAACCTGGAGTGACTTTCTCGTAGTTAAAAAAGATAATCTCATGCACTTGGGCCTGAACCATTTGCAGCAGGCATGAGCTTTCCACTCGAGCATGTCACGTGACACTCCTTTGTCCCCCACAAGCAGCTCTCGAGCCAGCCAGGGAGGCTGGCTGCCCCTGGCCTCTGTGACAGTGCCTGCGGCATCCGCACACCCCATGTGTCAGCTACTAGATGAACATGGGGAGGCCTCGGGCCACCAAGAAGGCCCTGGGGCTCCAGTTTCCCCATGGGAGAGCACCGGGTCTGTTCTTTCTGCAGGTTGCACTCCGGGAGGTGACACAGTCCTCTTCTGTGAGGTGGCTCCCTCCTGCCAGGTGAGGGGCTTCTTCCCCAGAAACCCAAAGGGAGGACATGGCAGGCTCCTGGTACATCGGGAAGGGACTGGAGAGACTGTCTGAGCCTGACAGGTGCACATGCCACACACAGACAAACCTGCACACAGCACACCAAACACGTGCACTCCACATACACAGACTACACACACTAACACCCACATACACATGCACCTCACACACCACACATGGACACACACATACCACACCATATATGTACACCCCACATACACACACATACATGCACACACCCACGCCCTACACAAACTCTATTGGCTGGCCACTGTCTCCCGGCTGCAGCTTCTCTCCCAACCCTGGCACCTGCACTCTTTCCTTCAGGGGGCTCCTGGGGATCTCGGCAGGCACAGTGATGGGAGCTGGGGGACTTCTTTACTCCAGAGCCATGAGGCCTCAGGAGGTGGAGCTAGACAGGCAATGGCATGAGCACTGGGACCAGGCAGGGCAGGGCCCACTCCCCTATCCTAACCCACCCCTCAGTTCCTTTCCCCTGCAGTGGTCAGCCTCGCCTGGGAGCTGGGAGAGGGCCCATCAGTGGGAGCCATGCCTGTCATTGCTGAAAGCAGAGTGGTCACCAGACTCACCTGACCTGGATGCAGGAGGCGTGGTCTGCAGACCTGGCCCAGGCTGGGGAGGCTGCATGTGGTCTGGCCTGAGTCACCCTGCCTGTTCTTAGCCTGCACCTGTGGCCATCTCCAGGTTCAAGGCCATTTGTCCCATATCTGCCTGGGCTGTAGAAACAGAAAACCCAAAGTTCACACAGTCATAAGGAACCCCTTTTTGAGAGGTGACAGGCCCCGACAGGAAGGGTAGTCCTCTCTGGGAACCTTCTCTGGGAGCTCCATTGTTTCAAGGTTCCAGGTCAACCCTGGCTCCTGCAGTGTGTGTTTGCCTTTACGCCGGCAGAGGGCGTCCTGAGCCAGCTCATGACCTAGGCTGGCCTCAGTTTTCTCTGTCCCTCTGGGTCCTCTGAGATTGGGCATCCGACCCAACAAAGCTCAGATCTCTTCCTGTCTCTGTCCACCCTCAGACACCTTCCCATCTCTCATCACCACAATGGGTGCAGAGCCTCGCACATGCTAGGTGCTTAGTAAATATCTGTTGAGTGAATGAAAGGGAAGATGGACAGATGGATGGGTGAATAGTTGAGTGAGTGGGTGGGTCGATGGGTGGATATACAGATGAATGAATTGAAGGATGGATGGATGAATGGATGGGTGGGTAAATGGGCAGATGGAGGGATGAATGGATGAGTGGGTGGATGGATGGATGGATGGATGAACAGACAGATGAATGAGACATATGGATGGATGGATGGGTGGGTGGATGAGTGGGTAGATGGATAGATAGATGTATATACAGATGGATGGATATGGATGGATGAACAGATAGATGAATGAGACATGTGGATGGATGATGAGTGGATAGTTGGATGGCTGGATAGGTAATTGTAGTATAAGAAAGAAGGAAATGGGCGGCGCCTGTGGCTCAAAGGGGTAGAGCGCCGGTCCCATATGCCGAAGGTGGCGGGTTCAAACCCAGCCCCGGCCAAAAAAGAAAAAAAAAAAAAAAGAAAGAAGGAAGTGAGGGGAATTCAGCAAAGGTTTATTGGTAGACTGAAGCCATAGCCTCTGGTATGCACTAAACTCTCTCAGACAACAGGGAGAGAACTTAACAACATCTCTGGAATCTCTCACATCCAGTTTTCCTGTGGCCTTGTCACCAGGTTGCACGCTGGCTCTGCTTTTTTCACCTCCTTGTTCCCCGCTTCCCTGGCCTGGGCATTCACAGTCGGTAACCCCAGCCCGGAGGGTATGTGGCTAGAGATGAGGTTTCTTGGGAGAATCAGCTCCCTATCACAAGCATAACTGCTGGCCCAGCGAGGGTCTCAGGGAGCTGCAGCAGCAGCAGCAGCAGCCCCCGGCCCCTCACCCTGACGTGCCTCCTTCCTTCCCAGCTGATGCTCTTCAGCTTGCCCTGGCTCTGCCGTGCAGCTGCTGATCCGAATACCCTAAGTGGATCAATAGCATGTCAGGCCTGCGCTGAGAGTGAGGGGAGAAGGCAGTCTGCATGTGTCAAGTGCTGAGTGACAGCTAATCATTTGTCACCTGGTGTTCACCCTTCCGGAGACAGCACACTCTGCTCTGAGGCCTGCTGGAGATGAAGCAGCAACGTCAGAAGCTCCTCAGCCCCGCTCCCTGAGGAGCCCCAGGCTCCAGCCTCACATTCCCGCTGCCTACACATGACCCTGCACAGAGCAGGGGGCTCAGCGGGAATTGTGCACACCCTGGGCTCGAGAGCACACACGTGCCTGTGAGTGTGACAGTCTGTATGTGCGTGCGTGCCTGGAGGTGGAATGTACATGCCCGTGAGTGCATAGATGAGTGTCTGCGTGTGCATGTGGATGTCTGTGTGCCTGGCAGTATTCCCGTGAGTGTGTCACGCACACGTCTCTCTATCTGCGTGCATGTGCGTCTACAGGAAGGTGTCGGGGGGCTGGGGGGCCTGGCTTCACCATCAGGGTGCTGCTGTACACACCACTGACTATGTCCCCCTTGCCTACCTCCAAGTCCTCTCTCCAAGATATGGGGATGCCCCACAGCCTGCCCTGCCCTGGGACATCACATTGTCACCCCCTCTTGGCTGGTGCCTGGAAGGGAGGCATGATGGTGGGAACCCTGTGATTACCTGCCATCCCCCTTCCTGCTGGAGAAAGCTTGTGCACATCAGAAGAAGACATTCTGGGGAGAAGGGGGGGTTGGATGGGAACATTTCAATGGCAAGTGACAGCATCAGGTAGGGCTGTATCTAGGTACTATCTCGGTGTCTTTAGAACGCAGTTTCCCTATTCCTTCTCTATTCCTCTGTTCTCCTTGCAGGCTTCGGTCCCAGGCAGCCTTTCCCCACGGAGTGGCCCTGGCTTCTCTGGACCCTCAGTGTCACCCTAGGTTTGTCACCTGACCATGCTGGAGCCGATTCCTATAGCTAGAAGACAAACTAAGGCGGTTGATTTAACTGGATCACATGCCCCTCCTAGTGTGTGTGGTGTCACCCTATCCAAACTGCAGGTGCTGAGCGTGGGAAGGGATGGCTTCATGGAGAGAAAGATGCCGATGTAGATGGGAATGGAGAGGCTGGGCGGGCAGGACCAAATATGGGTGCTTTCCTCCTGGGGTGGAGTCTGTTGTCCCAGGAGCTAATGGGCTCAGCCTACAGGACACTGGGCCTGGCTCCTCAGTGCCCCCAGCCCCAAGTGGGTGCTGGTGCCACTATGAGGCAGCCAAGGGCAGCTGCTCTGGCCTCAGGCTTTGGATGACCCTGGGCCCTGGCCACGTGCCTCCTGAGCAGGCTCCAGGGGTTGCCAGCCCAGTCTGTCTCCTCCACAGTTGCCCACCACATGAAGACAGACCCTGCCCCACAGGTAGTAGTGCCCTAGGCACGGGGCCTGGCACCTCCACTGTCCCCTGGTCCCATGCAGGCTCTCAGAAGAAGGGGAAGGTGCTGGTCAGGCCCCCACCCTTGGGTCAGGTACAGCATGGGGGGGCCTCGCATTCCCAGCGGTGCTCCCTTTCTTAGATGAGGACGCTTTGTCGGGCACAGCCAGAGGAGCCTCAAGCCGTCCTCCTGCAAAGTATGGCTGCGGGGCTGCTCATGGCAGGCAGGCAGCTCTTCCAAGTCTCCATGAATAATTGAAGACACCTTAAAATGTGCGTCTGCAGCCTTGAGGATGCCCCTCCCCCGCTGTGTGCAGCAGGCCCAGACAATGCTGCTGGAGCCCATCTGTCAGGGATGGCCCTGGAGAGGGGTGAAGGCCCAGACCCCTGGCCCTTCTCTCCTTCCCGGCCTTCTCTTTCCTCCCCACCCTCAGAGCCCCCAGGGCAGAAATGGGTCAGCGGGAAAGGAGGGCCTGCTGCAAGTCCCAAGCCAGCTGGCACAGAGAGGCTTGCTTTTGACCCAGGGAGGTGCCCAGCAGACCCCTCTCTCCCTGGCCATGGTAGGGGCTGGTCCAGGGATGGGCTGTGACCCAGAGGGGACACCTGGGCACACCCCAGCTAGGGGCCAGGCTGCTGCTGCCTCAAAGGTAGATCCCTGGAGGAGGGACCCTGCAGATGTGCAGAAGCAGGAAGCAGGAATCACCTGGAGCTCTAGGAAGTGTCTAACATGAGCAGACGACCTCGCTGTGGGTGCACGTGTGCACCTGTGTGTGTGGGTGTCTCAGAGCCGTGTGGCTGTGTGTGACTCTGGGAGCGCAACTAAGGCTCTGTGTCTGTGGCTCTTTAGGTCACAAACTCTAGATCGGGTTAAGAGGTCCTGCCAGGAAGGACATCTCCCTTTGGCCCAGGCTCACATGCCCTACACCCCCCCAGGGGCACCCCCAAGGCCATCCTGAACCTGCTGCCGTGGGCCCCTCCCAGACCCTCACTCTGAGAGCCCAGCCTGCAGTCCTAATCTTTCAAATCTGAAATCCCTAGTAATGAAATTTGTGAAAGGTGAAAATTAAAACCCCACGGCAGAGCCTCTGGGTCACTGCAGTGGCCAGGGCCCCCGCTGGGCCCTCTGTGTGGCCTGGGAGGCAGCAGCGTCTCTTCTGCCTGCTCTGCTGGGAGCTGAGTGGACCCCTCTCCTCACTGGTAAAAAGGGGTGAGTCTTCTGCCTTCACCCGTGTGTCCCACCTGCATGCAATCAGGAGACATTACTGTCCCGTGACTCTCCCCCCCTCCAGGGCTCTCCCCTGCCCCCCATCAGACTGGGACTGCAGGGGTTTCAGCACAGAGCTGGGGACAAGCTATGAAGGTGAGAACAAGCCTGGAGACTTCAGCTTTGGGCGGGCTCTCGGCTCTGGCTGCACATTCCCTGCTCCCTGCTTCTCCTGGTCTGGTCATGGTCGCTCTAACCTGAGCCTCAGGTTAGAGTGGCCTTAGAGCCCAGACCTGGCCCTGGGTCTAGATGGCTGGTGTCCTGAGCCGAGCTGGACTTGCCCACTGGGGACACTGAGCATGGGGCTACTCAGGGCTCTGGCCTAGAGGTGGTCCTGTCCCCTCTGGTGCAGAAAAGCAGCTGGGATGGGCAGGAAGGTTATTGCCCAGTGCAGCGGGGAACTTCTTGTGTTCCTGGGAGAGCTGGGGTCTGAGGTGATGTGCGTCTGTCTTGAGGCCTCTGTATACTGAACAGACTCGGGCCACTGACCTCTCGAGATGATTGTGTTTTGCAGCCAGGACCAGGAGGTATGGTGTGGGCTGGGCAGGGGACAGGGCCCACCAGCTGTGTACCAGGTCCTACCGGCTTGGGATCTGTCCAGCTTTCCCCATATGTGTCCCACAGTCAGGATCTTCTCCCACCCCTGCTCCCAGGCTGACCCCAAGTCCCTGCCAGGGATAAAAATCTTGGTACCTTTAATCCTCCATCCGCAGGGCTTAGGATGGACAGAGAGGACAGGCCCTGTGTTAACCCAGACTCCCGTGGTGGCTTTCAGCACCACTCAAGGAAACCCCACGCGTGTGGTTTGAAGACCTGAGGTGTGGGCCTACATCTGTGTGCTCCAGAGCCCTGACAGCCCATGGCTGTGCACATACATGCACACACCGTCCGTGTACACGTGTGTGCCACAGCGTCCCAGAGCGGGCCATGGGGACGCCCAGAGCCCGCCCCAGCCAGGCAGGGCTGAGGACTGGACCCGTTGCTTTCCCGGGGGTGGGGACTGCACATCTCCTTGCGATCGGCTTCTTCATTAATCTGTTTTGTGAACAGACTTGGGAGTTCAGGTTGTGAATCTGGCCATTTGCTCTTGTTTCCTCCAGGCCCCCCGGGAGGAGGAGCACATGTTAAATATTTGCGGTTTTGCCACGTTAGACTTTAAAGTTCAGCAGTAATTACCGTGACCAGGTGCCAAGTGAGGCCGCTCCCTGGAGAAGCCTCTCGCAGTAGCAGGCTGGTGGCTGCGTTCCAGGCCAGCCTCTGCTGTTTGCGGAAACCTGTATGCCTTCTCTTCTGGCGCCCTCTTCCCTGCACCCCACTCCCTATGCCTGCTCAGCTGGGCGCCCAGCCTCAAGCAGGAGCTCTCCTCTGGCCCAGCCCCAGGACGTGCTCCAGAGGACCACAGGCAGGCCGTGGGTGGCCGCTGCACCGAGATGGGACTAGTACTGTGGTGCCTCCCAGAGTACTAGTACTGTGGTGGGCACAGTCTGTGGGTCCAGCAAGCACCTTTGCTCTCATGACAAGTTCACGGCCACACCTGTGGGCTATCCACACAAAAGCTGGAAGAGCAGGATGACCTCTCTTTATTTCCAGCATAGATGTAATTTTTTCAGTTGAGACCCCCTAGCCTGCCCCACATCAGACTATTTATTTAGCTACTCTTTCTGGTAGATTTGGTCCAGCTCGTGATTTCTTGGACAAATTCAGGATAATTCACACAGCCCCATCTAGTTTAAAATTCTCTCCTAGGTCAGGCTTGGGCGAGGGGTGGTGTTCGTGTCCTCGATGTGGCTGTATGCAGATGCTGCCTTGGGGGTGGCTTCTGTGAACTGGGTGTGCCCTCATCCCCCTGGGGAGCAGCTGCTTCTCGTCTTGGCTCTGCCTAGAACTACACATCACACCCCTCAACAATGGATGTCTCTTAGTCTTTGGATGGATGTCTTTGCTGCTGGATCAAAGAAAGGGGTGGGGTGGGGACATAGTGCCAGCTGATGCCAGGCAAAGAAGACAGAGCACATTCAGCCCAACCTCCTGTAACCAGGCCCCAAGGGCCTCACAGACTCCTAGGAGAGAATTCCTGGAGTCCCCTGGTACCGAGGTTTGGTTTGATCAACATCCCTCAACTGGCCCCAGGCACCCAGCTATGCACCTGCCCTCAACAGACTCCCAGCCCACGGGGAAGTGAGCCACACACACTCAGAGGAGAGGTGCTGAGGAGAGACAGGTGTGGGGGAGCTCAGAGCAAGAAAGGGAGGGAGGGAGGCAGACCCCACCCTTCTAGCTTCCCTGAGTTATCTGTGAGCCCGGAGCCAGAGGAGCTGGGACCATCTGGGGAGACAACACAAGGCAAGCTTGCCCGGGGAGGGAGACTTGGTTCTAGGGACAGAAGTGAGCTCACACAGGGCTCTAATCCAGCCTCTGGCCCCACTCTCTGTGGACAAGCTCAGAATACGCAAGAAGAGCATTGAGCATATATTGAGAAATACAAGCTGGTCTGCTGGTATCCAGCAGGTATGGGACAGAGGGGAGATGGGCCCTCCTCTACTGTGCACCAGAATGCTCTGAAATTTGGGGATCCCAATAGCTCCAGGCCTCAGTGGACTAGAGGGAAATTCACTGGAAGGAAACAGGGTGCAGTCTCATGAGAAGGCTCAACCGTGGAGATCTGTTTCCCAGCTCAGCCGTGTGGCTATTGGTAGAATTTTGTTCCTCTGAAGTTCTTGGCCACAGAATTCCCTCTGTTCCTAACCACATGGTCCTCTATATGGCACAGTCCATAGCATGGGAGCTGACTTCTTTTGGAGCAAGGAAGCAAGAAATGGAAACAAGACAGAAGTCACAGTGTCTTTGTAACTTAGCCTCAGAAGTGACACCTCATCACTGTGGCTGTGTTCTGTGTTACAGCCTCAAACTCTTGGGCTGGAACGATCCCCTTGCCTCAGTCTCCCAAGTAGTTGGGACTACAGGCACCTGTCACAACACATAGCTATTTTTCTTTTAGAAATGAGGTATCTCTCTTCCTCAGGCTGGTCTCAAACCCCTGAGCTCAAGCAATCTACCCATCTTGGCCTCCCAGAGTGCTAGGATGACAGGCATGAACCACCATGCCCAGCCTGGGAGAAACTTTTCTTCGCCAAAACTAGTTTCCCTTTCTGTAAGGTAGATGTAAGGTGAATAACAGAGCCTACTTCCAGGGGCATCATGAAAATCAAATGGGATAATAATATAGGGACCACGTTCAGCTCACGCATTTTCTCAGATCCACAATGGCCTGCTCTTAGAGTCTGGTGTGTGCCTCTGCCCATTTCCGTTCATGGAATACGGCTTCATTTGTCTTCATGTGTGAGCAACAATGGCTGGGGAGACAAGGTTCAAGTTCTCCCGGAGGAGCCCAGGGCCTTGCAGGAGTGTGTGGCCAGATTCTCTGCACTTACCCTGAGGGGGTGAGTGGAGAAGAGGCGTGAGGATGCTCTGTTCTCTTGCAGGCCGAGGCTTCTAACAACCCCATTTCCAGCTGAAGCTCACAGCCTCAGAGGAATACGAGAGCCTGTCTCAATGTCTCCATCTACACAGGCAGAGATTGAGGTTCAGGGGGAGGGGAATTCCTTAATCCCCGTGCTGGGATGGCTGAGCCTCCACTTCAAACCAGCCAGGTCTGCCGCCACATGAGCTTAGCACTGTGAGTGCTGCTGAGAGCTGCCTGCAACGCTGCCTCTTTCTTCTGAAGCCCTGAGAAGCAGCCCCCTGAGGCTCATGATCGCCCTTACTTTCAGGATGAGGTCACACACATTTGCCTGTCACTCAGGAGATCCTCTTGTCTAGTCCTTGTACCAAGAATCATTGTTCTGTACCAGCCATTGGGCGGCTCATGCCTAATGTATGAGCCCATGATCTGTTCTGCTCCCGACTGGGCTATACCACAATGCAGTTTTGACATGAACCACCTGGAGTTAGCATTAGACGCCGCAGTTAAGGGCAGAGTCCTCCACGAGACTGAACTTACTTCAGACACCAGCTGTGGGGAGTGGCAGTGTCCCCAGGCCACCTGAACTACTGATGAACCGGCTACAAATTTAGGTATTCCTAGGACCCCCTCAGTTTGAAGACTTCATTATAATGGCTCAAAGAACTGGGGAGAGTGCTGCTATACTTACAGTCACAGTTTTATCAGAAAAGGTACCCACAGGGCGCGGCCTGGGAGAGTCCTGCACATAGAATGTTCATCTTCTTCCCCTGTGCACTCAGAGCGTGACACCCTCCCGGCAGATCAGGGAGTTCAACCAGCAGCTCCTCCGAGCCTCCGTGTCCAGAGATTTTATTGGGAGTGCATTGCATATTGGTGTTTCATTGATATGACTATTGATTGAACTCAGTCTCCAACGACCTTCTGCTCCTCTGTTCAGGTGGGTGGACTTTCTGGTGACCAGCCCCTATCCATCTAGAAGCTCTGTAGGGCCCCAGCAGGAGACCTGTCAGTAGCATAACGAGACACTACTATCACTCTGGAAATTCCAAAGTCTTTGAAGCTCTGTGTCCAGAACAAACAAAGACAAGACGTATTCTTGATTATCCCACAGCCCATCAACTTTCAGACTTACTTCTGGATCCATTTTATTATCCCCTTGTTGTTTTTGTTGTTGTTGTTGTTGTTGTTGTTGTTTTGTGTGTGTCTGTTTTCGCCTGTCAGGCCCACTTCTAATTTATTCTGTCACGTCTTCTATGCCATCCTGAACCATCTCTGCACAAGATGGAGTATAACAGATAAATCCTTGCTGGTTCTAGCTTCAGCTCCAGAAGAGCTGGAACTTCCTATGTGGGCCACACCTGACATCTAGGAGCACCACTCTCAAGGGGCTCAAAGTAAAGTCTCAGTCCTTGATCTTATGATTCTCCAAGGCAAGATTCCTTTCTCTACGAGCAGGTAGTGGTGGGGACCCACGTGGCATGACATAGGGGTGCTGCCCTCAGGCAGAGTAGAGATGAAGGAACAGGGTGGCAACTAGCCAGGCCAGACTGGAGGCTTCTGAGTCCCAGGAGAATGTTCTTCCGTTGTCACCCCAAATGCCAGAACTTGGTGAGGGAGAGCAAGGAGGGAGAGCAACTTGCTCAGTGCCCACAGCAGGAGGGACTCT